>NC_056005.1:12321745-12631070 GCF_018446385.1 Zingiber officinale
ATCAGAATTTCTATCAACTTATTTGAAGGTTTTACGGGGTTGTTTATATTGCACACAAACTTCACTTTTTTTTATCATTTATAGCATGCTTAGGAATCATATCTAGATTCATCATCCTTTTTACGGTATTAAAATTGACATGTCCTAATCTGTCATGCCATATATCATAAGACTCAATGTTATATGAACAACCAATATCAGTAGATTTATTTAAAGTAGCATTTTCTACATTGAGTTTAAATAAACCTTTATTAAGATAACCTTTTCCAATAAATGTTCGTAAATGTAATATTACAACTTTATTACATTTAAAGTTCAGCTCATAACTAGCACGGACTAACTTTGACCCGCTAATCAAATTCCGATGGACCGCTAGAACATGATGCACCTCATGTAGTGACAGGACTTTTCCAGAGGTGAACTTCAGGTCAACTTGTCCTATCCCAAACACCCTGGCTGCAGAATGGTTCCTCATGGTCACGGAAGTGCCTTCAATTACCTGATAAGTAAGGAAGGCAGAGCGATCAGCACAACAGTGCACATTAGCACCTGTATCAACTAACCATTCATTGGGTTGATAGATCAAGTTTAGTTCGGGTTTGAAGGTAACAAACCTTATGCTGGTGCCGTCACTAGCAGTCACAACATTTACTTGTGCCTTGGTGTTGGACGTGTTGCTTTGGTTTTTCTTCTTGTCCTTTTGCTTAGGGCAGAATTTGGCATAATGTCCAACTTGTCCACATGCTCAGCACGGCTTGATTTCATTTTTCTTTTGAATCTTTGGTTTGGGTTTCATCTTGTTCTTCATTTTCTGATTTTTGAATTTTTTTCTTGGCAGATGAGACTACTACGTTTGCCTTTGGAATAAAATTCATAAGCATTCTTTTATCATCATCTTTATGTTACTTCTGATGTTCTTCTTCGATATTTAAGACAATCATCAAATCTTCTAGAGAGATTTTACCTCTCCTATGTTTAAGAGTCATGCCAAAATCTTCCCAACTTGGAGGCAATTTTTCGATGATAGACAAGACCTAAAATTTTTCGGGTAATGACATATCTCCTTCAGCAAGACCATGAATTTGAACTTGGAATTCATGTGTCTGCTCAACCACAGATTTGCCTTCAACCATTTTGAAGTTTAGGAATTTTGCCACAGTGTACTTTTCTAAACCAGAATATTCGGAATTGTATTTTTTATCCAAAGATTTCCACAGCTCTTTAGCCGAAGCCGTTGAGCAGTATACATCAAATAGTGCGTTTGAGAGGGCAGACAGGATTCTCCCATGGCAGAGATAATCTCTTTGCTTAAACCTCTATAAGGCAGCACTATATGCAGGTTCCTCTTCATCAGGTGAAGGAGGATCTGTTTCTATAACGGAGAATAGCCCTAGCGTAGTAAGCCAAAATTTCATCCGTTGTTGCCAACGTCTGAAGTTTTACTTGAAAAATCTCTCGGGTCTAGCGCTAGCCTCATCAGAACCCGTTACCCTATCATTCATCATGTCTATTGATGTTGGTAATAAATTCTCTAAAATTGTTGTTGTACGAGAGTACTAAACAGTAGTAAATTGCATCAAAATAGCAAGCATGCAATAAACAGGTAAATAAAAGAGTAAGATTCAGAAATTGGTATCTTCCGGTTGAATGCCGACTATCTTTAGAGAATTTATTGTCACCCATGGTGCAGAGGTTCTCCGGCAAAATCCTCCCAAGATCCGACAACCACTCGCGTCGTCCGTAGGTGCACTCCAAGACGAACGGCGCACTCGGACTCAACCTCATATCGCGGAACCAAGCCTCAGGACACACAAAGAGAGGGAAGAAGGAGAAGAGCAGAATGTTCGAGTGATTCTGAACGAGAAACAGAGGTGCAGTATTTATTCACTTCGAAGCAGTAAGCACTGCTTCGCCAGCGAACAAAAGCGTTGGTTCGAAGTGTGTCGCTTCCTCATGCGCGAGATAGAACCAAACCTCGCCAGGTGTGTCGGTTCCGAGACAGAACCAAACCAAAGACTGGCAAAAGCAAATCAGGCCGCCTACAAGCGTGAGGCCCACAAGTTGGGGATTTGCACCCCCTGTGCACGATGATCGCGTGCGTCGCTCCCGGTTTATAGATTTCCAGCTCGAACCCCTCGAAACCACCTGATTTAGGCTCTACCCGTGCATGCATATAGATCCCGTTAACTTTGCTAAGCAAAGACGGAAGGGATCCTTATAAGGTCTTCCAACCTTCTTAACTTAGCATTATGAGACTAAATACATTCACATATGTATTACCATAACAATTAAAATAAAAAAAATATTTTGAATTAAACACAAAACTCAACCCTTATAGCCTTATCTTCTTGTTGGGAGTAGTCATGATGTCCATCAGTCCAATCAGCGAGAGTTCTTGCATTGCCTCTACCTCGGTCTTATCTATACTAGCTGGTAGGATATTAGGAGCCGCAGGAGAACTAGAGTACCAAAGATGAAAAAAATTCCTGGTATGGTAGGCTAGGTAAAGGGAGAAGGAGGCTAGATTTAAAAAAATAGTGAGCTTTTCAGAATTTATTGGAAGTTGGATATTGTTCCAAAAATTGCGAGGAAGGTTGGACGGTGAAATAGAAGACTCTAACCTCACTTCTCTGAGGGTAAAAAAATTGTGAAAGATGGTATGCGTTAGAGGAATATGGTAGAAGTTAAAAACAATTACAACTCGCACAAAAGTCGGAAAGAGTTGGGGACTAAGAAGATGAATGTAAAGTATGAGGACACTTCTTTGGAGGGAAGGGGGAAACGAAGTCCACCAACCATCTACCCATAGAAGAAGGTAATCAGCCCCTGATCAGTTGGTAAGTGGCTGGGAAGTTGTACCATGAAGCAGCAGGTTCGAGTGTCGACGGTTGCAATGTGGGATAATATCCCCGTCTGCCGGCTTAAAGCCTCGAACCCCCAGCCACTTGTCAACCCAGCATTCACCCTGATTAACCCTCCTCCTACATCACCATGGGGCAGGCGTAGGGGGCCGTCGGGGCGGCGGATTCCGCCTTTTGTACCATAGAAGAAGGTAATCGAAAGGATGAGGCAAAAGACTTACAGATGGGTGAGGCTCAACTGAACTGGCAACAAAGGCGGTGAAGCGAGTGAGTTTGAGAAGGAGAAGAAATATGATGGTTATAAAATTGTAAATGGTGATGAGTAAGAATTTTTATTTTGTTACAAACCATAACCATTTATAGAGGACCGTTTGATCTAGCGTGAAAGAGTAACCATATGAGTTATGTATAGGTGAGACTCATCATTTCACTGTGGCCACCTCATTGAGTATGTTGACCTACTGACTCCGCATGGCATCTCCTGTTACTTGACACATGAGTTATGTATTTATTTTCCGTTAGCCCTTTATAGCTGAGAATTGAAGCCGAGCCTAGTGAGAAAAAGAAGCAAATTGGCGTATTTCTAGGTAGTTACACAAAACTAATATTCCAAAAGCTAAGTTACACTTTATAATAATTGCATGAATTCTTTACCAGAATGATTGAGCATGGATTGTGGAAAGCGGAGCTAGAGAAGCATCATCACACCTATTGGGCCAAGTTGGCTTCCACAAAGTTCAAATATAAACATATGTAGATGGTCTTCCCATACCGTGATTTGCTTTATCTATATGATTGATTGTTTCAATAGGTATAAAGGATGTAAAATGTTTCTTTGAATGTTTGACATTTTCTATACAAAAGGCTGCGGTGCTGAGATCAACGTCCTTATAATCTATCCCATTTCATAAAAGAGTCGCTTTTACTTCGATAAACTCTCCCCACATTCTAACCCATCACAAATATCCGATGGCCATGGCTGGAAGTGGCTAGTTGAGATGTCAGTCCATCTGGGTTTATGGAATATTCAGACTAAAGAGTTCGTGCTCACAAAGAGTGGTGACTTGTTGCGTAACAAGAACCACGCGATCGACCTAAAAATTTGGACCTTCTTCGTTGAGAAAGGCTTCCAAATAAATGACGAGGACAGACTAGCGTATATAATGTAGCCAAACGCGATGGAAAAGAACCAAATTAAATGGCTGGAAATTCAAGGGGTGATTCCGGTGTGCGTGTGACGTTGAAAAATTATTCTTAATTTGCTCACCGTGGACAATGCCATACACTAATCAATATAACTTGAAGGTTTCTTGCGAGTTCCCATCTTCAAGCATGTGAGATAGAGCTGGGGACACGTCATAGCGAGAATCTTATCGACAACCACCAAATCGGTGCTACGAGATGGTCCATCAGAACAGGCATGGCGCATTGTTTTTTTTTTTTTTTTTTATCAATTATTGAAAAATATCTAAATTGGATCAGATTTCAAGTAGATAATTAGTTTTGATTGAATTTGAAAATATAACTCTTTCGGGTATAATAAATGAAAATACTTCGAAATTAAAGAAACCCCTTTTAATAATTAATCTCATATATAAACAGATCATTCAGTTCTGGTCGGACATCGCCTTTCTTCTACTTCATTTTCTCAATGAAAAAGGGGGAAACGAAGGTCTGCGCGCGACTTCACACGCCAAATTTTAGGGGGTTTTCTAGCGGTCCGAGTGGTGGCGTGCACGTCGGAACAAGGTGGCAGCCAGTAATCGTTGATTGCTTAAATTGAGCTGACGCAAGCCGATCAAGTTGACTAAGGAAAAGTCAATGTGTTGTAGGTGATGACTCGGTCCAATCATTAGAAGAGAAAACGATGCCCTTAATCAAATTCTATGCCAAATCAGGTGGCACCGAGATTTTATTTACTGCTCTCGCACATGATCAAGAAGGAAGAGTGACCAACATTTACTTTAGAAAAAGAGAATAAATCATTCACTTTAGCGTTAGCCATGCATGCTTTGTACCTTTTATTCCTTCTCCTCCTCCTCTATCTTTATGTACTATCAAACAATTCTCTAACTACTCGGCCGTCAGCACGATAACATTCTATAAATCCAAAGTTAGGTAATGTCGAAATTTTCAAAAATAATTAACAAAACTCGCACTGGAAATTATGATGGGTCGACACGACAGAGGTAGATAAAGCCAAATTTGCTTCTATTCTTACAGCGTGTGACGAATGAAAATAACTGGTCTTTTAGTTGTTTGAATAAAAGAGCACTAACATGCCACGTGCGTAGCGAATGCGGGCATCCACTCTTCGCTTTCCATGCACCAATTTGGCATTAGTTTAGTTCCAGATATTATTGTTCTTTAATAAAGGGAAAAAGGAAAGCCATCTATGGATGCGACATCGCAGACAGTAAAATGAAGCCCAGTGCATTAAAGAATGAGCAAGATTTGGGGCTTGCTAACTCACTGTTGAACCAAATGTTCCATCGATAGATTATAGATACAAATTTAAAAACATTGGTAAAAGAGATGAGATACGATTCATTGCAGTCTGGCATAATTTGAGCACTGATTTCTGCAAAATAACGAGTGAAATGGTTACGAAATGTTACAAAAGTTAAATACAGTTTTAAACGATATTACTAGAAAGAACCCAAACCAAAGCCTTGGGAAAAGAGAGCTAAATTACATGGGATTTCATTGGACTTTGTGAGGTTTTACCTTTCCTTATTCTTCCATCCAATAAACAAATTCTCGAGTGATGGTGAAAACATGGCACCAGCTGTAGCAGTAAATGTTAGGAATCAACAAATTCTTCACGGACACAGTTCTATTGCCGGAGATGGTCCATGGCTTGGATCAAGATCGGCCTGAACCTGTCGACGTCGAGCTTCACGTGCTGTCGGCCCAAGTAGATCTTCCCCATCTTGAACCATCCCTGCCGGTGGATCGACTGCGGGTCAGTGAACACCGGGTGCTCCCTCGGATACGACTCCAGCAGCGTGCTCTCCTCCACGCTGATGCTATACTGCAAGTAGAGCAGCCCCGCCTCCTTCGCCGGTGCTCCGAAAGTGTGCTCCGCCATTCCCTCCAAATCGCAGCACGGCACGATCTGTATCACCACCGCGTTCGCCGGCAGGAAGACGAAGTTGGTGAGCCCGGCTCCGTGCACGCCCATGATCACATCGCACGAGTTCACCACCTCCACGAACCCGGCCACATTCCCGAACTCCGCGTCCGCGCGCACCACCTCGAAGCCTGCCGCCTCGGCCGCCTGCGCGACCTCCGGCATGTTGGTGAACCGCCGCGTGCCGTTCCGTGCCACCAGAAGGAGCCGCGGCCGCCGCTCTGGGTGCGCCCGCAGGCTGACGGCGCGCTCCCGCGGGAGCGAGTACACCTCGCGCAGGAACCTGGAGAAGTCGGGCGTGGAGATGCCGTTCGGCGCGCGCGCGCGGTCGATGATGAGGTCGTTGTGGAAGCGTAGGTCAACCAGGACGTGCGAACGGCAGTGCACGTCGTCGCTCTTGTCGAGGTCGACGAATTCGTACCGCGTGAGCTTCTCGAAGATGGGCCGGTACTTGCCGAGCCACCACAACTGGATGTTGGTGATCAGGAATTGGACCTCGCCGTGGAACTCGTGCGCGGTCAGGAACAGGGGGAGGAGCACGTCGGTGAAGTCGTGGTAGTAGTTCCCGGTGAAGCCGCCAAGGGCGAAGACGATGGCGGGGACGGTGCTGCTGGCGGTGCACGCCGGCGCGGCATGAGGCGCCTGAACGGTTCGCACCGCGACCTTCTCGATGTTGTCCATATGTTTACGGACGTACGGGACGACCATGTACTCCTCGGCCTTGCGTTGGGGCGACAAGAGCACCACGGCCGCGGAGGCGGCCTTCTTCTTGCCGTGGACTCTGACGTCACCCTTCAGGTCGCAAAACTCTGTTCTGAAGTTGGAGAAGTCGCAGATTGATTCCGTCAGCGGCGGCCTCGGCATCTCAATCACTTGCGGCTCTTCTTTCTTCGGTGGGAGAACCGTTTCATCTTCAATCAACATAAATTTAGTCACGTAATGCTCAAGATTTGATCAATTTTGACAGCTTTTGCATCGAATTCAATGCTCAATTACCTTGTTTTCTCAATTCGCTGTTATTGTCCTTCAAAATTACATGGGAAACAGTAGAAATGCTTTTGTTTGGCTCCTCGACCGCAATCTTTTCCTTTTCTGGATGATGAAAAGAACTCAATGAAACTGAAGATAACACAAGATAGAGTTCTTCGGCCACAAGAGAAGCTACATGTGTTGTTTAATAATTCTTGCAATGTTGCAAAATCTATACGAGCTCAAATCTAATAAAATTTTTACCAGGCTGAACTCGACTAATTTTGTCTTCCGCGTCTCCATTAGCGCCAACCGTGAAGGTCAGTGATGCCTGCCCGTCAACTGGAAAACAGGGGAGTCGCAACGCATTGATTAAACCTCAAAATTTCTTATAACATAGAGAAGAAAAAAAGAGGAATTAAGCAGTATCTCGAAGAAGGATGCAAACGAGAAGCTCACCAGGGGTTTCTGACATGGTGATGAAGTAGCTCAAGATCACTAAGCAGCAGCCCACGAGCAAGGCCAAGCCAAGCTTCCTTGCTTCAATCCTGCCCATGCTCTTGACTACGGCCTTCTCGTATCCCATCTTGGAAGTGGGGAAGGCCAGGCCAAGCTAAAGCTGCAAGTTTCAGCTGAATAAAAAAATAAAAAGAGAGGAGGCTGATGCGTTCCCCCAACTAGGGAAGAGATATAGGGAGCGAAAGGAGCAAGCTCGTCCTTCCTTCAGATTTATGGGCTCTCTCTCTCTCTCTCTTCTGCCACCTTGTTCTTCCTTAATTTGTTTTGAAAGAAGCCAAATGGAAGAGGTAACATTTAAGTATGGTTTGTCCAGTGCCCATGAATAAAATCTTCATAGAAAAAAAAATAAAAACAAAGAAATTTATCCGAGAATCGTAATAATGTGAAAAGGACATTGGTTTATTATAAGTACTGGGATAAAGCTCGACTAGTCTGCTTCAGGAATCACGGATTCCGTTCGAGTGGGTCACCAGAAATGCACCAGCCCTCATCAAACATATGCCAACTTTCCAGATCATTACGGCTCACAATCCGGTTCGGCGCAGCACAACGTGAGCCGAACTCGGGCCAGACACGGTTAAATTTAAAATGTAATTTTTAGATTCTATACATTTTATCAAAATATTCGCCCACTAAATATAATTTTACCTCCAAGTCTAGCTCAATTTTCTTATTCTATGAAATTAATGGCATAGTTTTAATGGAGTTGGTGAGGAAGATGTAGCCATTATCAGTTGCAGAATTGAAATGGCAAGTTCCAGGCTTCATCACACGTTTTATGGAATGGGTCTTCCATGTTTTTGTTATTATTATTATTATTTTTAATTCAACTTGGATACTCATTGACCTCCGAAATTTAAGATCTGATATGAAAGGAAGAAACGTGGTTCATAAAATAGTTCATCTCTTATGCAATCATTTACTTTTTTATTTTGTTTTTCTCTTTCGACTGGATCTCCAAGTCGAACTCAGTTTTGTGGATCCACCACCACGAGTTGAGACGATAGACCAAAACAGTCGAACCAGTCATCTAATTAAACTATATATTGATTGTCACGGTCGCATACAGTAAATGAAGCTTATTTATAAAGCCTTGTGGAATTAAGTTGCTGGAACTTGGAAGAAAGATTCAACGGCCACCAGTTCTGCTATCTCTCAATTAATTGTTCCAACAACTCCATTGAAAATAATTAAACTACGATAGGTTGAATCCTAATGACCCTGCAGTTAATCTATGGACCATACATATATGAACAAGCATCTCTAGATTAACAAATTTGCATTTGCTGCCTTCATTGACTTTTCGAATGTAGGAAAAAAATATGATTAAGAGAAACTTAATTGCATACAGTAAATGGCATGTTCTGATGATTTAATGCTTTAAGCGTGGGAACAAGTGGCTCAATTGTCACTTAATTAAAGAAAATTAATTAACATTAGTGTTATGTATTATTTTATGGAGCGAAACATGGCAAACGTGATGCCTTGTGTCCCTTGTGAATCGGTTGTTCGAATGGGTAGTAGAGTGTGCCATTAAAAACATGGAGCTGTCAGATGATCAGTTTGTCTTCACTGTGCATCGAAACGATATACCTGCTTGAAATAAACCCGTGTACAATGTGTTGTGTCGCGTTCTGCTCTCCGACCATGCACCAACTCCTTAGACGACAGATTTGTTGTTTTTCCTATATTTCAGAACTACCATTGAATGTCTGAGGCGGGACCAGGGATAGCTTGTAGAGCTAACCTTTGCTTAGTATAGCAACTCTCGTAGGGGGACCGGATCTTTTGGCCCTCTTATCCTAATCTTTCTTGGATCGAGACAAGGAGATTGATGAGAGGTAATGATCTCCACCTGTTAACATATTGAGATCCATTGCCCCCTATCATTGGTCCAGCCTTTACAGACCAGAGGATCCGCAAAGCAAGCTCCAATGCAAGCTCAGTAATGTTTAATTGTAATCTGCAGCATTGCCCAGACTTTTTAACTGAGTTAGTTGTCTTATAAATCAAACTGGGAAAGATGAGAATTTAAGATTTTCGAGGTCGTAGATAATCAAAACAGATGAATGATTGAGGTTACCAAATCACAACCAAATTGTGTTTGTTTGAAATATTATTTTCATTCCAATTTAGTTAAGTGATCATCATGTGTAAATTAAATACACATATACATCCATAGGCCCTATTGGACCACTTTCCTTGATGCACTTGGGCGCCAAAATTAAATAAATCGGAGTTGTTGTGGTCTTGCTTACCTTGATCAATTCGATCGAATGTGATAGTCCAGTTCAACCTAATACTTTCTTAATTTAATTAAATATCTCTTTTTACTCTATTTAATTACCCGGGTGATTTATTAAATCCAACTAGATGTCAAATTTAATTTTGTTTAATTAAGCACTATGCTATAAATATGAAAGTGACCTTACATATATAGGATGAAAGGGAACCTCGTTGCTCTATTTGGCGCGTAACAGCACATGCCACTTCCTCTGGTCCTAATTAAAATGTTAATCCATCCCGGGACAATGATATAATGGCAGGACATTTAAATTAATATTTAGACATCATGATTTAATCTCTAATTATAATAAATTTATAAAAAAAATCTCTAAATAAGATGTATAATCAAAATATACTATTGATCTCGTCCGGAAGCTGAATCGGATAGAGACTGACTGCATTATTCTTGTTGTTGGCGAAAAGTCATGGATACACCCTATTGATCTGGCACCTACCAGAAAGGTTCCCACGGGTGAATGATGAGGGGTGATGACGGAGACGATGAGGCGAGGGTCTCCTGTGCACATTCAAACAAGCACCCAGGTTGTTAGAGACCAAGAACAAGGGAAAAAGTCGACCCTCCGACGCTCAAGTCATGTACCTTTTCCCCAGAAACACAGTGAAAGGACGAAAAGTAAAGGACGAATATGAAAAGGTGAGTAAGCGTACTTGCGTAAGGAAAAGTCTCTCTTTTTATATGGCAGTGAGTACTTCTGGAGTCTGACGCGTGTCAGGAAATGTCGGGTGTCAAAATTTGTCTTGTGGTGAATGACACATGACATCTTCCTATAGGTCTAAGGAGGAGTCGATGGGCAATGAGTCCTAGACCATTAGCATATTCCCTGACATGCGGTGATTATTCTCTGACAGGTTGTTACGATTCCCTGCCTTGATTGTCATATAGTGGGTGCTCGCCCCGGTCTATTAACCTTGGACTGGGTTCTCATACCAACAACTCTTGACCTGTGGGCACAGACCTGCATTCCCTGGCCTGTGTTTATCGCCTCGTAAATCCAGATCTGTATGTCCTCCTGCATCTATCATTCGGTAGATACTGATAAGTCCAGACCTGCGCTTACCGCTTTGCCAATCGAGACCCTTGCTTGTCGTTCCTTAAGTCTCGTCCTATATACACGACTCTGCTCCGTATTTTATCTTGTAAGTCTTGAACCGTACGTCCTGGTTCACATATCCTGTCCTGCATATCTTATCCTGTAAGTCTTGACCTGTAAACCTTAATCCGTCTATCCCAAACTGCACGTCCCGGTCTGTATATCCTGACCTGTAGTCCTAGTCCATATATCCTGTTCTTCATGTTTTATCCTGTAAGACTTGACCTGCAAACCTTAATCCGCCTATCCCGAACTGCTGTCGTGGTTCGTATATCCTAACATGTACGTCCTGGTCCGTATATCCTGACATGTACGTCCTGGGTCGTATATCCTGTTCTGGAGGTCCTGGTCCGTATATCCCGACCTGTACGTCCTAGGGCATATATCCTATTCTACATGTCCAGGTCCGTATATCCTGACCTGTACGTCCTAGTACGTATATTCTGACCTATACATCCTGATCCATATATCCCGTCCTGTACGTTCTGGGTCGTATATCCTGTTCTTCATGTGACGCCCGCCCCTTTTTCCACTCACTCCTGCCTAGTGAGGGCAGGGTCACTTCTCTTGTTTTTTTTTTTTTAGACTTAGCGTACATAAACATACATACAGCGGAAGCATATATATATTTTTATAAAATCATACTAAGCATATGAGCATGAAATAGCATAGTTCAACTTAATTGGTCATATTCTTCATTTCTAACACATGCATACGGAATCATGAAAGACATCACATAACATAACATATTATTCATAAGTTCACTTAAGCAGGTCATTTTATTTCTTTAGCCAAGTCACCATCACACATCTCTTGCCCCTTCCTGCTGCTCCTCTAATTTATCCATTCTTTACCTTTATCTGTGGTACAAGGAAAAGTATCTGTAAGCACTCAAGGCTTAGTGAGATCCTTTTCTACTCACAAAAACCGGCATATCATGCAACATCATCATATCATACATTCTAGAATAAATGACGCTCATATCACCATATAATTAGAAACATATCTCATCATGGCATGAATCTCAATAATATCATAACGTAAAGTAAACAACATATTATGGCATAAATCTTATCATAGTATCAGTAACCTCATATCATGGCATAAATCATATCATAGCTTAGGTAATCATCACATTATGGTAGAGATCATATCATAGCATAAGAAATCATCATATCATGGTATAGATCATATCATAGCATAAGAACTCATCATATCATGGTATAGATCATATCATAGCATAAGAACTCATCATATCATGGTATAGATCATATCATAGCATAAGAAATAATCATATCATGGTATAAATCATATCATAACATAAGAAATCATCATAGCATGGTATAGATCATATCATAGCATAGAGGTACATCAGAGCATAAGTGAAATCATCATGACATTTCTTTTCATAACATCAAGGCATCATATCTTAGCATATCTGTAAGCATTGTTTCACATCATATCGTAAGCATGGATGCAAGATGTCCTTTAAAACATGAGTAATGTCATGTGCAATATGCCTTTCAAAACATGGGTTATGTCATGTGCGAGATGTCTTAAAACAATATCATATAGTACTTGAAAATAATCTCAACATGAAAGGGACCCGGCTTTGTACCACATACATACATAATGTGCGCATCCTAAGTAGACCCAAGGTAGCTAGTCTTGAACCTACTAGGAAACTAGGCCCGTAGCTCGGCCTAGGGGCACGTAAGGAGCCCACCCTTTACGAGGCCCGTAATTCGACCTAGGGGCGCATAAGGAGCCCACCCTTTTGGTACAAGCCATTCAAAGTAAAATACATGTCATATCATATCTCTATCATTTCATAACATATTCGTGTCATTCATAGCATATCTTATTCATGTCATTTATAGCATATCACATTCATATCATTCATAGCATATCATGTTCATGGCATTCATGTCATTTATAAGGTATGCATAAATGGGCACATAGCCATGCATACTTGGGCACATAGCCATCATAGTTGTCTTGGGCACATAGCCATCATATTTGGGCACATAGCCATTTTAGGTATCATTCTCATGCATGGTTCATAAGCATACTTAAACGAACAATATAATATATCATGGAAGGAAAAAGAAAACATCATCATGCATGGATCACAAGTCAACTTCTCCTAATTCACATCATGGCAAGGGAAGTACATATTGAGTCATAACTTAGTCTAAATTCTCAACCCACTAAGGGTGGCCGAAACATGCATAGGCTCATTTAGGTTTCATGAAATCATACAAGCATATGAACCCACATTCAATTCTATAACATTTAACATAAGGAACATCATAAGCATATTTGATTTAGGTTCTATGCTTCCTAGGTTTTTAAACCCACCTTGGCCGAAACATACAAGGTCCAAACTTGGTTACAAATAGCATGTAAACATGTGAACCCTAATCAATTTTCCATGCATTTATCATAGGCAATCACATGAGCATATTAGGTTAAAGTTCAAGCTTCCTAAGTCCACAAAATATAGGTGGCCGAATGCCACAAAACATAGGTTCTAAGCATGTGAGTACCCTACAAATTTCATAGCATATCATGGAGAGGAACATAAACATGTTAGGGTTGATTTAGGCTTGCCTAAGCCCTACATTTCATGTTGGCCGAATGTTCATCATGTGAAAACATACCCTAAGCAACATGAAATCTCAAGAGCATTGTGTTATCTTCATATCTTTTCATAAGGTAAAACATAAGCAAGCTAGATTTGAGGTTGAGCCTCCTTAAGGTATTTAATCCCTTCATGGCCGAAACCTTGTGGTAGGGTCCTACTAGTTCTAAGCAACATACAAGTATAAAACATCAAGAGAACATTCATAACATATTATGGGAAACTTCATACTTGATACCTCTTCTAGAATTTACAAACATGTGAGTACCTTATGAATTTCATAGCATATCATGGAGAGAAACATAAACTGTTAGGATCGATGGATTGCGGCTAGAGAGGGGGGGGTGTGAATAGCCGACCCCAAATCTTCGTTTCTTTCTACAAATCAAGGTTAGCACAGCGGAAATAAATAATAGAAACGACAACGGAGAATAGCAAACCTCAAACTCGTCGATGTAACGAGGTTCGGAGATGAAACTCCTACTCCTCGGCGTGTCCGTAAGGTGGACGAAACCTATCAATCCGTCGGTGGATGAGTCCCCAGAAAACCGACTAATAAGAACTCCTTCTGGGTGGAGAAACCTCGCCACAATGTTTTGCAAAAGCAATACAGGAGTATAAAGCAGCAAGAAGCAAAATACAATACAAATGTATGAAACACCTTCGCTTACTTGCCTTCTCTTCGACTGGATGAAGCAGCAGCTTCTCGGATCCAACCACAACAACAACAACAACTGATCAGTTGGTCCCAGCCGAGTGGAAGCTCACAAAAAGCTTCAGGAACGAAGGGCTCAGCAAAGCTCGCAGAAGAACTTGCAGCAGCAAGAAGAAGAGGCAGTAATAAGAAGAAGCAGAAGCTTACACAGCCTAGAAGCCCTCAGTCTCTTTTATACCTGCATCCACCTGCGAAGAAGAAGCCAGAAGAAACTAGCCGTTGCTACGCAACGGCTAGGACGTGGACCGATCAGGCTTCATCCTGATCGGTCCACAAGACCGATCAGGCCCTGATCGGTCATGGAGACCGATCAGGTCCTTCCCTGATCGGTCCCATGACCGATCAGGACCTTTCCCTCCCGAAGGTGATCTCCTTCTGATCGTCTCCTGATCGGTCTGCAGACCGATCAGGAACTTCACGGTACGATCACTGATCGGTCTGCTGACCGATAAGATAAGCAACAGAATACTTCTGTTTGGTTACTGATCGGTCACCAGACCGATCAGATAACCCAGCGTATCATTGGATCGGTCACCAGACCGATCCAGGTTTAGAGCTCCCAGCCCTAAACCCTACTTGGTCCTGAGAACGAGCTACCGAGCCCTCTCCGACTTTCCGTGCCAAGTCTCCATCTTGGTCTTCTCCGTGCCAAGTCTCCATACTTGGACTTTTCCCGTGCCAAGCTCCCTGCTTGGACTTTTCACCAGATGTCTGGTCAACCTTGACCCATTTGGATTTCCCTTGCCTGGCTTCACTCACCAGGACTTCCAAACTGCCTAGCTTCACTCACTAGGTCTTTTACCTGACTTCACTCACCAGGGTTTCCCATCTGCCTGGCTTCACTCACCAGGACTTTCTCCAACTGCCTGGCTTCACTCACCAGGACTTTCACTTTCACCTAGCTTCACTCACTAGGATTTTCACCTGGCTTTACTCACCAGGATTTCCCGAACTGCCTAACATCCCAGTTAGGACTTCCCAGTCAAGTATTCGGTCAACCTTGACCTACTTGACTCTTCTTCATCCAACCTGATCAGACCCTGATCAGTATCTCTCCGCATGGACAACTGCACTTGCATTGTCCATGTCTACATGTTTTTCTGTGTTGTCAAACATCGAAACCATGACCAAGGTTTACGCTTGGTCAACTAGGTCAACCTTGACCTACTGGAAATTGCACCAACATAAACATGTTAGGGTTGAATTTAGGCTTGCCTAAGCCTTACATTTCATGTTGGCCGAAAGTTTATCATGTGAATACCTAACCCTAAGCAACATGAATCTTAAGTGCTCTATGTTATTTTCATATCTTTTCATAAGGTAAAACATAAGCAAGCTAGATTTGAGGTTGAGCCTCCTTAAGGTATTTAATCCCTTCATGGCCGAAACCTTGTGGTAGGGTCGTACTAGTTCTAAGCAACATACAAGTAGAAAACATCAAGACAATATTCATATAACATCATAGAAGAGATCATAGACATGTTAGTTTTTAAATTTAGCTTCCCTAGGGTTTTAAATCTTTTCATGTCCGAACCCTAAGGTAGGGTATTACCTAACTCCAAGCCACATACAAGCATGAAATATCAAAGTCATATTCATAGTATATCATGAGAAAAAAAAAACTTAAACATGTTGGTTTTGGTTTTGAACTTCCATAAACATTACAAGTGTCATGGCCGAAATTTCTAAAGGAAACTTTAGGTTGTTGATCCATCTAAACTTGAACAAAAATCATATAACAACTTGTACCACAGGTGAGGGGATACTCACCTCCTTTTGTTTGGTCTTTTCCCTAAAAGAAGATACCCCTTGTGAAGAGAAAGAAGAGAGTTTCTCCTCCTAGTGCTCCTTTTGCTTCTCTTGCTTGTGAGAGGTAGATCTTTGAGGATTCCTTCTTGTTGTTTGGTTTTCTTAGGGAGAAAACCTAGTTGGATTTTTCAGAAAAAGAGAGGGGATACTCTAGGTCACGGCAATGGTGAGGGAAGGGAAGAAAAAATGAAATCCCTTCTTTGTTTTTCCTTTTATGCTAGGTGGGAGTAAGAAGCAAAAAAAAGAAACTTGCTTTCCCCTCTTCTTAACTCATCCTTTATCCCCTTAATGATGAAGAAAATGTCTTCATTCATCCCCTTACTTCCTCTCCTCTCATTCCCTCTTGAATCTCCACGAAAATGGAAAAGAGTGAGGAAGGAAAAGACAATTTATCTTGTTTCTCTTAATCAAGAGAAAAAGAAAGAAAGCTACTTGATGTTTTCTTGCTTCCTTCTCTTAATCATGATTTTATCTTTATCTACAATTCTCATTCTCTATTCAACAATAACTCATGATGGTCTAGTGGTAATTCCATAATCCTTAGCTTAAGAAGGTTCAATCCTTGACCAACTTTTTTTTTTATATATATTTTTGGTTCCATCTTATCTTCCTTTATTCTAAGAGAAAATCTTCACATACTTAGCTTAAGAAATTCGTGGGTGTTACACTGCATATCCTGACCTGTACGTCCTGGTCTGTGTCTCCTGTTTTGCCTATCTTATCCTGTGAGTCCTAACTTGTAAGCTTTAGTCCGTCTATCCTGACCTGTATGTCTTGATCCGTATATCCTGACCTGTACGTTCTGGATCGTATATCCTGTTCTGGATGCCCTACCTTCCGAGTTCCTTCTTGCCACGTAGGCCTAACCCCTGAACGTCGCTTATGCCCGACCCAGACCGCCCTGTGATCGGGACTTTTGACCGCATGGCCGGACTTTTGACCACCACGTAAACTTGACTTCTGACCGTCACGTGGGCTTGACTTCTGACCATCTCGTGGGCTTGACTTCCGATCACGTCAACTATCCGGCCCTCCTATCATGTACCGTATCAATTATGTTTTTTAACCTTCTACTATAAATATTTTTTAATTTATTCTAAGGATCATTAAAAAAAATTCATAGAATAAAATTGATCATTTAGGATTAATGAACCCGACAATTTCTTTTGCATGTAAAGTAGGACCGCTGGAACGAGAATTGTGCCGTGTCACATGTGAAACCAACTATGCGGTTCTTAAATGGCTTGGTGTGCATTTCTAAAAAGCCAATACACAATAACTCATAAAGTAAAAACAAAAAATTAAACGACCTCTCAAATTAAATAGTAAAACGATGTCTCTGGCCAGGGCTATGATATTAAATTATCATATAAATATTTATCATTCAATTTTAATTCTAATATATTATAGAGATTTCTTTTCTAAATAGACTGTATAACCATGAAATATTAAAATTTTATATTATCTATCATGAGTATTTTTTAATTTATTTTAGACGGTCAATAAAAAAATTTTATGAAATCAATTGATCATCTCATATTTGATGTTAGTTAGTTCAATATTATTATTATTTTTTAAAACAAGCATCTCTGTTTTTTTTTAAAAAAAATACTATTAAATATCTCTTATTCTTACCATTGTATTTTTTTTAAATATTCTACTTTAATTAAAATTATTATATAAAATATTATTATATTAAAATACTTTTACCAACTCAATTAAAATTATTTAAACTTCATAAAATTTCATTTAAATTAATCAAAATTACTTTAAAATAAATTGTAATTAAATTTTAAAATTCTCAAACTCTAAATCTTAAATATTATTTACTAATTTAGTTAAAATTATTTAAATTTTATTAAAATTATTTTAAATTGATTAAAATTATTTAAAACAGTCAGACTACGGTAGAAGTTGCTAAGCAATTACCACACGGTTGAATCTCATTTCAATGAGATTTTATCTATTCAAAGCTACATCTCCAAAAAATCATGCCCTGATTCCCTGATGAGATCCATTGACATATTATAGTGCTTCCATGAATGAACCAAAAGAATTAAACATGCCTAATCCCTTTTTATGCATCTGCAAGATCCATTTGTCCTTGGCAAAAAGATGAGGCCCGGCAGTGAAACACTTTGCAATATAGAAGATAATCTCCAAACTGAATCAACTCTTGGCGGTAAAAAGGTGATAATACTCACCTCAGACGCCTCTCACATCAACCGAATCAACTCTTGCCAATATGCCTATTGACGAAGAAGCTCACGAGCATGTATGAGAAAACTGCTGAATCTCCCCACGTCAAGCTTCACATCTTGATTGAAGAAGTATATTGAAGTCCAGTTCCTCCAACCTTCATTCTGAGCCAGAACAGATTTTGGATTTATGACCACAGGATCTGCAATCCCATAGCGGTCAACCAGGGAACTCTCCATGATGCTTATGCTGTATTGCAAGTACTTCATCTTCATGTCTAAAGTAGGCACTCCATAGTCACTGTAGCAAAACATTTCCAGCCCACCCAATGGAACAACTTGGATCACTACTGCATTCGTTGGGAGGAATATGAGATTAGTAAGCCCTGCACCATGCACTCCTAGAATCGCATCGCAAGAGTTCACTATGCGCGCGAATTCTGCCAAGCTTTGGTTTTTCTTGATCTCTGCTACAACAGGTTCGAAACCCTCCCATTCTACCATTCGTGCAATGTCATGGATATTAGTGAATCTTCTTGTCCTGCTTCTTGCAATAATTAGGAGTCTAGGTCGCTTATCGCGGTCAGCCCCTAGCTGAATTGCAGTGTCCCTCTCCAATGAGTAACTGCTCCTTATGAACCGTCCGAAGTCGAACATTGTCACACCGCCAGATCTCGCAGGATCAATGCCCATATCCTTGTGAAATGCAATGCCCACTATGACACGCGGATAGCACCGGACCATAGTATCATTGTTGAAGTTGATAATTTCGTAATGAGATAGATTCTTTAGTAATATTTCATACTTTGTCATCCACCAAGGCAGCATTTCACTTATCAAGAACTGAACCTCACCATTGAACTTGTGCGATGATATGTAGAGGGGAATTATTAGATCTGTGACTTCATGAAAGAAGTTCCCCATATAGCCACCGGTCGCAAAGATGATCGCTGGAACTGTGCTATTGACATCGCATTTGGGAAGGTCTTCCTCGGTGCTCAAGTAGCCTACTGACATTTCAGTGACACGAGACAGTGCGGCATGATCTCCCTTCCGAGGATGAGGTTTAATTTTCCATGATTCCTGTAGTTCTGTGGTGTTCCGAATTGAGGAAGTGACGAAGAAGATGGAGGAAGAGCTTGCTTGGATTCTGATATCACCCTCCATGTCACATATGTCTGCTCTTCTGTTGGAAGTAGTATCACACAAGGGCTTTCTGCTGAGCTCCACATTTTGGTTGTTTGTATCTGCATCCAAAATGAAGTACTCAAATAAAGTGATTAGGTTTATTCAGTTTCAGATACATTTCCTCCCTTTGTTCTCTGCAATGTGTAGCGTAAGGACAGAGGGAAGATCCTTCAATTTAAGGGAAACAAAGAGAATTGAAGAGACATGTATCCAAAATGAGTTAAAATTTTGCATTAAGCCAAGATTCACAAGTACAGTAAAGTATGTTATGATACTTGTATTTCCTTTATCTGTTTTCAATATCTTCTAGTTACCTCACAGGGCACACGAGTTTCATAGAAACAAATACATTAATTCTCGAGTTCTCATCAACACCAGATAAAGCATAGAACTTCTAAATCCATGTGCTGATTCACTTAATTCATTTGTCTCTGTTAGAAGATATTGGCCCAATATAATACGCAATGATCTTTGAAAATATTGCACCTAATTCTATGGTTCACATTTTCATAGCCTTAATCATTTATGCTTCTCAAGGCAAGTGGAAAAAAAAAACAAACAAACTGTTCATCTTTGACATTTTCATGAAAAAGTTGAAAACCAAAGATCAAAAAGATTGACTATAACCAGCCAAAACTCAACACAATAATCAAGCTAGCAACAGGTTCCCCTAATATGCAATAAGTAATTAGATTCATGGTGCCTAGATTTACCACGCAACCACTTCCACCTTCAACTAGTAGATTCATGGAAAATTTATCAACTTTAGGGCTTACCATTTACTTGTGCCCTGGGAAGGGGAGGAGCTGCATGAGGCGACAACCAGGAACCCACTGTTAAGAAGAACAAGAAAGATTCGAACTTTAACCAGTTCTGACCCCATAACACACATACACAAAAAACAAAAAAAATTAAAACGTTTTGGGGGAGAGCAAAAACTCACACGAAGGAAAAGAGACAAAATAGCCTGCGGACAGCACGAGGAGGGCCGTGGAGATGAGGAAGCATCCAGTGAAGATGGCAAAACTCAGAGTCTGGGGCTCAGCCCTGCTGAAGCACCTCAAGAACTTGGCTTGGCTTCCCATCATCATTGACAGACCTTCCTCCTGAGCTCTCGAGGAGGAGAAAAGCAAATTAGTAGGGCTTGAACATCGCCGCGGCACAGCAACCGAAGCTCATAGGGTGGTAGACATGCTTGAAACAAGGCTTTCCTTTTTTTCTAATAGATTCTTTTCGATTTTCCATCCATGGCTTGGTTGGGAACATGTTTTTCCATGTACTTTTTGTATTGTTATTGGAAAACAAATTTTCTGATTTGTGCAACCCAACTCTTTATTTTTTTTTTGAATATTTTGCTATCGAGTAGGTGGCGGTTGTTAGATCGTAGAGTTCCGAGAGTTGACCGGAGATTAATAAAAGATGAATAGTTCTCAGATTGGGCTGTCGTATTTGAATTGTTCTTGCATGGGTGGATTCGCTCAGTCCTTTCATGACGTGTTCAGTTTTGAATTAAATCCAACGTAAAATTTCAGTTCCGTCTCAATTTGATATTCCAATTTACTTTTATCTCCCGTGGTCGCTGGTAATTCCTTTTAAAATGTATGATTTTAACTTTGGATTTTTAATTTGAGCCTCCATAATTTGTGACAATTAGAAGTCAAGTTGAAATGCGTACCTTGGAAGCTTGGGCAGTTGGGCATGTCATTGAATGGAGTTGCCCCTGCATTGTTATTGACGTAGTAATTGAAAGCAAAAGGCGATGGGGGTTGGATTAAGATTGGGACCTTGTGTGGTGACAAGTGACAGCGATATAAAGGACGTATTAGGTTGGTTTGGTATTAATTTACGGAAGCGACTCGCCATGTCTCTTATGATGCTATTATTAAAAAAAAACAAGGAAAAACAAAAGATGCTGCATATTATGGGAGCCAACTGTTAGTTGTTTTTGTAATAAAGAAAACTACGATTTTTAATAAAAAGAATAGCATATAACTCGCACTTAAAATTGTAAAATTTTTAAAAGATATATTTAATTTTTAAATTTTTTAAAGGGCATAGTTATTTTTCTATTTTACCTCTTCGGTTAATTATTATGATGTCGCATTCAAAAAACAATACTACTATAAGTTGATTTTTTAAGAATAATAAGCTTTACATTTCAAACATCAATAATGATGTGTTATTGCATTTTAAAAATTAACATTATTTTGATGCGGTATAAATCATACAATCGATGCCACTGTGTGGTGCAGTGTCTAAAAGTTATATGTGGTTTCTTTAAGAATTTCATCAATTTAACTTGCTCGATCAATTGTTGTTTCTTTTTGGTCGAATAGAGGTGTTTTTTATAAAATGCCCCTAAAAAGAGTCTAGCCTCTCAAGAAGTAGTACTGCACAGTTTGATAATATAAATTTTGAAATATTATTATTGATCCGTTAAATTTCAAAATATTATGATCCTCTTTTAAATATGAGTCAGACGGATATCAATAAAGATAACGTTAGTATTGATAGAGAGGTGACTTTGAGACATCTTATGTATATACATCGGAAAAACGAACCCCCATGTAGAATTCCAAAGTCTGTAGTAAGGGAACTAGTGGAACTTGTGTATTCCCGCTCTAAAGACCGCTCTAAGAGGTGGTATGTATTCACTTCCTCTTTTCAAATACCATCCCTCCAAGTGCTGGGCCCAGCCCTTCTTCCAGCACTTCCCCCAATTGTGGCTAGGTACAGTTACATGGCGCCCTGACCGACTCACAGAAGAACACAGCCAACCAAATTTTGGAATGCCCTCAGTTGGACTTGTCCGACAAGTACTCTTCCCAACAGATAGTATCGATAAGTTTTAACTGCTCCCTCTCCAAATCTTCAAAATGCTGCTGATCCGGTGCTCTTTGCAGACCTATGTCATGGAGCTGAGCATCTCTCAGTTTATGACCCGTCTTCATCGAGTAAATGAGTCCTTAAGGGTTCATATTTAAGAGCTAACGTCTCCTACTTCAGCGAGTCTAATTTTTTATCTAACAACCCCGAAGAGTTTAATACAATCCCACCTGCAAATAGTGGAGGACCAAACTCGAACTGCTTGGGATCTGACCCGTATTGAGTCTGGCAAGGTGAAGTCATTGGAGACCGCCTTAAAGACCAATGTGGCTAAACTTAAGTCCGAGGGCCTGAGGCGCGTCCAAATTCAGAATGAGTTGGAGGCAAAGGAAACAAAGGTTACTAACCTCTCCTCCCAACTATAGGACCTGCAAGAGGTTCACACCTCCCTACGGACGGACCTGGCCACTAAAACGGTTGGACTATCTGTCAGTGCCGATTGGGAAGCCGCCCTTCAGAAACAAATGGATACTGCTCAGGCTACCATCAAGTCTATGTGAGCGGAGCTTTCAGCGGCCAAGGTTGAGGCAGTGGCTACCCGCCAGGAGTTAGCGGGGGCGAGAGATGATACGCACAAGGTCCAGGAAGAGCTGAAGGAGTATTTGGCGGGGGAGGACTCTCATCTTGCAGCTCACAAGATCTTCTTCTTAGCTTCCAAAGACTTTGGGGCAAGGATATGCCACCTCATTGACCAGATGCTATGCTATGGTGGCGAAGGGGTTCTGGTGTAGCTACGAGAGAAGGGTCTTCTACGATTAACTCGTCCTGAAGACTTCTTAGATCGCACTCGCCTACTTAATGAGCTCCCAGAAGATTGGAGCCTATCAGGTGAGAGAGGATGTATGGTAGCCTCCTATTGGTAGAAGGAAGGTTCCACTCTCAGGGAGTGTCAAACCACTAGAATATTTCTTAGCGTATGACAGTTATTCTTTGACAGGAGGTTACTGTTGGTGCAGTTTTGTGCTAACGGTCCAACTCAGGTTTTGATGAATGACAAGTAAATTAAGTTAGGTTCTGTTGTGATCTAACCACATGATTAAATGTGTAGTATAAAGTTCAGACAGGTCGACGGGTTGACTGAATATCTGGCAAGAAATTCAGCAAAGTCGACGGACCGACTGGATAGTTGATACGAAGTCCAGATAGCCAGGTGACGCTAGAGATGTTTGGACAGATGGAAGCAAAACAAATGTCCTATGTTGTTAACAAGTGTTTGCGTGAACCGTGCTTGCTTGTAACTCGCACTGGGATGAGAGTCTGGAACGTCGATCGAGAGGTCGTTGGTCGCGAGAACATGCTCGATTATAACTTATACTAGGGCGAGAGTTTGAAATGCCGACTGAGAGGTCGCTAGTTGCAAGAGCATGCTCGCTTATAACTCGCACTAGAGTGAGAGTCTGGAACGTCGATCAAGAGGTCGTTGGTCGCGAAAGCATGCTCGCTTATAACTCGCACTGGGGTGAGAGTCTGAAACACCAACCGAGAGGTCATTGGTCACGAAAGCATGCTCGCTTATAACTCGCACTGGGACGAGAGTCTGAAACATCGACCGAGAAGTCGTTGGTCGCGACAGTATGGTCGCTTATAACTCGCACTAGGGTGAGAGTCTGGAATGCCAACCGAAAGGTTGTTGGTCGCAAGAGCATGCGGCTCACTTATAACTCGCACTGTGACGAGAATCTGGAATGCCGACTAGGAGGTCGTTGGCGAGCAAAGGAAACACGCCCGTAGACTTAACTTCTGCGGCCTTTAAAGCAACCTGGGGGCATGACTCCCGCTCTTTACTTAGGCATTGGCCAAATTTGAATCTTACTATAGTTTCAAGGCTGGAGCGAGGCACCAATTTCTAATCAACGCTTTCCGCCGCCTTCTACTCCTATTCCCAAGGTAATCGCATGGAATTGTTGGTCCTTGAGGCATGGTGCAGTGTCCCCATATTAGCCTCATGATTTCCTTGTCTTTTCCATCATAAATACCCTTTCATAGGAAGTCGACTCATGTTTGACTGACTTCCTTCAATACGACACCGCACGCTTTCTGCACGGGACTCGATAATGCTTCCCTTCTTTTGATCTGACGGATATCCTTCGCAGCGTTATTTTGATTGCCCGACTCACTTCCCTAGGTCACTTGGTGCTTTTAGTTTAAAAATCCTAAAGGCATCGAGTGTTTGTTCATCGCTGTTTCTTCTTCTCCAGACTTCTTCTTCTCTTTTTATTTGCATTAGCCTCTGTGTGTTTCCTTCGTAAATGTTCATTTCCTTTTTCCCTTGCTTCTATATTTTTTTATTATGACCAGAGAGACTTTAGTCCCCTAGTATGCCTTCTTCCACTCCGACTTTGATAGGAGCGATCTTAAATCGGTGTAATCTAGCCTGAAGCTTTCTGAAGCATACAACCTTCGCATCCATGGGCATGATGATCATTATCCTCCTCATGGTTGTGTGACATTCTTCAGAGACCAGCTTCTTTGTGGTCTGCATTTCCCCATCCCTTTTTTCTTTTCGAAGTTGATTCAGTATTTTTTTACATTTCTTTGTCTCAGTTTGCTCTCAATGCTTTCTGCGTTATGTGTGGGATGATAATCCTATGTTGTCTGTACGACATTCCTTTGACTCCTCAACTTTTCCATCATCTTTATTCCCTCAAACGATCGAATCCCGTAGTTTTTATGGTGCAATCTCAGCCGGGGTGTAAGTTCTTCACGGGTATGCCTTCTTCTAATAAAGGTTGGAAGTTACATTTTTTCTATGTGCAACTACCCGAACTTATGACTTGGCGCACTGAGTGGCACTCAAGTCTTCCCCCTTCCTCCGAGTAAAGCGACTATCAACACAAACCAGATTACTTTACTGCTTCTAGAAAATTGGACAGGGTGCAGCTCCTGTTGGTGTTGCAAGATTGCAAACATAGTCCTACATTGAAAACACATGTGAAAGATCATGAGTTTATAAAGAGAAAGATATCTCCATTGGTATGAGACATTTTGGGGAGAGCCCAAGAGCAAAACCATGAGGGCTTAGGCCCAAAGTGGACAATATCATGTAATTATAGAGATATCTAAATTCTTTTCGATCTTACAATTAGTATCAGAACCCGGACTGCCAGAAGGTTTAACCGTCGATTGTGCACAAGAGCTATGGTCTGGTTGAGCCATGTGGGTACAATATTGACCTCAAACAAAGAAAGTGGGGGCTCCTATGTTCGGATCAAGAGGACCAGACACCGGGTAGGAAGTCCTAGTTGCGGCTAGGCAAGAAAGTCCTAGTAGGTCGGGTGGACCGAGGGGCAAGAAGACTTGGTGGGTTGAGGATCGGACATGGGAAACCTGTGGTCCTTTGTTTGAGGGGTGATTGTTGGTGTTGCAAGGTTACAAATATAGTCCCACATTGAAAACACATGGGAAAAATCATGAGTTTATAAAGAGAAAGATATCTCCATTGGTATGAGGCCTTTTGGGGAGAGCCCAAGAGCAAAACCATGAGGGCTTGGGCCCAAAGTGGATAATATTATGCAATTGTGAAAATATTTAAATTTTTTTCGATCCTACAGCTCCAACTCCCTTTCCTACTACAAGAGAGCATGATGTACACCTTCAAGCTAGTCCCATCTGAATGCCCTTAACTGCACCTTTTGGTAAGATCAAACAACTCTTTCCTCATATCTTTATTAACTAAGGTATCTTTTTCTTACTTACAGAAATCATCATGTTTAGAACTTTTGCCTTTGACTCCTCTACGATGCCCAGTGACATTCTATAGAAATGTGAAAAAGAAATTATGTTTGGTCAGGAGGTTCCCCAGGCCAGCGCCTCAGCAGGAGCCTTTTGGTAAGATCAAACAACTCTTTCCTCATATCTTCACTAACTAAGGCATCTTCTTTTACCTACAGAAATCATCATGTTTAGAACTTTTGCCTTCGACTCCTCTACGATGCCTAGTGACATTCTATAGAAATGTGAAAAAGAAATTATGTTTGGTCAGGAGGTTCCCCAGGCCAGCGCCTCAGCAGGAGCCTTCTCTCAGCAAACGAGAGAACATAAGGTCCTTGAAGACGAATCTCACCCTCCAGTGGAATCTCCCGCCGCTGCTATTGGTAGTGAAAAGACCTCTTTTCCAACCTCTGAGCACCCCTTGCACCTTCAACGCAAGAGGCGACGTGTTGCTCCCTCTATCTAGTTTTTCCCCCAGAGACCGCCCCTGTTGTGGGTGTCTGCCCAAGCAATGACTCCTTCCTGGGCAAGCACTCCAACCTCCTTGGAGGTCGTAGCCTCCTCTCCTATCCCCGCTCGGGTCAAGGAACAGACACCCTCCCGACCGGAGGGCTAGCTCGTGACTTCCACGCCTTCTCTTCCTCCAGCGCCCCCGGCTCAGCCATCTTCTGTGGCTCTTGTGCCCTATTCCCGCTCTAAAGACCGCTCTAAGGGGTGGTATGTATTCACTTCCTATTTTCAAATACCATCCCTCCAAGTGTTGGGTCCAGCCATTCTTCCAGCACTTCCCCCAATTGTGGCTAGGTACAGCTACATGATGCCCTGACCGACTTACGGAAGAACACATCCAACCAAATTTTGGAATTCCCTTAGTTGGACTTGTCCGACAAGTATTCCCAACAGATAGTATCGATAAGTTTTAGCTGCTCCCTCTCTAAATCTTCGAAATGTTGTTGATCCGGTGCTCTTTGCAGACCTATGTCATGGAGTTGAGCATCTCTCAGTTTGTGACCCGTCTTCATCGAGTAAATGAGTCCTTAAGGGTTCATATTTAAGAGCTAACGTCTCCTACTACAGCGAGTCTAATTTTTGATCTAATAACCCCGGAGAGTTTAATACAATCCCACCTGCAAACAGTGGAGGACCAAACTTGAACTGCTCAGGATCTGGCCCGTATTGAGTATGGCAAGGTGAAGTCATTGGAGACCGCCTTAAAGACCAATGTGGCTAAACTTAAGTCCGAGGGCCTGAGGCGCGTCCAAATCCAGAATGAGTTGGAGGCAAAAGAAACAAAGGTTACTAACCTCTCCTCCTAACTATAGGACCTGCAAGAGGTTCACACCTCCCTACAGATGGACCTAGCCACTAAAACGGCTGGATTGTCTATCAGTGCCAATTGGGAAGCTGTCTTTCAGAAACAAATGGATGCTGCTCAGGCTACCATCAAGTCTATGCGAGAGGAGCTTTCAGCGGCCAAGGCTGAGGCAGTGGCTACCCGTCAGGAGTTAGCGAGGGCGAGAGATGATACGCACAAGGTCCAAGAAGAGCTGAAGGAGTATCTGGTGGGGGAGGACTCTCATCTTGCAGCTCGCAAGACCTTCTTCTTAGCTTCCAAAGACTTTGGGGCAAGGGTAGGCCACCTCATTGACCAGATGCTATGCTATGGTGGCGAAGGGGCTCTGGTGCAGCTACGAGAGAAGGGTCTTCTACGATTAACTCGTCCTGAAGACTTCTTAGATCGCACCCGCCTTCTTAGATCCTAAACTTTCTTTTACATTTTGGAACTGTGGCTATTATGGATATTGGGTTAATGGATATGCTGTTAGTGAGCTGTGTCTCTTGAATGTCTGATAGGCCTACCTGGGACCCTTTGACATTTTCCTTTTTACGACTAAGTGATAGGCTAAGTGTCTGACCACTTAGTGGATGCCCGATCGGCCCATCCATTCGAGCAGGTATCATTGCAAGAGAGGATCGCTTCCCTTGATCATGCCTTATTGTGAACACTAGTTACTCTATTTTCCCGGGCGAGTCATCATGTGTCAATGTCAGCTATCCACCCGGTCGTGAGCTACAGCGACTTCAGAGTCACCTCGCTTGCCCAGGTGAGGGTTGTTGTAGCCTCTTCTATTCCCGATGTCATAAAGATTACCATTTCCTTTCTACCACATGGCTCTCTGATTCACCTTTTCTAGACAAGACAAACCTTGATGCGATTTTCTATGACAATCCAATGACTGACATAACTTCCTTACCCCTGACTGACGTCATCCACTTCTACTACGATCCATGTGATTGGTGTTGATACCGAGGTGCTGCGCCTTGCAACCCCTCTACTTACTATAAATAGTCCCCTTCGACTTCTATATGAGATTTCTCGTTGATAGTCAAAGGCGTCTCCGTTTCTCTCCTTTCTTCTGTGATTCTACATACTTTTCTTCCTTTTGTAACCTTTTCATGGATCCTTCAGAGTCTGGGTATGCTCCTGGAGTTTCAACCTTTAGCGCCGTTGATCTAGATGATCTTCGCTTTACGTACAAAATGTCTATCACAATGTATATTATCATACCCTCCGAGATCCATCGCCTTTACCAGCCCCCTCAAGGTTATATGACTTTCTTTAAAGAATAGATTATAGTCGGTTTTCGTCTTTCCATCCACCCTTTTTTTTTTCCGACGTGAGTCGCTATTTCCGCATTTGCCTTTGTCAACTTACCCCCAATTCCATCTGTATCCTATGCGAGTTTGTCCTCATTTTTCACTTATGTGACATTCGCTTGACTTTTCGCTTGTTTCATTGCTTTTTCACCCCTCGACGCCATGGTGAGGGTCTCTTTCATTTTTAGGCTCACCCTAGGATGACTCGTTTCATTCCCCTGCCTCCTTCATGTTGGTGCGGTTAGCACTAACGGTCTAACTCAAGTTTTGATGAATGACAAAATAGGTTAAGTTAGTTTCGTTGTTATCTAACACTCTGACCGAGTGCGCAGGAGAAGCCCAGACAGGTCGACGAGCTGACCTGATGTCTAGCACGAAGCCCAGCTAGGTCGACGAGTCGACCGAATAGCTGGCACGAAGTCCAAACGGGTCGATGGGCTCACCAGACGTTTGGCACGAAGTCCAGCTAGGTCGACGGGCTGACCGGATAGCTGGCACGAAACCTAGACGGATCGAAGGGCTGATCGGATGTTTGGTAGGTAAGTGAGGGTAAGTCACTAGAGGGGAGTGACTGTGAGGACGTGTTCCCGGGAAAGAAACTTTAGGCGTTGATCCGACTTAGATCCATTTCGGATATCTAAATCGAGATTGTGACTAGATTCCGGTCTCGAGGAGATGGAATCTAATTAATATTTTATTTAATGATAAACTGTGCAAACACTCTATTTTGTAGGATATATATTTGCCTCGGACTAACATTTTCTTGCAGGAAGGAAACCACTGGAAAACAAGGGTTCGGGCCCCCTGAAGGGATCCGGGAGCCCGAAGGTGAATTTTATCCCCAAACATCACTTCGCTGTGTGGAGATCCCTGATTGGCTCGACTACGTCATATTCAAGGTGGTCGAAAGGATCCAGGCACCCCAAACCTCCTATATAAGGAGGGTAGAGGTTGGAGTCAGAACTACAACGAATGATCTGCTCTCTCGTGCTCTTGCGACTCTGTGAAAACTCTCCGACAGAGTGTTGTTTTTTTTGTCTTTCTCATTGTTGGTTTTGTTTTCTCTATATAATTCTTGTACTTCAATTCTGTAATTATCCTTCGAATTATTAGTGATTGTCCAACGAAAGTACTCAACGAGTACGGGCCTTGGAGTAGAAGTCCATGAAGGCTTCGAACCAAGTAAAACAACTTGTGTTTGCGTTGCTCTATCTTTTCGTTTATTCTTTTCCGCTGCGTACTCTTTCTAAATTTATTTTAGTTCGCTATTCACCCCCCTCTAGCGAAACTCATCGATCCAACAAGTTGTATCAGAGCAGGTACTGCTCTAATTTGGTGCAACTACCAATCAAACAAGAGGGTGAAAAGTTTTTTTTATTTTTTTTCGATTTTCAATTTTTCATTATATTCCAAACTAGTATTGTTATCTTTTTGGAAATATTTTTCATCGCAATCAATCTGAATTGGTGCAACACTAATTCAGTTTTTAAATTATCTTTTTTTATCCCGCACTACTAATCCAAGACCAAGTCTTGAAACTTCTTGTCTATTTTGTTTACTTGTGTGCAGATTGATTATGTCTCAACTTGAAGGCTTTAGCACAGTGCATCCTCTCCTATTCAACGGGGATGATTTTTTGTACTAGAAGAAGTGGATGGAGGTCTACCTAAAGATGGATTTCAACCAATGGTTTAGCGCCACCAGAGGCTACAAGGTGCCGGTTGACAACTCCGGAATTCCACTGGAACTAGAACAGTGGACTCCGGACATGAAGAAGAAAGCCTCAACAGACTTCAAAGCCCTAAATACACTACAATGCGGATTGACGAAGGAAGAATTGAACCGGATAGGACCACATCAGAACGCAAAAGAATTATGGGACAAGTTGATTGAATTACACGAAGGAACGAACGACGCCAAGATAACTAAGCGCGACCTCCTATTAAATAAGCTCTTTAATATTAAAATGCAGGAAGGGGCGAGTCAGCTTCACGCGAGGATCAAAGATATCCTCAATGGACTCCACGCGATAGGTCATCAAATGGAAAATCGCGATCTTATCAGGTAAGCGTTAAATGCTTTTCCGCGTAATAATTTGTGGGCATCTATCGTGGATGCCTATAAAATTTTCAAAAATTTATCTGAATTAAAGTTATATGAATTATTTTGTGAATTAGAATTACATGAACAAACTAACGCCAGGACCGAGAAAGGTATTGCCTTATTTGCAGGTTCCTCCAAGGAAAGAACAAGACCAAGCTTGAGGTTGAAGATGAGTCTGACCAGGATTCTGAAGACAAAGAGTACCTGGTGAAATTGGTAAGGAAGATGTTCACCAGGAGAAAGAAAAGCTTCAGCAAGGACCTGCAAAAGATCAACTCCCCAAACGAACCGAGGAACGTGACCTGCTTCGAATGCAACAAGAAGAGTCACTACAAGAATGAGTGTCTGAAACTGAAGAGCGATAAGACAAAGACATCCAAGAAGAAGGCTCTCAAAGCGACTTAGGACGACTCTTCCTCAGACGAATTGGAGGCCGAAGACCAGAAGCACCAGAGTCACCTCGCATTGATGGCCCTCGAAGCAGAGTCGGAGGACGAATCGGAAGACGGGTCTGAACCCGAATCGAGCCACGAGTCCGTACTCGTTTCTGAAGGTCCCGACGAGGTAAACTTTAATTTGAATAGAAAATTCTTTAAAATTATTTCATGTCTAAATAGTAAATTAATTACATTAAAAAAAGAAAACAAATTGCTCCTTGAAGATAATCAAAATCTCAGGGAACAAATAAAAAATCCAAATCCAACTCAAGAACTAACACTGGAGGAGGAAAATTTATCACTAAAAATAGAAATTAATAAATTAAAAGATCTTTTAGAAAAATTTACAACAAGATCTAAGAATTTAGATCTAATTTTAAATAACCAAAAAACAACTTACAACAAAATCGAACTTAATTGGCTACAAGTCAAGTTCAAATAAAACATTTAAATCGCTAATAACCCAGCACAAACAATCAAGTAAAGCTTGGGTTCCGAAGGCATGTCTAACCACGCAAGTAGGACTTAACCAATACTACATATCCAAAGAAAAAATATATTATATTACATCAAATAAATCAAATCAAAAATCAAAATACAAACCTAGATCAACAAATTTAAAATCTAAATATTTTAAACCCCACCAAGACTAAGAATATCATCAAGTCAATTATAACTATAAAAAGAACAGACATAAACCAATAACTAAAATTCAAAAATAAAGACCAGTAATTCAGAGGGAGGCTTCAGAATAGCTGACACCTCCAAAACTAACCTACCCGACAGGGTAACCCAAACTAACCTACCCGGCAGGGTAATTAGGACTAGTTAAGAAAGGGACCAAGTTTAACTTGACCTATGGTCCTGGTGAAATTTTGGATGATAGTACGTTAGGGAAACTTAGTCTATACATGTCTAGAAAGATATGACTTCGACTTGGTGCATTTGGCTAAGTGAAACTAACCGAAGCTACCCTTTATGGATCCTAACTAGTTAGACCAAGGTTCTGTATTAAGTTCAGTGGATATGACTATTTGGAAAATCTCGAAGGCATGGTTACTCTAATGATGTCCAAGTGACTCACCATAGCCTAGAAGTTTATCCAGAGAATGCCTATTTGTTGTGCCCAAAGCTAAACCTGAATCTAACACAAAGTTAAATCAAACCCTAAAACTGAACCTAATTCATCTCACAAAATTATAGGATTTCTTGATCGAAAACATAGATCGGGTGAGATGACTAAGGACTCAATTAAATAAAATTTAATTATTAAATTTAATTAATTAAATTAAATTAAATTAAATTAAACTAAACTAAAAAAAATATATGTTAAAAATCATTTAAAAATTCTTTTAAAAACTTTTAAAAATCATTTTAAAAAAAATCTTTTAAAAACTTTTAAAAATAATTTTAAAAATTCTTTTAAAAACTTTAAAAATCATTTTAAAAATTCTTTTAAAAACTTTTAAAAATTATTTTAAAATTTTCTTTTAAAAATTATTTAAAAATTCTTTTAAAAAAACTTTTTAAAATCATTTCAAAAACTTCAAAAATCATTTAAAAAACTTTTTAAAAATCATTTAAAAAAATCTTTTAAAAATTATTTTAAACATTCTTTTAAAAACTTTAAAAGACATTTTAAAAATTATTTTAAAAACTTTTAAAAATTATTTTTTTAAAAAATTATTTTTAAAAATTATTTTAAAAACTTTAAAAATCATTTTAAAAATTCTTTTAAAAAACTTTTAAAAATTATTTAATTCTTTTTTTTAAAAAAAAGAACTTTTAAAAAACATTTTAAAAAATTTTTAAAAACTTTAAAAATAATTTAAAAAATTCTTTTGAAAACTTTAAAAATCATTTTAAAAATTCTTTTAAAAACTTTTTAAAATTATTTAAAAACAAATCTTTTAAAAATTCTTTTAAAAACTTTAAAAGTCATTTTAAAAATTGTTTTAAAAAATTGTTTTAAAAATTCTTTAAAAATTCTTTTTTTAAAAAAGAACTTTTAAAAATTCTTTTAGAAATTCTTTTAAAAACTTTAAAAATCATTTTAAAAACTTCTTTTAAAAACTTTAAAAATAATATTAAAAATTCTTTTTAAAACTTTTAAAAATTATTTTAAAAATTATTTAAAATTTCTTTTAAAAACTTTAAAAATCATTTTAAAAATTCTTTTAAAAACTTTAAAAATCATTTTAAAAATTATTTTAAAAAATTCTTTTAAATAAAATTTTTTAAAAATCATTTTAAAAATTCTTTTAAAACTCTTAAAATTCATTTAATTTTTTTTTTTAAAAGTAATACCGGGTCAAAAACCAGGGGCGGGCGCCCCTGGTATAGTAACCCGGGGCGCCCGGAAGGTACTCCGAGTGCCCCGCTCAACGAAACCCAGGGCGCCCAGAGTGATTCTGGGCGCCCGGACGACTCTATAAAAGGGGTGGCAGGGCACCCGTACCCCCCTCCTCTTGCACCACACTTCTCCATCTCTTGTAAAGGTTGTCTTCCGACCTCAACGAGAGAGGAAGTGCTAATTAAATTTTTTCTCGTTTCTCCGGTCATTAAGCGGCTACAAGTCAACCGAGGTCGTCATTTCTAAAAATATTATTCACGACGCCTCGGTAAAATTCCTTCCCCCCCCCCCCTAAGTTTTCTTTAAATATTTCACTTATTTTTTTTTGCTTAGTATAATTTTCTTTATACAATGTAGAAAACGTTCTAGATCTGGTACTGGGCCCTCTACTACTAGTGTTGACCCTAGGTTCCCTACTGATGAACTTATGATTAGGTTTGAGTCTATCATTTATATGACTATTAGGACTAAGTGCTTAGATAGACAGTTTTTCTTACGTTCCTGTATTCCAGCTGTAGAGGTCATTAACCACTATAACTTGCAGAACCTTGTTTACTGTACCAGTTCAGTAAACATAAGTTTATGTGCCAAATTTTATAATAATTTAGTTAGGTTAGATGATTTTACTTATATTACTAGGGTGGCTGGTATGGATATCACGTTATCTCCTACCATTATTCTGGACTTTTTAGAGTTACGACCATCTACGCACGCATCCTTTTTAGTGTTACCCTCCTAGGGATCTACCATTTGGTGATCCTTACTCGCACATTACTCTGGATACGATTTACTCGTATTTTTTTGGAGGAGAGCGAGTACCCACTGTGACTATGTTTAGGTCAGTATTCCTTCGAGTTCACGATTATGTACTCTATAGGGTTTTAGTGTTCTGCATCTTACCGTTGTCCACTCGCGATATAGCGATGATGCGTCCATTTCATTCCTTTCTCTTGTATGCCTTTTGCCATAGATTAGACATAGACATTAGTTTACATATCTTTCAGACCATTATCCACTCAGCTGGATCTCTACCAGCGCTCGAGTTCATATGCCGTATTATCATATTTTGACCGCATATTTTACCTCCCTACGTATTAACGTCACCCGAGGCGATATCCGAGTCATGACTGAGTTCGATGTCTTAGGACCTAGGAACTTCTCTTTAGGAGGTGTCCATATAGATGATGAGGGTGTTCTATCTTGGCGGAGGGGGGCACAACACCAGCAAGACCCAAATGCCCAAGAGGAGGCAGAGCAGGATGAGCTTATGGTCGCACTATTCGACGAGGACGCTCCGGCTCCTGTACCACCTCCACCTCCAAGCCGAGCACCTCGTCCCGCTCCTCGCACTCTAAGCGATCGAGTTGCTGGACTCGAGCTATCCATGACGAGTCTCCGTCAGGAGGTCTCCGACTTGAGACAAGACGTGAGATAGGATATCTCCGACCTTCGACATGATCTATCCAGTTCCTGAGAGGATGCCCGGACCTGTCACATTGAGCTGATCGAGATGTTATGTTCCTTGGGATCTGGACCACTCCTCTCCTCATCTCGATAGACTTCATCATCACTATGTATATTTTATTATGATCATTGTATTTTGACTTGACCTTGACATTGCCTTATGCTATTCTGGGTTACTCTGACTTAGGTATATCTTGACTTTGACAATGATTTATTCTGATGTGTTTAATAGACTATGATACTAAAATTGCAAAAACTATTTTCAAAAATAGTGTTTTTAAATTCTAGGATAAAATCTTTATTTTTTTTTTTTAAAACCATTTCTAGAATTTTAAATCAGTTTTACCCTTAGACTAGAACAATTCCTTAGAAAACATGTTCCCCTAGGACTAGTACTTGAGCATCTCACCAACACCCTAGGATTCCCTTGTTTGTGATTGATGAACATAGAAAGGAGTGAGATGTGCAGGCAAATTACCTGGACTTAAGATGTTTATTTCAGTGCATCAATATAAGTCTGGGCGTTAAATATCAAACAGACATTAATCATGTTAAGTCATTCAGTTTAGTCAAACACTAACTGATTACAATTAGACTTAACTTGATTAACCAAGTGAAAGCTGCTATTCTCTAATAGTCAGTAAGTAGCTAACTGGTTAGATAAGTTTTGTAATGTCAGGTTCAGGGGAGGATTAATTGTCTTTATATCTATTTTAAAATTAATTTATGAAAAATATCTCTTTTTAAATCAGTTTAACACTAACTATGTGTATTAAAATTTTTTTTTGGATTTTTTCAGGCTTAGTTTTGAAAGTTAAACTTACTTAATTTACTTGTTTAAACTTAGGTTTGAAAATTAGTTTTATTTTCAAATTTTAAACTTTTCAAATTTAATTTTGAAAATTATACTTTCTAAACTTAGTTTTGAAATTTAGACCTTCCAAACTTAGTTTAAAAATAGTTGGTTTAGAAAAATAAACTTTATTCAGGTTTGTAAATTGGACTCCTCATTTTGAAAATTATATTCTACTTGGATTTAAAAACATATCTTTGGAGATTTATTTTAAAATTGGAAGTTACAAACTTAGGTTTGAAAATAAAATTCACTTAATTGGATTTAGTTTTAATTTGAAAATTGGACTTAGCTCTATTATCTTTTTAAAAAAATGTTGTATTTGAAAATTATGTTAACAAATTTTTAAAGTTAACTATTTTTAAGTCATCTTTTTAAAGTTAACTATTTTTTTTTTGAAAAACACATCTTTCTATATTTCTAACTTAAACTCCCCCAAAATAATCTAACTTAAATTCCTCATTTATAAATAACTAAGTGGGAGAGGGATTTTTTAAATAAATCCCATGGTCTCCATTACTGGTTTGTAAGTGATGCAAACAAGCTTGCGCGTTGGCTCTGAGTGCCTTCCTCCATAACGGATGAGCTTGTTTGCGGATCACTAGAACAGACTTCCATTTTTGGATGACTATAGGAAGTTAATTAAGAGCGTGTGATCTTCTCCAACGGAAGGGGCATAATCTTATTAATGGACTTAGTGTCAAGTAATGGTATACACTTAGACACATCTAATAGTATCCTCCCTAATGGAGTCACTGCTATTATTTGTGTGACCAAATGATACCAACTATTAATTTTATTTGTCAAAAAGTTAGGTTGACAAGATAATAAAATTAATGGGTTAAAACCCTCCTTTTACAAATGTTGAATTTGTATACGTCCACACTAACGTGGCATACAAAATTCACGGTGTTATGAGGTGTTGGTTAATTTAAAATAGTATTGTTTGAGGAATCAATATTATTCTAAATTTAGAGTTCTGACCAAAAGTTATTTGTGATTCTTAGGATGTCTTTCAACCCACTGTCCATCATACTTCAACAGAATAGACTTACTGGACCAAACTACATAGATTGGAAAAGAAACCTGGACATTGTTCTTACTGCTGAAAGCTATAAATATGTACTGACTGAGTCCTGATGCACCCATTGGTGAATCTACCCAAGAGGAGATTGAATATCATAGGAAATGGGTAAAAGCAGATGAGATGGCGCGGTGTTACATTTTGGCTTCAATGTCAAATGTATTGCAACATCAGCATCAAGATTTACCAACAGCCTATGATATTATGAACAATCTCAAGAAACTCTTTGGTCATCAAGATAGGGCTTCTAGGCAAGAAGAAATGAGAAAGATAATGACAGCCACCATGCAAGAGGGTACTCCTGTAAGGGATCATATCCTAAAGATGATGGCTTATCTGAACGAGATACAGATCCTTGGAGGAGAAATTGATGGGGAAACCCAGATCGATATGATCCTCCAAACGCTACCTAGAAGTTTTGAGCAGTTTCGCCTGAACTATAATATGAATAAGAGGGTTTATTCATTAGCGGAACTACTGACAGAACTTCAAGCAGCAGAAGGATTATTTCGTCACAATGCTCAAATTCACTATGCTGAAAATGGTTCTACTTCTAAACCGAAAGGAAAGAAGAAGAAGAAACAAGCTGGTTCAGCAAAGAAAGTGAATAAATCTCAGAGTACGGGATTTAAAGCTGGAATGAAGAAGCCGAAGGGCAAATGCTTCATCTGTAAGCAGGCAGGACATTGGAAGGCAGACTGTCCTCGTAGGAACCAAAACAAAGGTATATCTCATACTCTAGTTGTTGAAACATGTTTAGCGGTGTTATCTACCAGCACCTGGTGTGTAGATACGGGAGCCACTGATCATGTCTGCAATTCCTTGCAGGGGTTCCAGGAAACCCGACGACTATCTGAAGGAGAAATTACCGTCTACATGGGCAATGCTACTAAGGTGGCAGCTGTTGCAGTGGGAGACGTCTACTTATCTTTTAGTAGAAATAGGAATTTGGTTTTAAGAAATTGTCTTTATGTACCCTTTAGAAAGAATTTAATTTCAGTTTCTAAACTGTTTTTAGATGGATATTCAGTTTCTTTTAGTAACGATGTAGTTATTAAAAGAAATAAAGTGATTATCTGTTCTGGTGCATTAGTTGGCAATTTATATACTTTAAATCCAATTTCTTCCACAAAGCAAAACATGGAAATTTATAACTCATCTTCTAATTCTAATAAGAGAAAAGAACCTTCGGAAATGAACCAAGCATATCTTTGGCATCTAAGGCTTGGTCATATTAACTTAAGTAGGATTCAGAGGCTTATAGCGGATGGACTTTTGGGTTCATTAGAGTTGGAAAATTTTCCAACTTGTGAATCCTGCTTGGAAGGTAAAATGACCAAGAGGCCGTTCAAGGCCAAGGGGTATAGAGCCAAAGAAGTGTTAGAGTTGGTTCACTCTGATTTGTGTGGTCCTATGTCTGTCCAGACAAGAGGAGGTTTTGAATATTTTGTCTCTTTCATAGACGATTATTCAAGATATGGATACATTTACCTAATGCGCCGCAAGTCTGAGTGTTTTGATAAGTTCAAAGAATACAAGGCTGATGTGGAGAAACGACTAGGTAAAAGTATCAAGACACTATGGTCAGATCGTGGTGGCGAATACCTCTCAGGAGAGTTTAGGAATTACTTATCAGAGGCTGGGATTCAATCCCAATTGTCTGCACCTGGAACACCCCAACAGAATGGTGTAGCAGAACGAAGGAATAGGACTCTTATGGAAAATGGTTAGATCGATGATGAGTTATTCAGAATTACCAAATTCGTTTTGGGGATATGCTCTGGAAACGATGTACATTCCGAACTTAGTACCTTCTAAATCGGTTTCTTCTACTCCCATAGAATTGTGGAATGGCGAAAACCCGTCTAAGACATATTCGATTTGGTAGTCCACACATATTGAAACCTTTGATAAGTTAGAATCTCGCATGAAGTTCGCGTGTTTGTAGGATATCCCAAAGGAACGAAAGGTGGTTTATTTTATAGTCCTAAAGACCGGAAGGTCATTGTTAGCACCAATGCCCGCTTTTAGAAGAAGACTATATAATGGATCACAAGCCCAGAGTAAAGTTGTTTTAGAAGAACTTAGAGAGGACATGTCTACTTCAGTACCAAAAGTACAAAATGAAGTACCACAAGAGACGCAACACGTGTCACACATGATACACAACCACGAGATAGTGCCTCGTCGTAGTGGGAGGGTTGTGAGGCACTGAAGATTCATGTTTTGGGAGAGTCTTGGACTTGATCCGGGTAAACATGAACCTGATCCCGGATATATGAAGCACTCCAAGATATAGATGCGACATCTTGGCAAAAGGCAATGAATTCGAAATAGAGTCCATGTACTCTAATAAGGTTTGGGAGCTTGTAGAACCACACGATGGTGTAAAAGCCGTTGGATGCAAGTGGATCTACAAAAGGAAAAGAGGGATGACGGAAGGTAGAAACCTTCAAAGCTAGGCTTGTTGCAAAAGGACACTCAAAAGAGGGAATCGATTATGAGGAGACCTTTTCACCGTAGCCATGCTTAAGTCTATCCGGATACTCTTATCCATTCTTTGCTCATATGGATTATGAGATTTGGAAAATGGATGTCAAGACTTTCCTTAATGGAAGTCTTGAAGAGAACATCCATATGAAGCAACGAAGGGTTCATTGAAAAGGCAAAGAGCATCTAGTGTGCAAGCTCAATCGGTCTATTTATGGATGAAGCAAGCTTCAGGTCTTGGAACATCCGGTTTAATGAAGTAATCGATCATATGGATTTATTCAAAGTCCGGATGAGTCTTGTGTATATAAGAAGTGTAACGGAAGCGTGGTGGTATTTCTTGTACTATCGTAGATGATATTTTGTTAATTGGCAACAATGTCAAGGTATTATCGGACGTAAGGGTATGGTTGTCCAAAAATTTGATATGAAGGACTTAGGAGAATGTGCACACATTCTTGGGATCAAAGTTATAAGGGATCGTAAGAAAAGAATGTTGTGTCTATCCCAAGCTTTATATATAGATACAATCCTTGCTCGTTTTAGCATGCAGGATTCCAAGAAAGGTTTCTTACCTTTTAGACATGGAGTAGCTCTATCTAAAGAGATGTCTCCAAAGACATCAAAAGAGATAGAGGACATGAAAGCGGTTCCTTATGCTTGGTGTAGGAAGCCTAATGTATGCAATGCTATATACGAGACACGATATCTGTTTTGCCGTGGGCATGATCAGATATCGAGTAACCTGGACAAGGACATTGGATCTGCGGTAAAACATATATTGAAGTACCCGAGAAGGACTAGAGATTATATGCTAGTTTACCAAGCAAACGATCCGCTCCCATGGGTTACACGGATTGATTTCCAATCGAGATAGGGATAACGAGAAGTCTACATCGGGCTATGTGTTTACTTTAGGAGGTGGAGCCATTTCATGGAGGAGTGTTAAGCGAAATGCGTTTCGGACTCAACCATGGAAGTTGAATATGTAGCAGCCTCTGAGGCGGCTAAAGAAGCAGTATGACTCAGGAACTTTTTAATGGACTTAGATGTGATTCCTGGTTTGCCCAAAATCATCTCAATTTATTGTGATAATAGCGGTGCAGTTGCAAACTCGAAGGAACCACGATCCCATAAGGCAAGTAAACATATAGAGCGCAAGTATCACCTGATACAAGATATCGTGAAGCGAGGAGAAGTTGCCATCGCCAAGATTGCATCAGCAGATAACCTGGCAGATCCTTTCACTAAGGCCCTTCCAGCAAAAGCTTTCGATCGACATGTGGAGGGAATGAGAATCAGATGTATGGTAGAAAATATGGCAGCTTAGTCATTAGTATAAGTGGGAGATTGTTGGAATGTATACTCAAAGCCTAAGCTTTGTAAACATTTATTATGAATAAAGAATCACATTTGGTCTAATTGTCTACATTTGTTTGTAGTTGTTCATTTAATTTATATTGTAGATAACATAGTATGTGGTGTCACATACAGAAGATGATGTTATCAGTACCTTATAAATTATAAACAGTAGCTCACGACCAAAATGGAAAAGGAACAAACCATTAGAAGGTCGTAGTGTAATTAGGTATTAGTTTATCTTGACTATATAATTACACTAGTACACTCAGAGTGTATTGAGTAGGACCATTTGAGGTCGTTTCTTTTATACTGACTTTATAAAGGAATAAAGACCTCAGTTATTATGGAAGTGTGTGCTCTTAATCCTAATATAATAACAAGCACATATATTTGATATTTATTTCTTTAATTTATCAATGGGTGAGATTTAGTTCGTTGAATCAATAAACCCGATAAGTTGGGAAATGGTATTACTTATAGTGTGTGTTGTTGATTATAGAAGGAAACTGTGTCCTAGAGATACTAGGTTGATAATGTCCTCAAGAGGAGCTCATAAAGATTGTCATGTTAAACCCTGCAGGTGGACTTAGTCCGACATGACGATAAGGTTGAGTGGTACTACTCTTGGACTAAGATATTAATTAAATGAGTTGTCAGTAACTCACTTAATTAGTGGACATTCGATATCTTAAACACAGGGAGACTAACACACTCATAATAAGAAGGAGCCCAAAAATGTAATTTGGGATTGGTGCGGTAGTTCAATGATAGTTCTCTAGTGGAATGAATTATCATTGATAAAATTAAGTTGTGTGTTCGGGGCGAACACGGGATGCTTAATTTTATCGGGAGACCAAAACCAATTCCTCCTCTCGGTCCCTATCGTAGCCTCTTATTTATAGAGTTCTATACCCACCTATACCCACCTTCTATACCCACCAATAAGGGGTCGGCCAAGCTAGCTTGGGAACCAAGCTAGGGCCGGCCTAGGTATATTATTGGGTGGCCGGCCCTAGCTTGAACCCAAGCTAGTAGGGCCGGCCAAAATAAATTAAAAAAGAAATTTAATTTTAATTTTTATTATAATGTGGAAGATATAATTTAAAGAGAATTAGAATTAAAATATCTCTCTTGTAAAAGATTTACAAAAGATTAAAGAAAGAGATTATATCTCTTTCCTTATTTGTAGATTGGAGAGATATTTTATTTTCTCTTTAAAATTATTCACATGTTAATAAAATTAAAATTATAGATATTTCCTTTTATTAACCATGAAGAGATTTTAAAGAGAAATTTTATTTTTAAAATTTCCGGAAACAAATTAGGAAGTTTTAATTGTTGATTAAAACTTGTCCTCTTTGTTTTCCAATTATGGCCGACCACTTGAAATTGATTTGGGAAATTTTATTTTATTTCTCTCAATTAAATCAAGTCAAGGAAATTAAGGAAAATTTATTGTAATTAAATTTCCTAATTTGCCTAGGCCAAGGAATATAAAAGAAGGGTGAGGGTGCCTTCATGAGGACAACCTCTATTGTTTTCTCTCCCTTTTCCTTGGTGTGGCCGGCCATTACCTCTCCCTCTCTTCCTCTTGTGGTGGCCGAATACTTCATCTCTCTTGGAGTTCTTGTGGTAGCCGGATACTACTTGGAGAAGAAGAAGAAGGAGAGAAAGTTAGCATCTCTTGGAGCTTGGTTAGTATTTTGATTTTCTTCTTTGGTAAAGTTCTTCCTTTGTGGCCGAACCTTGCTTGGAGGAGAAGAAGGTGGTTGGTGGTTTCTCATCTTGGTAGATCGTTGCCCACACAACGTCCGAGGTTAGAAGAGGAATACGGTAGAAGATTAAGAGGTTTTTCTACAAGGTATAATTAGTAATTTTTATTTCCGCATCATGCTAGTTATTTATGGAAATAATACCAAATACAAGAGGCTTATGATCTAGTATTTCGAATATGTTTTTCGATGTTGTGTTCTTTTGTTTTCTTTCTTTTCCTTGTGATTTGATTATTCTCTTTGGTTAACCTAAAGTTATTTTAGGAAATTAAATATTAGCTTTCTATTAAAGGTTTTGTCTAGTCGGTGGTGGTTGCTCCCATATCCAAGAAGGTCATGTGCCTCGCCACGTCAGTGTTGGTGCAACCTTAGGTCAAGGTTGACCTGGTTGACCCGACTCGAGTTGACGTGACTCGAGTTGTATTTTGATGTTTGACTTGGGAAGATTGTCGGTGCAACCTTAGGTCAAGGTTGACCTAGTTGTGTTGCATGTTGATGTTTGACACTCGTGAGAGAGTTCTATTCTTGATGTGGGACAAGAATAGATGTTTGGGAGATTATTGGTGCAACCGTAGGTCAGGGTTGACCTGGTTGACCTGATTCGGGAAAAGTCCAAGTATGGAGACTTGGCACGGAAAAGTCCAAGTAGGGAGCTTGGCACTGGAAAAGTCCAAGTATGGAGACTTGGCACGGAAAAGTCCAAGCAGGGAGCTTGGCACGCGAAAAGTCCAAGTATGGAGACTTGGCACTGGAAAAGTCCAAGTATGGAGACTTGGCAGTGGGAAAGTCCTAACTGGGATGTTAGGCAGTTGGAAAGTCCTGGTGAGTGAAGCCAGGCAGTGGGAAAGTCCTAACTGGGATGTTAGGCAGTTGGAAAGTCCTGGTGAGTGAAGCCAGGCAGTGGGAAAGTCCTAACTGGGATGTTAGGCAGTGTGGAAATCCTGGTGAGTGAAGCCAGGTGGAAAGTCCTGGTGAGTAAAGCCGGGCAAGGGAAAATCCAGATGGATCAAGGGTGATCGGACTTCTGGTGTTGAAAGTCCAAGAAGGTCAAAGGGATTGACCGGACACTTGGCAGGGAGTTCTAGCAGTCAAGGGAGTGACCGGATGCTAGGGATGAAGTACCAATAGGTCAAGGTTGACCGGATATTGGTTTGAAGTCTTGGGACTTGGTTTGGGCAAAACCAAGCTCGGATCGGTCACTAGACCGATCCAAACTTTTGTTGCTCGATCGGTCCGGTGACCGATCGACAAACTCTGTTGATTCTTATCGATCGGTGGCCGATCAACAGAGGCGAAAAGCGGCTGATCGGTCCACGCATCGATCAAAGATGTCCCGATCGGCCGGGACCGATCAGAGACGGCGTCGCGAAGCACAACAGAGCTGGATCGGTGGACCGATCCGGTGTCGATCGGTCCACGCATCGACGTAGTACGCATGAAGGTTACGTGCACTAAGCGTCGGTCCGGGACCCGATAGGCCTGATCGGTCCATAGGCCGATCAGGGTTCGGCTCCTCAGACGGCTAGTTTCTTCGCTGTCTTCTTCGCAGGTATAAAGGGGTCGAGGGCTGCTGCTGCGCGACAACTTCTTCCTCTTCTTTTCTGCTACAGAGCTGCTGTTCTGGTGCTTGAGCTTTGTTGAGCTCTTCTCCGCAAGCTTCGCGTGAGCTTCATTCCACGACTGGATCAGCTGCTGCTGAGTTGCTTGTTGGCATCCGTCCGTGAAGTTGTTGCTTCATCTGGGACTTCAGTCGACAACGAGAAGGCAAGCTAGTGTTGTTGCATTCATATTGTCTTGTATTTCTTGTTGTATCTCGTGTACTCCTTGCTTGCTGTTGCAAGATTTTGTGGCGAGGTTTCTCCACCCAGAAGGAGTATATTTTAGCCGGGTTTCCGGGGATTCATCCACCGACGGATTGACAGGGCTCGTCCACCTTACGGACACGCCGAGGAGTAGGAGTATCATCTCCGAACCTCGTTATATGGTTTGTCTTTCTTCTCCTGTTTTCTTTCTACGTTGTATTTCCGCTGCACTAACCTAATCGTAGGAAGAAACGCGAAAGTTTGGGGTCGGCTATTCACACCCCCCTCTCTAGCCGTACAAAGGATCCTAACAGTCAGTACTGGGAACCTTTTATGGAAATTAGTATTTAATGGAATTAATAACTTAAGGAGACTTGGGTCGAACGTGTTAAGTTCCGTAGGAGATCCAAGTTAAAACCTAAAAGAACAAATAGATTAAGTTTTGGATCAAACGTGTTAAGTTCCGCAGGCGATCCAAAATTTAATTTAAAAGAACACATGATAGCTAGGAAAAAGGTTCAGACCTTTGTACAAAATTTTTGTACAGTGGAACCTCTAGGTTTTCCGAGTAGCAACCAACAAGTATAAGTGGGAGATTGTTAGGATGTATACTAAAAGCCTAGCTTTTGGTATAAATATTTATCTAGAAATAAGAATCACATTGGTCAAATGTCTACATTTATGATAAATGTAATTGTTCAATTAATTTATATTGTAGATAACATGGTGTGTGGTGTCACACACAGAAGATCATGTTATCAGTTCCTTATAAATTATAAACAGTAGCTCACGACCAAAATGGAAAGGAACAAACCATTGGAAGGTCGTAGTGTAATTAGGTATTAGTTTATCTTAACTATATAATTACACTAGTACACTTAGAGTGTATTGAGTATGGCCATTTGAGGTCGTTTCTTTTATACTGATTTTATAAAGGAACAAAGACCTCAGTCATTATGGAAGTGTGTGCTCTTAATCCTAATATAATAACAAGCACATATATTTGATATTTATTTCTTTAATTTATCAATGGGTGAGATTTAGTTCGATGAATCAATAAGCTCGATAAGTTGGGAAATGATATCACTTATAGTGTGTGTTGTTGATTATAGAAGGAAACTGTGTCCTAGAGATACTAGGTTGAGAATGTCCCCAAGAGGAGCTCAAAAGGATTGTCATGTTAAACCCTGCAGGTGGACTTAGTCCGACATGACGATGAAGTTGAGTGGTACTACTCTTGGAGCTAGATATTAATTAAGTGAGTTGTCAGTAACTCACTTAATTAGTGGACATTCGATATCTTAAACACAGGGAGACTAACACACTCATAATAAGAAGGAGCCCAAAATGTAATTTGGGATTGGTGCGGTAGTTCAATAATAGTTCTCTAGTGGAATGAATTATTATTGATAAAATTAAGTTGTGTGTTCGGGGCGAACACGGGATGCTTAATTTTATCGGGAGACCAAAACCAATTCCTCCTCTCGGTCCCTATCGTAGCCTCTTAATTATAGAGTACTATACCCACCTATACCCACCTTCTTACCCATCCTATAGGGGGTCGGCCAAGCTAGCTTGGAGACCAAGCTAGGGCCGGCCATGTTTTGGTTCATGGGTGAATTCATGTGGCCGGCCCTAGCTTGAACTCAAGCTTAGGTGGCCGGCCCTATTAAAATAAAAAGGAATTTTATTTTAAAAATTTTTCTTATGTGGATAACATGATTTAAAAGAGAGTTTAAAAATTTAAATCTTTCCTTTTATAAGATTCTACAAAAGATTAAGAGAAGAGTTAAATCTTTTTCCTTATTTGTAGATTAAAAGGTTGATTTTAATTTTGGTAAAAACTTTCCTTTTAATCATGTTCATGATTTAAAAGAGAGTTTAAAAATTAAATATCTCTTTTATAAAAGCTTCTACAAAGATTAAGAAAAGATTAGATATCTTTCCTTATTTGAAGATTGGAAGAGATTTTAATTTTTAAAGATAACTTTCTTTTTATCCACATGTTTAAAAGAAATATTTTAATTTATAAAATTTCCTTTTTATTGACCATCATGAAGGGAAAAATTATTAGAGACATTTTTTATAAAATTTCCGGAAACAAATTAGGAAAGTTTTAATTCTTGATTGAATTAAAATTCCTTTGCTTGGTTTAAAGTGGCCGGCCACATTGATTGATGAGAAAAAATTATTTTTAATTAAATAAATTTTCCTTATCAATGGCAAAAGAATTAAGGAAATTTTTATTTAAATTTCCTTATTTGCCAAGGCCAAGGATTATAAAAGAGAGGGTAGAGGTGCCTTCATGTAGAACAACTCTATTATTTTTCCTCTATCTTTTTCTTCCTTGGTGTGGCCGGCCACCTCTCCTCCTTTCTTCTCTTTGATGGCCGAACCTCATCCTTCTTGTGGAGACTCATATGGTGGCCGGATCAAGTTTAGAGAAGAAGAAGAAGAAGGAGAGAAAGAAAGCTTTGTTTCTAGCATTCCTTGGAGCATGGTGGTGATGGCCGAACCTCTTCATCCTAGAAGATGTTTTGATGGCCGAAACTTGCAAGGAAGAAGAAGGTGCTTGGTGGTTCTCATCTCGGAAGATCGTTGCCCACACAACGTCCGAGGTTAGAAGAGGAATACGGTAGAAGATCAAGAGGTTTTTCTAAAAGGTATAACTAGTATTTTTCTTTCCGCATCATACTAGTTATTTTTGGAAATAATACTAAATACAAGAGGCATACGATTCTAGAGTTTCGAATTTGTTTTCGATATAGTGTTCTTTTGTTTTTCTTTCCCTTGTGATTTGATTGTTCTTTTCGGTTAACCTAAAGTTATTTTAGGAAATTAAATATTATCTTTCCATAAAAGGTTTTGTCTAGTCGGTGGTGGTTGCTCCCATATCCAAGAAGGCCATGTGCCTCGCCACGTCAGTACTGGGAACCAATTATGGAAATTAATATTTAATGGAATTAATAACTTAAGGAGATTTGGGTCGAACGTGTTAAGTTCCGCAGGAGATCCAAGTCAAAACCTAAAAGAACAAATAGATTAAGTTTTGGATCAAACGTGTTAAGTTCTGCAGGCGATCCAAAATTTAATTTAAAAGAACACATGGTAGCTAGGAAAAGGTTCAGTCCTTTGAACAAAATTTTTGTACAGTGGAACCTCTAGGTTTTCCGAGTAGCAACCAACAGTCATTGCATCAAAAAGGGGGAGATTGTTGGTGCGATTAGCACTAACGGTATAACTCAAGTTTTGATAAATGACAAAATAGGTTAAGTTAGTTTCGCTGTTATCTAACACTCTAACCGAGTGTGCAGGAGAAGCTCAAACAGGTCGACGGGTTGACCTGATGTCTAGCACGAAGCCCAGTTAGGTCGACGGGCTGACTGGATAGCTGGTACGAAGTCCAAACGGGTCGATGGGCTGACCGGACGTTTGACTAGACGGGTCGAAGGGCTGACCGGATGTCTGGCAAGTAAGTGAGGGTAAGTCACTGGAGGAGAGTGACTGTGAGGACGCGTTCCCGGGAAGGGAACATTAGGCGTCAATCTGACTTAGATCCATTTCGGATATCTAAGTCGAGATCCTGACTAGATTCCGGTCTCGAGGAGACAGAATCTAATTAATATTTTATTTGATGATAAATTGTGCTAACATTCTATTTTGCAGGATATATATTTGCCTCAGACTAACATTTTCTTGCAGGAAGGAAACCGCTGGAAAACAAGGGTCTAGGCGCCCGAAAGGGATCCGGGCGCTCGGAGGTGAATTTTATCCCCAAACGTCACTTCACCGCGTGGAGATCCCTGGTTGGCTCGGCTACGTCATATTCAGGGCACTCAAAAGGATCCAGGCACCCCGAACCTCCTATATAAGGAGGGTAGATGTTGGAGTCAGAACTACAACGAACGATCTACTCTCCCGTGCTCTTGCGATGCTGCGAAAACTCTCCGACAGAGTGTTGTTTCTTTTTCTGTCTTTCTTATTGTCGGTTTTGTTTTCTCTATATAATTCTTGTACTTCAATTCTGTAATTATCCTTCGAATTATTAGTGATTGTCCAACGAAAACACTCAACGAGTGCGGGCCTTGGAGTAGGAGTCGCCGAAGGCTCCGAACTAAGTAAAACAACTTGTGTTAGCGTTGCTCTGTCTTTTCGTTTATTCTTTTCCGCTGCATACTCTTTCTAAATTTGTTTTAATTCGCTATTCACCCCCTCTAGCGAAACTCATCGATCCAACACTTCAGAGCTAGAGTGGGAAGAGAAGTATTCTTTCCTTAGCTTCCCTTTGTCGTAGTGTGGCTCACGAGGCGCCTATCAACTCTTCCTTCTACACCTTTTCTAGGAGACTTTCGTTCAGACCCAACATTTATAGAGGTGTCAGCGCAACTAGCTAGCTGGCACTTGATCTGCGCGTGCTACTGACGGAGGATATTCTCTATCTATTTAGGCTAACCTTCATTCCTTAAGAGCTGCCACACTCTCTAGGTAAGTACTATTCCTACCTTAGCTTGCTTTTACATTTATATTTTGACCCTTACTTAGCTGTAGCGCACACTCTCGCCCAGGCGTCTATGATTAGGCTCCTTCCACTAAGTGCTCTAGAAATAAATCACCGAGGGTGAATAATCCTGAGTAAGCACGGCCACCCACCTTCCGTTCTAACCACTCCTCGGACGATCGTGACTACTTCCACCTCTCATCCTTCTGCCCCTCAAGCGACGTAAGCAGTTCATTCTATTCATGATCCTACTCAACAAACTCCTCCCGCTCGTTGCTCCATTATTCCGGAAGAGGGATCAAATTCAGACGAGCAACCACTTGTACGTCGGTCGAGGCTCAGACCTGTTGAGGCCTCCCCTGTAGCAGAGGCCTCCTCCACGACCTAGATACTGAGGCCGGCTCTAGCCTCCGCTCTAGAGCCAAGATTCTCGGGCGGCTCTACTATTCCTACAGAAATTTGAATGGAGCATGACCGAGGGAAAGCTCTAGTTGATAGGGAAGAGAGCACTCCAGGGAGGTGATCTCCGCCAGTTACCCCAGGCGGACATTCTTCCCCTTGACCTTCCACCCGACCTAGTCCTAGCGGGACCGTTCCAGGATCCTCCAAATCCCGGGTGTTCCGCTTTCACTCCACTATGCCTTCTCAGCGAAGGCTACATCATAACCCCCCTCTTCACGCTGGATCAGTCATGCTGAAGGGGAAGTTAGCAAATGCATGGATGGATTTTATGGGACAAATAGATGTCATCACATTTCCCTCCCAAGTAGACGTCTTCTAGGAAGATGCTGTCGCGGTAAGCCTTTACCCCTCTTTTATTGCTCTTCTCTTTCGATTTTGACTGATCTTTTCTGTGCCTAGTTCTTCACCGTGGGGTTACGCTTGAGCCAGCTGTCCATGGACATGTATCAACAGAATAAGATCTTGAAAGATCACATTGCTGACCTGGAATCCCATCCCTTTAACTCCATTCCAGCAATATGTCAACTGAAGGCGGAGGTGGAATCTTGAAATATCTTGAAAGATTGCATTACTGATCTTGAAAGATTGCAGAATAAGATCTTATTGGCGTCGCTGTACTGGTGCAACAACGCAACATTCTAAAATTTACGGAGGTGATCTTCTGGGTCCTTACTACCATCATACTCTCCAAGAGCTGGGGGCTTATTTCCCTTTGGTAGTTTTTTCTCAAACACCCTTTGAGAGAAAGGTACTTGCAATTCCTCAGGAACCTCCTTCGGCTCCTCTTGGATGACTATGACGTTCTCTTTTTTTGAGTCTTTGGATGGGGAACTTTCGGCCATGGAGGCCTGGTGCTGCCCTTTCTTATTGTAGTAATCCAAGCCGAGGTCGCGATAGAAAGCTCAAGGTAAATCCTCAGGATGTTTCCTCTTAGACCCCCTATATGAAGTGTGGGTCTGATCCTTTGAAACTGTAGGTATCCTATGTGGTTGTGAAGCGGCGGTATGCCTCTCGGAAGTCGCTCGCCTCTTGGCTTCCTTGAACAATTTGTACCCTTCAGCTATCATGGTTACGTTGATCTTATCAGTATCCTCCATCGTTACGTTCCAGAACAGGTGGAGAAGATTTCCATAGATGGCGCTAAATTGAACCTGTCCGGAATCTGAGTCAGATGGAGGCTGGTGGAGATGACGTTGGTATTGACTGAGAGACGACTTTGATGCACCCTGTGTATGCGCGTCGGAAAAGCGAACCCCTACGTGAAACCCCAAAGTCTGTAGTCGAAGAATTGGCAGTACTAAGACTTTGCACACACTCAGATAAGCACCCGGAGCATTAGAGACCAGAAACTAGGGAAAAAGTCTCCGGCGCAGGCCTTCCGACGTTCAAGTCATGTCCTTTTTCCCCAAAAAAGCAGTGTATGATGGAAAAAAGAACTGTTGAAGATGAGTGCGGATGTATGCGTACTTGGCCAAGAAAGAAGACCTTCCTGTTTATATAACTCTGCTTACCTTTGAGTCTAACCGCTGTCAAAGAATGTCGGGTGTCAGGGCCTATAGGGTGAGAGAGGATGTACGGTGGCCTTCTATTGGTAGAAGGTTCCATTCTTAGGGAGTGACAGATCGCTGGAATATTCCCTGACGTATGGTAATTATTCTCTAATAGGATGTTACGATTCTCTTACATTGTTGTCACTTATAAGTGCTTTTCGTTCCATTCAAGTTCAACTACAGACAACTCGGGATGATCGCTCAGATGTGCTACCAGGACTGAGCCTTGATGAAGAGGATGAGTTGTGATGAACCGACCGAATTTTATCTGAGGCTGTGGCGAGAGACCCATCTTTCATGATCTGATTGTTGAAAAGTCGGTCGGGAGTTGTCTTAGTGAAAGTACCAGGACCATCTATAAAGCCCGAGCTGGGAAACTCCGATCAGTCGGAGGCAGGCCAGGAACTAGTCCAAGCTTTGTCTTATGTCTCAGATATGGAGACTTGCCCTCACTACGACTGACCCGGAATCATGTAGCTGATGACACGAGGCGGTCTAACTCCCATCTTTCTATGACTGTTGACTACTATGTCTTCTTGACTATTGACTGTCACGCTCTCTTGGCTTTTGACTATCACATCTTCTTGACTTTTTGACTTCCTGGCCTTATCGAGCCCCCTTCTTTACGCACCGTATCATATTATATAAAATAATTATAGTGTGTTCCTTTCGTAAATAAATATTTATTCGATATAAATAATTATTTTTATTTTTTAATTGTAAAATTAATCTTAAAATATATGTAAATTTAAATTTTACATTTCAATAGAGCACTGGAATTCAAATTTATATGGAATAGTTTTTTATAATTATCACTAAGAAAGCTGGATGAGCTGATCAAGGTGGTCAGATCAGATGAGTAATTTAGTTAGGTAAAATGAATTCGTTGATTAAACTTGTTGGGTTAGATGACTTAAATTGGATCACCCAACTAGTTGACGGTAATAAAAGTGGATAAGTTGACTTATTAGCTAATTAGGTAATAAACTTGTCATTTTAGTTAAGTAAATCAAATCAAATAAATTAGTCTAGCTGAGCTTGGAAAATGAGTTATATGATTGGTGAAGTGATTAAGGTAATCTACTTAAGGTAGGCAGATTAATCAAGTTAGATATATTGATCACCAAAATAAATTATTTATATTGTAACTTTTTATTATAGATTTTTAATATGTTAAATAAATATCTATTACTCGTTTACTCTGTTTCTCAATAACAATAATCTTATATTTTAACTATTCCATCTACTACATCAAGACGGTTAATTTATGAACTGAGAGTCAAATCACAGGGCACAATCTTGGCTGGTAGAAAGACTTTGAAAGCTGCTTAACAAAAAAAAACAAAAATTGTTTTATTTTCACTATCAAATTTTTTTTTATAATTCACATATTTAATTTGTTGAATTGATTAATTATGAAGAAGATCAATCCAGTTTCACAAAACAATTTGACTGACCATTCAAATAAATCAAAAATACGAATAACTCGTAGCTCCATAGCAGTATTTCGGGATTGTCTTTAAAGTCTGTGGTAGTTGAGAGGGACACTCACGGATGCATCACGTTTCCTGCAAAAATTTCCTTTGCAATACTTTTCCACTGATATCTTTTGGTGTTATTGGAAAAAAAAAATCTTGAATTTTCATCTGGGGATATATTTGCATGATTAAAAAAAGTACCATCATATATTCAGATTTTATTCCTGAAAAAAAATTTCTTTGGCCCTAATGACGGATCAGATAAAAACGGGAGAGGGTGTTTAAAGAAAAGAGCTGGAACTTATTTTCTTTCTCGTTGTCCCTCGGACTATAACATACTACTGATAGAATTTTCTAAGAACAAAGGAATACTCAAGCACACCCCCGCTCCCCCTAGATTCGCCATTAAATTGGCCCAAAAACTCTCTTCCCATATCCGACAAATGCAAAAATTCGAGGAGCAAATATAAATAGAATTATAACAATAGAAGGGAGAAGAAATGAAATAAAATAGAATAATCCTTACGAAAGTATATATGTATAAAAATATATTTTTAGGGCCCAATCTAAATATATTACAGTTTGAATTATGGAAGATCTATACTGTTTTATGTGAAATATTTATTTAACTTATTAAAATACAATAAGTTGGCACAAAGATACAAGACACGATACGTAATATTGGTCAGCTCACAAGTCCCACGCATTTAAAATATAATGCATGCAAATACAACACCCTCTGCTAACAAATTTATTGTGTGCTTTAAACAAAAATCTTCCATGCAACAAAGTATTTCATGGTACAGCACTGCGCTGAGATTTGATATGCTGCAATCTTCCGTCTACTTCAGTTTTTATGCTGCATCCTCCCACTTTCAGAGCCAGCATATGGGTCTATAATGACATTGATAACAGCTGGTTTTCGAGCAGAGAAAGATTCAGAAAGTGCGGCCTTGAGTTCCTCCGGAGTTCCAACTTTATAACCTTTCCCACCAAAAGCTGCAGCAAGAGTATGATATGCTGAATCTGGAACAAAGGAAGTAGGGGCGGGGTCATCTTTGTACGGTCCAGTAATTTCATCGGGCGATCTTCGGTCTCCACCATATACACCGCCATTGTTGAACACAATTACGATAACAGGCAATTGATATCTCACTAATGTCTGTAAAAGTTGGCAAATGAGTTAGTGATTATAAGAGTAATTAACACAACCAAACAAAAAAAAAACAAATGAAAATACATTTAAAAGACAGTAATATGTTATTTAATATCCTTAGGAGTCGTACATCTATAAGAGTGAACCTAGTCCAAAGCATGATGAGGCAGTAGAAACGACAGCCTGTGCGATGGTAGACCACCATCGAGCCTCACATGCTGATGATTAGGGATGATTCTCGCTTTTGAGTTGAAAGTTGGAAGCATTAAGAAGGATAGTCACAGCCACTAAGTAACAAATGATAAGTTAGCTACTACCAACTTGAGAGTAGACTGTTTGAGTCGGTGGTTGGGCCTGACAAGTTAATAAGCTTATTCTTTCATTTCAGTGGGCCGTGACAAAATAAGTCTCTAATTAATTAAAATGAGTTTGCCCATAGACAAATAAGAAACAAGTTATGTTTATTGCTTACTATATGAATTATGTTGCAGTGTTGTATATTATGTGTTGCGTGTAATGAATTGTTTAAATTTCATCCATTTGATTGCTTAAGTTGATTAATTATTATATAGCACATGCAAACTTATTATTTTTGACACATGATTTTTGTACATTATTATCAATAACTATTTTTTTTTTCAAAAAATGAACAATACACCAATACTCATCTACATATTGCATACGCATAATGGAGTGGTTTGATCCATAATACCTGCATATGCATTCTAAAACCTTGATCCTATCAATTGATGCCTAATACTTTTTTATTCACTGTATGATCCCTAAACTAATACTGTTTCTTTGACAATATGAGTTGGCCTTTTATCAATCCTGGGAAGCATATATTTAACATCTTTATGCCAATTGTACATGCCATTTAATTAATATTATCTCATTTTGACATATGATTTGAGCTGTTAAGAATAGGACAGTTCAATCAGTAGAGAAAGTAATTGATCTGGATGTGTGGAGTAAGAAAATACAAAAAGAAATATGTAACGAAGAAATTTAATACAGCCTCAACACCTGAAACAGCCGATATCAAAATGGATGAAAAGAATGTTAAGCATTTGGGATAGAAGGCACACGTATGAGGAACCATGGAAGCCACTAAATAGTTTATAATTTTCCAAACTCTACGGTCAAATAGAATTGACAAAAGACAATTGTATGTTGCAAAGTATGTTCTGTTATGACTCTGACATAATTATAAAGTTTACATAAACCATTGCATAGAGAAAATTACTTCCTATATAAATACGAAGTTAACTGAGGATAGTGTTTCTACCAAATTAAAGCATTTATTTATTGAGACATAATATTGAAGACCATATAAACTTACTGATTGTATTAGCATGACCAGATCACTATTATTCCTAGCATAACTGATAGAATTCAATATCAATATGATTCTATGTAAGCATCAAATAATATGTCTATTCTTCAACAAATTGAAGATGCCAAGGGACTGGTATGAAAAATTGAGAGACACAGTCAAAACTAAATACTACAACATGGTTGAACACTCACATTATTTGTCTAAGAGCAAAAAAAAAGGTAGTTCATTGGTGCCAAACAAATATAATTTCTGTAGCATGACTGACTTGTATAGATATGTGTGTGTGAGGACATCTGCTACAAATAGAATGAAATTAAAGTGATTAACACACACACGGATTAACATAGCACATGAATAGCAACTTACCTCAACTTCCATGGCACTGAATCCAAATCCTGAATCCCCTTCAACAGCCACCACCAATCTTTCAGGAGAGGCCACTGCGGCTGCTATGCAGTAGCCTAGCCCTACTCCCATTGTTCCCCAGGTTCCTGCATCCAACCTCGTTCGAGGCTCATTCTGAATCAACACTGATCTTCCAACATCCATAGTATTAGCACCCTCTGACACCAATATTGGTGCGGGGCTACCCTGCTCGAGAATTGCATCCCTTATTATCCTCATTGGTGTAAAGAAGTTGAAAGGTACAACATCCTTCGCCAGCTGAGTTTCCATCTTTGCCACATTATCTTTTGCCTTCTTTGAAATTGCCTCGACCCAGGGATGAGATTTACCCAAACAGAAAGGTTGTTCCTTAATCTCTTTATTGATCAATTCTAGAACCTTCTTAGCATCACCAACTAAACCAAGATGAGGCTTTCGGAGCTCAATTTCTTCCTTGGAGACGTCCACAAGAATGAATTTGACATCTTGCGACCATCTGGGTGGCTCACCGAAGTGGAGCAACCAGTTGAGGCGCGCGCCAACGACGAGGGCAACATCGCAGCGCCCCAGAGCAAGAGATCGTGCAGCAGTGGCTGCGAGTTCATGAGTATCCGGCACCAATCCCTTTCCCATCGGGGTAGGGAGGAAGGGGATTCCAGTAGCCTCAATTAGCTTACTCAGTGGCTCCTCTGCTCGTGCAAAGGCGGCGCCTTTCCCAAACACTATCAACGGTCTCTCGGCGTTCCTCAACAAAGACACAGCCTGCGCTATATCTAGGGATTCTTCGGTCCTAATTTCCTCAATTCTAGGGTTTTCCGCCTCGGATAAGAACTTCTCAGCTTCGAAATCAGAGATCGTCTGATGGAGGACATCAGACGGAAGGTCCAAATAGCACCCACCCGGTCTCCCGGCCACGGCGTGGCTCAGCACCTGGTGAACCAAGCGAGGGATCAGAGAGATGTCGGTGGCCTTAGCGGAGAACTTAACGAAGGGCTTGACGGCCTCCAGCTGATCGAGTTCCTGGAAGTCTCCCCGGCCGGCGTCGGCTTGGTCGCAAGACCCGGAGATCATGACAGCCGGCCAGGTGTTGGCGCCGGCGTTGGAGAGCCCAGCGAGGCCGTGGACGCATCCGGGGGCAGAGACAGTGAGGAACACGCCCGGGCGGCCTGTGAGGTAGCCGTAGGCGGAGGCAGCATACCCGGCTGACTGTTCGTTGTGGAAGGCGATGAAGCGGACGCCGGCAGCGACGGCGCGAGTGGCGACGGAGGTAACGGGGATCCCCACGACCCCAAACATGACCTGAACGCCGGCGCGGGCCAAGGAAAGGGCCACCAGAGTGCTCCCATCAATCTGGATCTGGGAAGCGTCCGCCATGGCCGGAAGTTTGAATTATTGAGCGAGTAGAGGAACGATTGAGGTGACTTGACAAGGCGAGGTAGTGAGGATTGCCCTTATATACAGTGGACGGACAAGATTCACCCCTTCCCATCGTGGAAGACGTAGGGAAGCGCGATTGCTTCGCTATTGAGACGACGCGTGCATAATTTGGTCGGAACAAGTGAACGACTACCCTTTCGGCTACCCGTTTCGTGACTGCTTGTCAAGATAGAGAGCGGCCTTCCCGGCTTTTCGACCGTCGTAAGGGTCGGAGTGGGGCAATTGAGAAAAGGTGAGAACAAGTTTGGGATTTGCTCCTGCCGATTAGTGGGTTCACATGTCGAAATTTTGATGTATCCAAAATATTAAATTTTTAATATAATATAAATTTTATCGATTGATACATAAAAAATTTAATATATAAATTTTATAATAATATTAAAAATTAGGAAAAATTGTCTTACAGTCCTCATTCATAAATATAAGTTTGAATTCAGTCTCCATTATTAGAAAACTTTATTTCTACTTCCTAATTAAAAAGTATAGATATCAATTTATCTAATTATTTCATCCCTTAAAAATATATATAATTTCTCTTAAATTTAATACATAAATTAGAATTTTATTATATTTCTATCAAATTGAACATGATTCTTTTTCCATATCAAATAAAAAATATACTAAATTCTCTTTAAACAATACTAATGTGCAAAATTTATGAAGAATTATATTAAGCGGAAAAACAATCATACTCAATTTTCTACTCCCTAATTAAACATAATAGATACTAATTTACATAATTGCCTCTTATATTTTTTAAGTATAAAAAATTTAAAAATTAGTATAATTCCTCTTAAATTCATCACATAAAAATAGAATCTATTATATTTTCTATCAAATTGAATACGACCATTTTTCGACTTCAATTAGATAAAAAATATACTAGATTCTTTTTAAATATGGTTCAATCGAATAAAAAATATATTAGATTCTCTTTAAATGATGCTGAATTTAAGAGGAATTATATTATGCAGAAAAAAAATCGTACTCAATTTAATAGAAAATATACTTGATTCTTATCTTAAAGTGCTAAATTTAAAAAGAATTATATTTATTTTTAGATTTTTTATACCTAATAAATATGACTAGTAATTAGATAATAATATTTTATTTAAGAGAATTGAAGTAAATAAAATTTTATAGGTAAAAAGTGAAAACTAATTTTTTTTAAAGATGAGATTTATATACACAGTTCGACTTATATTTAGGGATTTTTTTTTTCTAATTTACTCTTAAAAATTTTAATACGGTGCTATATAGTGGCACTGAAATTTTTGATATCCTATTTGATATGATTTAATATATTTTGATATAATATATACGGTATATTAAAATTTTAATATATTTTTCATAAATTCTATGATAATATTAGATTATATTAAAATAACATTTTAAAATAATGATATAAATTCTATAATAATAATGATCCTGTCCGAACCAGGGTCAACGAACGCTGGGGATATGACGCTCCTTGCTGGATCCTCGAGTGCTCCGGCAAACCTGCAACAAAACCGAGCCGGGGGGTGTCCCGGCGACGGCCCTCCGACGCTCAAGTCAGGCGAGGGAATAGATGAAGAAGGTGGCTGCAGGATGAAGACTCGCGTACCTCCGGTTGAAGAAGTGGAGGCCTTATATAGACCTCTCGAAGGAGCCTGGGCACACCAATCGAAGCAATCGCCTGCTCTCGACCATGCCTAGGTGTGGGCTTGTCAGAAGGGCATCCATAAGGTCATCCCACTACTGTATCAACCTTTCCGTGACGTGATGGTAGGGCCTTTAATAGTGTCATCTTGCGTACAGTCTAATCATCATGCCTTTGCTGACATACCATATCCCGGGCCGAGCGAATAGGCCGCTCGGCTAATCACTATTTCCTCGCCATGATTCCGGCCGAGCGGACACCCCCGCTCGGCCATTCTGTCCTCGGCCGAGCGGACACCTCCGCTCGGCCACTCGGCTCTGGTTCTACTGCTTTGGCGTCGGAAACCCCAAACCTTTGGCTGGGTAATCTCTGGTTCCGCTCGGACGGGACCCCATCTGTGGGCCCCCCATTCTTATCGCCGGATCACTTGCCTCCCCTTCAAGTCTAGTCGAAGGAGGCAGCGAGTCCGACTGACTGGACTGTATGTCCGAGCGGGTGCTCGTCGCCTTTTGTTTTATAAGTATTCCCCAGGTCACTCGGCGTGTGCGCCGAAATAAGCCGTTCGGCGCTCGTTCAGATGTGACTTGCGGCCTGCCGTCGTTGCCGCCTGTCCGAATCCCCTCGGGAACGGCGGCAATCTATTCCATTAAGGCTGCGCGTGCGTGGTATGGTGCACATTAAATGCGCCGAATCAGTCAGTGCCACGTGTCGACCATTGCGTGGCAGCAACGTTACTTATGATGGGACGCCACCGTTTGAAATGGACGGCCCGATGGTGTCCTTGTTTCTCGCGACCTGGATCGGACGGTGGAGGCCTATCGGCCTCGGCCGTATAAAGCCTCAGCCCCCCTCCTCAGTCGCACATTTGTTCGTGCTTTGTCCTCCTGACTCTTCTGCTGCTGCGGCCTCCGGCGATCCAGTTCCTGTTTTTCGGCGGCTACCATCTCACCGGTGATCTTCTCCGCCCATCTCCTTCTTAGTGAGCCTTCTTTCCTCGCTTACCAGGTCTTCCCTACTCGTTTTACCTCTCTTTCGTTGCTATCCTTTTGTCTCTTCGAGATGGCGAGCTCTTCCGAACCCGCTACCCATGTTCACGGTCCATGGTATATGAGTATGGAAAGTAGGTTCGATGAGGAGTGCGCCCGGCGCGTTGTTAGGACCTACGGGATCCCTGACGACCATGAAATAGTCATAGCCGACCCGACCGACCGGCCCCATAACCCTCCGATCGGTACCATTTGTTTTTTTCTAAACCAATTCCAGGGCGGCCTTAGATTTCCTACCCATCCGTTTATTTTGGAAGTTTGTAATTATTTCCGCATCCCGCTCGGCCAACTTGTGCCGAATTCCTTTAGGTTACTGAGCGGGGTGGTCGTCCTCTTTAGGCTGCACAGTATCCCCCTCGACCCCAAGATATTCCACTACTTCTTCTACCCCAAACAATCCGAGTTGGGCACTTTTATTTTCCAAAGTAGAATAGGCTTCAAATTTTTTGATAATATGCCGACCTCTAACAAGCACTGGAAGGAGTTCTTCTTCTATATACGACTTCCCGAGCGGCCAGCATTCAGAACCAAATGGCAGACCGCTATGCCGACCCAGCCGGAGCTCGACAAATTCAAAAGCAATCCAGCCTACCTTCATGCGGCAAACTGGTTGTCCGGTCAGCGGTACAAAATCGACCAGTTGCTTCTCAAGGGGGTGTTGTACATTTTTGGATTATCTCCCGTTCGGGCCAATCTCCCCTACCGCATGGGTAAGGACTTTTTACTCTCTTCGCCTTTTTTGTCTAACTGATTTTAATTTCTTCCATTGCAGCTGAAGTCATGTGGCGCTCCAAGGCTACCGATCATCTGAAATTGAAGGCCGTGGAAATTGAGGCGGCGACCAAAAAAGAACTCGCCGAGCGGGGTCTTATCCCTGAAACAGAAGTTACCCAATCCGCTTCAACGGAGGTTGAGGCGGATCCTATTTCCTCTGCTCCAGCCGAGTTGGGAGTCCCCCAGGCCGGGGATTCACCACTGGAAGTTCGGCGGAAACGTCGAAGAGACCCCAGCCTTCTGTCGACCCAAGAGGGCGAACCACAAGCGCCGATCGACATCGCTTCGCCAGATCGCACGCCGTCGAAGATCGGGACCCCAGTGGCCTCGCCCATCGCACAACCCTCTGGCTCTCCTCCACGGACTCGTCGTCGCTTACGACGGTTGGGCGAAACTTCAACCATAGGGGAGTCCTCGGGCCAGGCGACTGCGGCTGAGGAAGTGCCGGCCGGCCACCCGACCATCAAGACTACCCTTCGATTCCCATCGGAGGAATATTTATTGTCTGCCGATCGGCCATCAAGCCCCGTTCATGAAATAACCTTGACGGGTCCGATCGCCAAACTTTTCGAGGACGCCCAGATTCGGGTGGCCCTCATGACGCCCAAGCAGCTCGGCGATAACCACATGCAGCAGGCCACTCAGGTAGGTTCATTTTTCTTCCTGTGTCATGCTACTGTTTGGTTCCTGATTTTATTATTTCCCTTACAGCATTGGGCCGAGCAAATCGCCACTAGCCATCGGCTAGCCGAGCTGGAGGATCTCATGGAAAAACTCCAAGTCTCGGGGGGTCCATCGGCCGAGCGGGTGAAACAAGCCCTCGAGGCCGAATAGAAGAAGGTCACCGACCTGGCTACAGAGGTGGCCCGACTTGAAGACTTGGTGAAGAAGCGCGACGGAGACGTGAAGCGCGCCAGTAGCCGGAAGAAGCGGGCGATTGCTGATCTGGACAAGATGAAAGTTGAAGTCCGAGCCCTAGATCAGCAATCTAAGAATCTGGAGGCCCAGCTGAACGCCGAGCGGGAGGACCGTTCGGCAGAACGTACAAAGGCTGAGGTGGACTTGAAGGCAGTCCAAGATTCCTTAACCGCTTCCCCGGGCGGTACTCAAAAAATATAAGGAGGGAGAGCCGAGTCGCCTAGCCGCAGCGCGCCAAGAAAACCTCCGCTCGGAACGGTTCGGCGCAAAATTCGGCGGCAACGTCTCCTCAACTTTCGCCGAGGCGGTCAAGGTCACCATGGCGTACTTGAAGAAGGGGGGGCACCTTCCTACTGACCTGAGCATTCCCTCTTCAGATCTGGCGGCTATGATTGACGATATCCCGGACGCCTTTTTAATTTTGAGGACCCGGAGTGAAGCGAGTTCTTCCAAGTACTTTCTGTATTTCATCTGCTGATGTAAAATTTTTGCATGTGCCGATCGGCGTAATTGTCTTCCTTTGCCTCTATTTTTGTTTGCCCTTCATTGCCGTCTTTTGTCTGTTTGGTGCTTATTCGTAGAGTCAGTTAAGCTCCACGTGTTTCCCACTAGACGACCGATCAGGTCAATCAATTGACTCGATTTCCTTGAAATCGTTTATCGATTGGCTATACTGTTTGCATTCAGTGAATGCGAAGTATTGGCAAACCGATGGCCGATCGGACTTAATTAATTTAGTACTTGCGAACGCTCGTTATTTGGCGTCCTTAGTTCCGTCCAGTAAGTTCGCAGTCGTGGGTTCGGCGTGGATATTTATAGCCGATCTGCGCGGCTCTCGATCTTTAACGACGGAGCTCGTCGGCGAAAAGATTTATAGCCGGTCGGCGCGGCTCTCGATTTTTAACGACGGAGCTCGTCGGTCGTCGGTCTTCTGCTCGGGGATTTATAGACGCCGGCTCGTCTCTACGGTTTAACGTCTGGGCTAGACGGTCTTCCGCTCGGAGAGTTTATAGACGCCGGCTCGTCTCTACGGTTTAACGTCTGGGCTAGACGGTCTATCGCTCGGAGAGTTTATAGACGCTGGCTCGTCTCTACGGTTTAACGTCTGGGCTAGACGGTCTTCCGCTGGGAGAGTTTATAGATGCCGGCTCGTCTCTACGGTTTAACGTCTGGGCTAGACGGCGCGAAGATTTATAGCGACGGCTCGTCTCTTGACTTTAACGTCGGAGCTCGTCGGCGTGGAGAGTTTATAGACGGTCGGCTCGTCTCTACGGTTTAACGTCTGGCTAGACGGTCTTCCGCTCGGAGGGTTTATAGACGCCGGCTCGTCTCTACGGTTTAACGTCTGGCTAGACGGTCTTCCGCTCGGAGAGTTTATAGCCGGTTGGCGCGGCTCTCGTCTTTAACGACGGGCTCGTCGGTCTTCCGCTTGGCTAGACGGTCTTCCGCTCGGAGGGTTTATAGACGCCGGCTCGTCTCTACGGTTTAACGTCTGGGCTAGACGGTCTTCCGCTCGGAGAGTTTATAGACGCCGGCTCGTCTCTACGGTTTAACGTCTGGGCTAGACGGTCTTCCGCTCGGAGGGTTTATAGACGCCGGCTCGTCTCTTCGGTTTAACGTCTGGGCTAGACGGTCTTTCGCTCGGAGGGTTTATAGACGCCGGCTCGTCTCTACGGTTTAACGTCTGGGCTAGACGGTCTTTAAGGCTAATTTTGACGCTTCCGTTCGGTGAAGCTTTTTGCCATCCTTTTTATCACTTTTGCTTCCTGCATTATGAAGATATAGGCTAACAGAAAATATACAAAGAATTAGCGCCATATTACACCACTTTACTTCCCGCATGTGGCCTTCGGTTTTTGTGTTGATGCTTGGGTATCGTACGCCCGGCCGAACGGCACGGGGTCTTCAGCACTGAGCATTTTAATTTGACTCGGATAATTTACCTCCGTCCGAACGGTACGGGGCCTTCGATCCTCGAGCGCTCGGCTCGACCAATTTACCTCCGGCCGAACGACGCGGGGCCTTCGTTATTCGAGCGCCTGGCTCGGATATAAACCTCCCAGCCGATCGGCTCGGGGGCCTTCGCTCTTCAAGCGCCTGGCTCGGATATAAACCTCCCGGCCGATCGGCTCGGGGGCCTTCGCTCTTCGAGCGCCTGGCTCGGATATAAACCTCCCGGCCGATCGGCTCGGGGGGCCTTCGCTATTCGAGCTGCTGGCTCGGATATAAACCTCCCGGCCGATCGGCTCGGAGGGCCTTCGCTCTTCGAGCTCCTGGCTCGGCTAATTTATATGCCCCTGCCAAATCGACAAGGGGTCTTCACGTAGTAAGCCGTTCGGCGGAGAATGCTCAATGTGTTTTCATCTTTTTGCTTCCTGCATTACAAGCATATAGGCGACCGAAATGTATATAAATTTACATTTAGCGCACCTTTCACCCAGCTCGGATAACGTACTCCCGGCCGAACGGCTTGGGGTCTGCTTAGTCGAGCGCTTGGCTCGGATATTATACCTCCGGCCGAACGGCTCGGGGCCTTCTTTATTGAGTCGGTGGCTCGGATCTTCATCCGCTCGACGGCCCGTCCACCCATCTTTCTCCTATGTAGTCAATTCATCGCTTGACATCAAACTCCCGCTCTTGAGGTTCCAGAAGAAGGGCTTGCTATAAGTTGAATTCGGGAGACGAAGCATCTGCTTTTGAGGGAAATGACTGGGGCAGTCGATGCTTCCGCTCGGCCGCTACCTCTTGGACCACCGGGGACTTCGCATGATGTGCCCGGGATGCCTCAACTCTTGGTCCTCTTGGTGGCTGATGGGCAGCGGGCTGCTTTCGTTCGGCTTGGGCCGGTTGTTCGGCATGAGTTCCCTTCCGTCGGGCAGCCTCCGCCTCTTCCACATTTATATACTCATTCGCCCGGTGTAGCATGTGGTCGTAGTCTCTGGGCGGTTTGCGAATGAGCGCGCGGAAGAAGTTCCCTTCCGCGAGGCCTTGCGTGAATGCGTTTACCATTGTCTCCGAGGTGGCTGTGGGGATATCCACCGCTACCTGATTAAATCTCTGTATATACGTCCGGAGAGATTCTCTTGGTTCTTGTTTGATGGTGAACAGGCTGACGCTTGTCCTTTGATAACGTCGGTTGCTCGCAAAGTGATGAAGAAATGTCGTTCGGAACTCCTGGAAACTAGTGATAGAGCCGTCCGACAACCTCCGAAACCACCTATGTGCAGATTCCGATAGAATGGTGAGAAATACCCGGCACTTTACGCCATCGGAGTACTGATGCAAGGTGGCGATGCTGTCGAACTTCCCCAAATGATCGTCGGGGTCGGTCGTCCCATTGTAAGCTCCGATCGGCGGTGGTGTAAAGTATTTTGGTAACGGATCCCGACGTATGGCTTCAGAGAACTGTCGGTGAACCTGCTCGGGCGGTGCGTTCGCTCGGGGGGCTTTGCCCTTCCTATGATCCCGAACGGGAGGCTCATCAGATGAAGATCCTTGCTCCCCGTGAGCGGGCGCGATTTCTGGGGGAGTACGGAAGAGTGCCTGAGGGAACCCTCCTGTTGAAACATATTCCGGGCGGTCTGCTTGCGCCGCCCGGCCTGCTGAAGCCGAGGTTGTTTGCTGTTGCGCTCGCTCAGCTTGTGCTTTCTCCTTTTGCTGCGCCACTATCTTGGCTGCCCTCGCCTCGCCTATAGCGTCCAACTCTTCTTGTGAGAGTACCACGGCATGTAGTATTCCAGCCTCGTCCATTGCCTCTGCTCGGATGCAGGTGCGTTCCCACAGACGGCGCCAAATTGACCCTGTCCGAACCAGGGGTCAACGAACGCTGGGGATGTGGCGCTCCCTGCTGGATCCTCGAGTGCTCCGGCAAACCTGCAACAAAACCGAGCCGGGGGGGGGGGGGTGTGTCCCGGCGACGACTCTCCGACGTTCAAGTCAGGCGAGGGAATAGATGAAGAAGGTGGCTGCAGGATGAAGACTCGCGTACCTCCGGTTGAAGAAGTGGAGGCCTTATATAGACCTCTCGAAGGAGCCTGGGCACACCAATCGAAGCAATCGCCTGCTCTCGACCATGCCTAGGTGTGGGCTTGTCAGAAGGGCATCCATAAGGCCATCCCACTACTGTATCAACCTTTCCGTGACGTGATGGTAGGGCCTTTAATAGTGTCATCTTGCGTACAGTCTAATCATCATGCCTTTGCTGACATACCATATCCCGGGCCGAGCGAATAGGCCGCTCGGCTAATCACTATTTCCTCGCCATGATTCCGGCCGAACGGACACCCCCGCTCGGTCATTCTGTCCTCGGCCGAGCGGACACCTCCGCTCGGCCACTCGGCTCCGGTTCTACTGCTTTGGCGTCGGAAACCCCAAACCTTTGGCTGGGTAATCTCTGGTTCCGCTCGGACGGGACCCCATCTGTGGATCCCCATTCTTACCGCCAGATCAAATAATAATAATATTATTATTATTTTCTTGATATTAGACCAGCTCAATACATTTTCATGTTATTCTTTTACTTAAATTTAAGTACATCGATATTTTAGTCAATACATTAAAATAAACTTAAGAAGATAAATAAATAAATTTAAATACTTGACGAGGAAAAGAAATTTGACTTAAATTTGAGAGGGAGTAGGTGGGGCCGGTAGTTGAAGCGGCTTCCACGTGTTGTTGGCAGAGGAAAACGAAACAAGTACTATTTGCTCTTGTTTAACTTCAGTTCTGCCCTTCCCGGGATAGTACCGGACCGAAAGGACAAGTAACAGGCAGACCGGTCATAGCTCACCGGATTTGCGGAGGAAAATTAGCGTTATATTTGCAAGGCCAGAAAGGAGGGAGATGAAGAGAAATTATTATTTGAAGCCTTTTGCCGTCCCAATGATGTTCATATAAATATGGTAAACAATAATTCATTCGCTTTTAGTATTTTTTTATCAACTTGGCTATAGGTTAATATTACGGATGCCTATTAATTATTAATACATATGGTCAAGATATAAAAAAAATATATTTAGATATGTCAAATTTTGATCATAAAATCTTATATGATAGATAACATTCTATACCTTAATCACTATATCATCTTGAGGAGACTAGTGATATTCTATACAAGCCTATCGGTACAATAGAGTTTGTTATCATTTTAGTATTTAATTTACATCGACTAATTTTAAAGATAATCGGTTTAATTTTATAAAATAAAAATTTATTGATTAGATCAGTGAAAATTTTTTGTGAGATAAAATCGTTCATTTCAAAAATAATCAATAAGACTAGTTAAATTAGATGAATAAAAAAAACTCATTCATCAATTCATTAAAATTGAAATAATTCTTAAATGACTGAAAAATTGAAAAAATATTTTTTCACTACATGGCTCCACAGCTACAATCGTCATTTAATTTCGTGGCTGAGTTGCTCGATGAAAAAGTAAATGGAAACTTTCTCACTAGAATATGACCGGCATTATCAAAGAGGAAGGCCCTTTTTTTTTTGGTGAATAGACAGCAACAACTTCGCATATCTGTGCACGTGCTCGCCAAATGCCCCTGGGTTGATCAAATCTGAAATAACACTTTAGGTACTTCAAATCACAGAAACAACTGCTTTTGTACATGAGAAACAACGCAAAAGTCAAGCACTTGAATCTTAACGAAGCACATCAGCGCATGGATTACATGCATGATGCATCGATAGAAAACTAAATATACATAAATACTTCGTTATGATTCAAGTACTTGAATAGACAGTCCTTTGCAGCCTTGCAGTAATAAACAAATGGGAAGGTCTTCAACTACATAGAAACTTCAATTTCACAATTGTGAAGAATCATAAAGTATAATTGAAAAGTTGCATGATGTTTGGAGATTTGGAAAACAATTATCTATAAACAATTGCCTATGTGACACGGTGACATCTACACCAATATGCAATTCCACCACCTCTACCTTGAGCAACTGCAATTTCCTCGTCAATGTAGAACCAAATGAAAAAGGGATCTTTGCTAGTGGGCTCTCTCTCTGTTTCTCCAAGATCAATTTGCAATGGACCAAATGGTCCGAGCTTTATACGGATGGTCTGAAAAATGAATGCCAATATTCTATTCTTCCATGAAAATTTGCCCTCGAAAGTAAGAGACCCGACAGGACCCAAAAATACACCATTCTCTATCCTTTTTGCCTGATGAAATCAATGTGTTAATGAATAATACATCTTTCTGCTAGTTTTTTAAAAAATCTATGCCGCATGAATTCTAAAATACGAAAAACTCATATATATAGGAAATATAAAAATAAGAATATCTAGTTTCATCAATTAAACATGACATAAGAAAATAATACATAAACATAAAGACAAAGAACCTGATTAAAAAGTTATTATCCTTGTCCTAACGTTGTCGGATTGATCCCCGTTGAAGAACATACAGCGAAAAGAAGAGGAAGGTCTTCTTAGAGATTTAGGATATGACAACGCCGAAAATCTTCTTGTTGATGGGGAAGAAGAAATTATGTCAAAATTATATCCTAAAAATTTAGGGATCTCCTCTTATATAGACAATTCAATTCGTTATCGACTCATAGATGATAACGGATTGGGCTAAAGGAGTTATCATGGGAATTTCAATGATAGGCTCCTCCAATTGCATTGGAGATATCATGGGAATATCTTGATTCACTAAGTTGGATATGCAATATCCATAATGTGTGGTATGATAACCATACAGCTACTGATCACACTAGTACTGGCCACAGGAGGATCGCCAATGCTTTGCTCAAAAGATATTTCCCTGATTTTATCCCTCCCATTGTCCTCAATAAATTTGACATTTCCTATTTCAAAGAAGGATCTCTTAGAAGGATCATAAAATTTATATCCCTTGATTTCTCGGAGTAACCTATAAAATTACAGTTAACTGTTCTTGAGTCCAGTTTCCTTTCGTTAGGCCTGTAAGGCTTAGCCTCAGCCAAACAACTCCAGATGTATAAATACCTAATGTTAGGTTGTTTGCTCGTCCACATCTTGAATGGAGTTTTAGTTACTGTCTTACTAGATACTCTATTGAGTAAGTAAATTGCAGTCTTAAGTGTCTCACCCCATAAAGACTCCGGTAGAGAAGTGAAAGCAATATACTTCTCACCATATCTTTACAGTTCGATTGCGGCGCTCAGCTACATCATTCTGAATGGGTGTACCAGACATGGTATATTCATACACAATCCCACACTCAACAAGGTAGTTCGCAAAATATTCTAAACGTTGTTCACCTGATCCATCATATCGACCGTAATATTCACCTCCACGTTCGGATCAAATGGTTTTAATTTTCTTACTTAGTTGAAGTTCAACTTCGGATTTGAAAATTTTAAACATATCCAAAGATTACGACTTCTCATGAATAAGGTACATATAGCCAAATAAGGAATAGTCATCTATAAACCTTATAAAATATGTATGTTTATTTTAAGATGTCTTAGGGAATGATCCATAAATGTTTGTATGTATTAACTCCAAAACGTTACTAAAACGACTAGTCCCTTGTTCCTTTTGTTAATAGTCTTCCCCTTAACACACTTTATACAAACATCAAAGTCTGACATGTTAAAAGAATTGAAAATTCTACATGACATTAACCTTTCTAAGCATTATTTGGATATATGCCCTAAACACATATGTCGCAATATAGAGAAATTCTCGTTGGTGAATTTGCGTTTCGTACCTATACTATCATTATTACATTGTCAACTGTAGCAGTAAAGGTGTTCGATTTATAAAGCTTATTAACTAAGGAATCATTGCCAACCAACACTGAATTAAAGAAAATATTAAAAATTCCATTTATAAATGAACAAGAATAACCTGATTTGTCCAAATAAGAAATTAAAATTAAATTCTGTTGAAGAAACAGTACAATAAATATATTTTTTAAATTCAAAAAGACATTGGTTCCTAAATAAAACCTAAAAATATCAATCAACTCGACTTTAGTTTTCTTTCCATTCCCCGTATAAATATATCTTTTACCATCAAGCGGAAGTTGACTCTTGAGACAACCTACATAGTGAAACTTATATGAATAGTAGCACCGATATCTATCCATCAAGTGAGTTAGCGTACTTGAGGCAGTTTTTCTTCATATTGTCTTTCTTCTTGCAAAAACAAAAAATAAATGAAATCCTCATCCTGTTTCTTGCGCTCCTTATGGCCATTGCCTTCGGAATTTACAGTTTATTTTCCTATTGATTTGCACGTAGTTGTGATCCTCTTTCATTTTTGGCTCACACTTTGAAAATCAGATGATAAGTGAGCACTTTTAGATGTCTTAATCTTCAGTCTCCCCTCCTCTTGCAAGCATTGAGTTCATTCAATATCCACTTTTCCTTTTGAGTATTATACGATATCTTAAAAGAAGTGAATCATGCAAGCAGAGACATCAAGACGAAATACACTAACATACTCTTAAACATATCAAGTTTTAATGCTTTCATACTTGTCGCTATATTGGACATCTTCATAATGTACTCCCTTATATTTCCTTTACTACTGTACAACATGGTTACCAACTTCGTAAGAAGTGTGGTAATCTTGACCTTTTCATTTAAGGTGAATTAATCTGCCAGTTGGTTAAGAAAACTCCTAGCATCTCCTCCCTCTGTTTTGGAACTCTTTATTGGTGTTGCTATAGAAAGCCTTATGATACTCGGACATATACGATTTGATATCTTCCATAACTAAAATTCAACCCTCTGCTTTATAGTGTTAACACTGGTCAAAGATGTGGGACGATCGTTCCTTAATGCATAGTCTAAGTCCATGCAATCTAAGATTATGATCCTATATTCTTTCTATTTAGTAAAATTTGAACCAGTTAATATTGGGATGTTATTAATACTAGCGGGTACATATTACACTGAAATTAAAAGAGTGTAGATTATATAAGTTCATGATTTAATTAAAGCCAAGAACATAGATAAAATTATGCAAATAAAATTAAATTTTAAATGCATATATATGTGCTCTTTATGAGATGTCAAATACAACATTGTATTTTACTCTGTGAACTAAAATATAATTTGTTAGCGATACTTTCTGATATAACTTAAACTTTAATTAGCTATACAATGTGTCTTCCTTTGAGTTGATCCATTATGCACATAATATGATACTTTATATGAGTTATATATTAGTGCATAACTCACAACAATCTTAATCAACCACATAATATATCTTCTGGCAGACATATTTTGTATGTGATCTAAACAAAACAATATTTTGTTTCATAGTTGTAACCTACCTTAAGCATATATCTAGCATAAAAGTAACATTCCTTTGGGTCGATTACTTTTAGCATAGATATACGTCTACCAATATAAAATGCACTAAATCTATTGATGTGCGTAGATTATATATACTTTATGCATGTTTTAACTTACATTCACTTACTTTTTTTCATATGTTTTATAGATTTTTACCCCTCTTTCTCATATTTTTAGCATAGTTATTCCCTTTAGCATAGATATACGTACCTTTATTTTTAGCATATGTTCTATGCATTTTCAGAGTAACAACGATGTTGAAACATGCTTCGAAGGAACAAAAGAAGAAGAGCAAAGCCCCAATCGTGTGGCTTCATATAGTCGTGGCTCCATAATCATGGGCAAGCAGCACAAGGTCATACTAAAGGGCACGACCATGCCACTCAACCAGAGAAGAGCGAAGCTTCAGTGTTAGAATTTGAAAGATGTCCTAAGACAATCACCTTATGGTTTTTTCTATTTATTTGATAAGTATATATTCACTATTTGAGTACATATTATATGTTTGATTGTCTTAAACTCATTTACTGAATGCCCGTAATATAACTCATAGCATGAGAGAATTTGTGATTGGATCGTAACTAGTGATTATCTCTACATGTGCAATTATAAATATATTGAAATTTCCCTAGTCGTCGAATTAATGCATTCGGACATCATCAATTCTGTAAGACTAGCACGGGTTATACTCCTTGGTTCGATCAAGCAGTTGTTTTCTCACTGGCTGGAGATATTGGGATGTCGAGAGTTAAACGTGAATGCTGGTTATGGTAACTAGTTCATTGGAGTGACTCGCTGTAAGACTTCATATGATTCTCTACATACATATAGATATGTCTGTGAAATTCTTACTACAACACGAGTATAAGTTTCCTTGAACTTAAGGTATACAAGTCATCTTGGTCATGGAGACTTATACTTTGACATCTTAAGCAAACATCTCATTAAAGTGTGGACCTGGAATGATTGGGTATAAGTTGAAGTGCCCGAAGGTGTTTGAATAGCCCACAGAGGATTCACCGCTCCTTGCGAGGAGACGTATACCCTACGGCCACTCGTTAGGATTATTACTCAAAGTCTCTTGTACACATGTACGAGTAATTTGAATCCGCAAAACGAGAAAGTATTACTTGGGCTAGGTGTAACGTAATCAGCCTAGCGGGGACAAGACACATACACCATATCCTGAACTAAGTGGGTATAAGACGAGTGAAAGGAACGAGACACGATTCACTGTAGCTGTTGAAGGGTTTAGAATTAATTTTAAGATCAACTATGATTTTTCGACTAATTGGAGATCATGATGTACTCCTAGGTGTCACTCATGATCGTTCTATAATTAAGTAGTTAATTATGGATGACCAAGATAAACCAGAAACCTATTGGGTCACACGCACTAACGAGTCTATAAAATACATAAAACAAGTTAAAGAATAGAATTCTTAAATCAAGAGATAAATATTTGGTTGGGTCATACATAAGACAAATATGAAAATATTTGTCGCAATGGAAACGCGGATGTGCCACATCTCTTATGGAAGAGTTGGACCATATTTGGTTTAATCATGAATTAGTCATGAACCAACTTTGTTTAGTTGTGAACCAAATAAAGGGGTTAATGGACTAATTTTTTATTAAGGGATAATGGGTTGAATTTGGGCTTGTTAATCCAACTCATTAATGAGGGTTATATATATGATTAAGAGAAAATTATACACATGAGATCATTAATTGGCTTGTAAGATTTTTGAAAAACTTTAACCTAATTTCTCTTCTCCTCTCCCTCTCCCCTCTCTCTTTGCCACCACCAACAAGGGGAAGCCCTTCCCCTTGTTGTCGTGACCACCACAAGGAAGAAATCTCTTCCTTGTGCGCTTCTCTTCCTCTTCCTCTTGATCCCTCTTCTTCACTCGTGGCTAATAACTTCCAGAGAGGCTTGTACTTAAGAAGTTGTTTCGAGGAACTCGGCATGGATACGAATAGAGGCGAGGTTCGACAACGTCGTCACGGTTGATGTCCTTCTCGTTACAGGTCATTTGTAAGATACACCTAGCATAAATTTACTTTTCATAAAAAAAAATTAATTATGCGATCATGTTTGGCATGTTGTATCCTTGTATGCGTGTGGTGCGTGTGATGTAATAATTTAGGAATTATTATTGTTTTATTTTCCACTGCGCATGTTTACGCAACGTATTTTAACACACACCGCATCGGGCATATCCCAACATCGATCGTGTGGTTTCACATGATGGTGCTAAATTACCAGAGCTGATCTAGGGTATAGTCGTGCCAAATGGCACAATCGTGTCATTCCAGCAGAGAGGCTTCACACCCTAGCGGTGCCAATTAACACGACCGTGCTATTCCAACAGAGAGGCTTCACATCCTGGTCGTGCCAATTGACACAACCGTGCCATTTCAGCAGAGAGGATTCAAGCCTTGGTCGTACCAAAAGGTACAGTCGTGACACAGGCTGTGAACAGGTCATGTTCTGCTTTATAAAAGAGGACTTCTCTCCCTTCTCAAGGGAGAAAGGTTCTTCCTCTTGAAAGATCTATCTTGGTCCAGATCTACCTCCTTCTCACTTCGATCGAAGATCTAAAGTCGTATTCGTCATTCTCCTTCGACTCCAGAGGCAAAGGATTGGATTCAAAGATCACTCGACGTCTTGGATTAGCTTCTTCCCCTCTTCTCTCTAGATTTGGGGTTTAAGCTTGTAATTTCAATGTCTCTGGATTCATTTCTTCCTATCATGGAGTAGATATGATTGTTCTAAGATTAAGAGAGTAGTTGTGATGTGTGATTGATGCATACTCATTGGATTTGCCAATTTCCTTTCCATATGACATTGCTTATGTCTTAATCCATTTGATCTTATGTGTGTAAGGTGTGTTTGTGTTTAAATCTCATGTATGATTGAATGATTGTATTGTTTTGTTCACCCCGTAGAGGGGACACACTAGATAGTATGACCGGAAGGGCCCTAGTGACAAATCTATCCCTTTAAATGTACATCTAGAGTGTCACCTTGAAAGGGAGGATAATTCTCTACAAGAAAGTATTGAATTAGACTTAATGGGTTATCTCTATGTCTATGTTATCAAGTATTTAGTGTTCTCTAGTGAATGAATGACCGAGGGCTCTAGTGACAGGGATAACCCTTAAACCAGACTTCCTAGGGTTTACTTCCATTTGGTAGCATTAGATATTAAAAGGAATTGTACTCCGTCACAACTATCACAGGGTAGTGTTGATATTGAATTAAGCTTCCTACATGTGTATAGGGATAGAAGAAGGGTAATAGGTAATTCTAATCACAACAATTAGCATCACAATAAAACCAAACTCCTAGAACACTCCTCTCGACCACAATTCCTCAATCAACTCTCTCTCTCTTTCTCCTTGCTTTACTTCTCTCCACTTTAAGTGCATAGATCGTTTAGCTAATTCGTTGTGTGAATCTCTAGTCTTATATCCAGTCCTTGTGGATTCGATATCTTTTATTACTTGACGACAACTGTGCACTTGCAGATTGCACACATCACCTACTTAAGATGTCTTCCTTTAGGCTGACACAATAGTTCAACTTAATAGCATGTTATGTAGATAGATCTAAGAAAATGTTAGGAACTTTATTTGAATAAAAATTACTTAATTAGAGTTACCAGTACAAAAATTAGGCTTATGAATCGATTGGTACCATATGACAAATCCAATTGATTGCCCTAATCGATTAGAAAATCTATTGTATATGATTTCAGGATCCCTATCAAGTGTCTATATATCGATTAAAAAAAACCCCTTTCATTTAAGTGGGACCTACCCATTAAGAAGTTGAAAACAATGAGTGGGACCCACCCTTGAGAAGTTCTTGTATTTTTTTTTGTCAAGTAGAAGTGTTGATCGATTAAAACAAATTGAATCGATTGTTTTAAAGCTTTTAAAACTTTTAATAGATTGAAAATGATTTCAATCGATTGATAATTGATTCTATCGCGGGTTTAAGATTGTTAATCGATTAGATATCAATCATAATCGATTGAAAGTACCAATTGATTAATTTATCGATTCCAATCGAGTCTGACGCGATTTCAGCCTGTTAATTGATTAGGAAAAATTATTAATTGATTGATAGCAAGATTTTATCAAATTTTAATCGATTGGAAAAAATTGTAAATTAATTGGTAACCTAATGATTTGATCGATCAGAAATCAATCCTTTATTTGATCCCGTCGTCCCCAACTGAATTGATTGGATCAATCAATTCCCATCAATTATGTTCGCTATTTTAGACTTTGTAATCGATTGACCGACCAAGCCAATGAATTAGGTCATCGTAATTTGACCTAAAAATTAGGTTAAACATCGTGTTCTTCACAGAAACATGAAAAACTTAGAAAATAAGTCTATCCTAGGTTTTTTATATATGATTTTTGACGATCAAAAACTGTGTTATACTAGAAAAACTTAATCTAGCATACAAAATAAAGATCGACGCAAAACTCAACCTTTACTGCCATGAAAACAAAGAAACAGAGCGAGACATTGATACCATATGTTCGTTCATGTAAAAAACCTACGTCCCATGAATTCTAAAACACAAAGAACTCATATATAAGAAATACAAGAACAAGATCTAGTTTCATCAATTAAACATGACATAAGAAAGTAATACATAAACATAAAAACAAGGAACCTGATTGAAGAGTTATTGTCCTTGTCCTTGTGTCGTCGGCTTGATCCCTACGGAAGAAGATGTAGCGAAAAGAAGAGGAAGATCTTCCAAGGGTCTTAGGGGGTAACAACGCCAAAAAGCTTCTTGTCGATGGGGAACAAAGAATTAGGTCAAGATTATGCCCTAAACCATAGGGACCTCCTCTTATATAGACAATTCAATCCGTTATCAGCCCATAGATAATAATGGATTGGGCTAAAGGATTCTACACATTGAACCCGTATCCAATAACCCAAAACCCAATAAACATAAGTTAGATCACTCGATTGTATTCACATGTTCAACTTATAAATAAACTCACCTAATAGGGATAATAAAATTCAACACTTTCAACTATAATTAATCTAGACCACTACACTAATGTGACTCAAAAATAATATGATATGAAGATGTTCCATTAACCAAATGGATTGACGATGCATATATTGGTGAACTTACTAGCTTACTAACAGATTTTACTCATTATACATCCTTTGATAATCAATGTTAGGAAAGATTTTTCAAATTCTTTATTTATTCCTCCGAAATTTATTGCGGGGTTGGAAATGGTTTGAATACATGCCATTTTTTCCACTACTAGAAAAAATTTTAGCTACTAGAATAATGAAACGTGATGAGAAAGCTCTTCAAGATTTATTCTACTGCTCTTGGATATGATTCTTCTTAAGAGGACTATTATATAGTATAATATATAAAATAACTCTTAATGACACGACATGACTACAACAATATATAATGAATTATATTAAAATAATCCAGTTGGACCAAACTCTGAACACTAACTATATATTAACTCTTATTGACACTAACAGTATTTGCCTATGTCTAACTTTTTATATAAAATAGAAAATCCTCACAAAGAAAGAGGCCATGATTAAAATGATAACTGAGAGGATGAGGCAAAGATCCAGCTGATGCCAACAACAAATAGCAAAGAAGACCTCGACAATTGTTCAGTAGGGAGCACAACAAAAGTTGCTCAACTGGAGATGTGAGCATGTAGTCACTCAACTGAAATGCAAGCAGGGGGCTGCTTAATTAAAGGCATGAGTAGGAATTTGCTCAAGTGAAGACCAAGGTAGCAATTTGAAAGCCTTGACAATTCAAGTTGGATTGAGTTTCGCTTTAGTTTTAACATGCTATCAAGTGGAAACGTCATTTCTAACAATGCTGGACTGAGAGAGCATAATAAAAAGAATAAGAATGAAAAGTAGATTCTATCAATTAATCTTGCATCTCAAAATCAAAATAATAATTCTTATACTATGCTTAAATAGTTAGGATTCGTAAGAGTCTTAGCATTTTACGTTTGATTTAGGTTGCTCTTGAACTTTGACAGCACTAATTGTTCTCGTATCTATATTTTCGAAGTATTATTCCAACATAGGTAATTGAGTGTTGGTGGGAAAGAGTCAACTAAATTAGTAGAGCACGAAGTTAAGCATTTACTTCAAGGATTGGTATTCAAGATTGAATAACAAAGAGGAAGGCAACAACATAATTGCAGCCCCATTCCAATCTCATGCCTAAATTAAGATAAGCATACTAGAAATAGAACTATATGGATCTTGATTATTGCAAAAGATGTTATTTATTTGGGTAAGGAGAAGAAAAAACAAAGGGATGAGAAGAAATGATACAATCGGGATACCCCTCATTGTCTTTTCCTTCATCGACTTAGCCCTTGCCCTCCTGCATAGTATTACACCGTTCTTTGCCTCTCCCACAATCGGTCGTTTATGCCTTCCTCCTCGATCTCCGATCCTCTACCTTTCAGTTATAGGCAATTCAGTTGAAAATTAAGCATAGAATGGTCCTTGATCATTTTATTCTTGATATTGAAAATTGAAGTCCTTTACCACGACTGAGACTGAGGAATTCCAACTTCTCCCTCTCACATCTCGTCATCCTTGCCAACTTTCTCCCACCCCTCGCTATGGTTGAGACTGAGGAATTGTGACTTCTCCCTCTCGCATCTCGTCAACCTTATGGTTGAGGTTGAGGAATTGTGACTTCTTCTTGCAACCTGTCAACCTTGTCCATTCCCTCTCTTCCGTATCTCCTCATTACTATCAACTCCCTACTGTATCTCTTCATCATTGCCAATGCACTCCTCCAGCCTACCTCGATCGTTGGTGCCTTTGCATCACCATATTGGACCAAGAATGATTCAAAAGCAGGGAAGAGGGGAGTTTGGGGTTGCTTCAAAAGCATCAACCTTACACGGAATTCCTTTCTCTCTGTGCAGGCAAACAAACCCTTGGAATTGGAACAGAGTGGTAGCCATCCGAACCCATCCATTCTAAAATTATTGCATAAGATGAATGCATGTGACCCATAATTATCAGGGAAATGAATGCATCAGCTATAGAAAAATGAATCGTAGGGAAAAGAATTTGAATTTCGAAACACGTCATGCCTGTGAGAAACTCACCGCAGCATCAAATCGTTGAACTGCAGTGATGGGAAAGTATCGTCCCTTGTCCAACTTACCCTGAAGAAAACACAATCCACTTACGAATGTGCCGGTGAGAACATATATAGACAAATCAACGTCGACACGAGCAAATTGAGTTCACCTGGGCCGTGAATATAAGCATCCAAGTCCTCCCCGGCGACTCCGTACCACCGAGGGTCTCGAGAAACGAGGATGGCTCCGCCTTTCCCTTCTTGATCGAAGCGAGGGCAGCGAGGACTTGGGCCGGCGGAGCCTTCCTGGTCTTCGCCGCCGCCTTCAGCACCTCCACGCTCGCCGCCACGTCCTACAAGTACACCAAAGTCAAGAAGAGACCTAAATCAACAAACCCAAGGATCGCAGATAAATATCACCGACCGATTCCTCCTCCAGTAAGGGCGTCGGGAACTTCTCATCCTCCTCGACGGCTTCAAGCTCAGGCGACGCCGCCGGCGGAGGAGGTATCCGGTGGCGGAGGAGAGTTGGGGATGCGGGAACACGGGTGATTTGGGATTTGAAGAAGGGACGACACTTGGTTAGAAGAAGGGGCGGAGACGGAGAAATTGGGCGAGGGATTGAGAAAAATGCCATCTGTTTTTGCTGGGTTCAGAAATTTTTGGAGGGAGATAAAAAGTTTGTGGTTTTGAAAATAACGGAACGACCTTTGCATACGTGGCGAGTCGCCAATCGCGCATCTACAATGGTAAGAACGGTGGTTAATTTTTTTAGGGTCCCTGCCACATCATTTATTTTTTCTAAAAAATAATAATAACGGTGGTTATGCACATTATTCATCTCTTCCATCTCAAATATGAACTTTTAATTATTATCACGAGAGGATATTTAATTTTTCAAACTGATTAATTTTTACAGATGATCAATTTAATTTAATAACAAATTTTATCAATCATCACATATATTAAAAATTATTAATAAAAACTCATGCCAATGATAAATAGTCTGAAGTCCACTTTTCAAAGGAAAGTATGATGGCGTTCAATCATACTTTGTACAAGGTCTGCTTGATGAATGACAAGAAGATGATCTAGTGCAACGAGTGGAATCCAGCTAAATTTCATCGTCATAATTATTTTTATGCAAAAGTTAAAACCAACATTATTCCACAAATATTATTTGACATGTATTTGGGCCCCAACTTTGTTTGTGGGAGTGCATAATTATTGCACTGATGAATTTTTAAAAATGGATACAGTGAGCCCCCAATGTAATAAGATAGCGTCTTATGATATGGGTAAGGATAATGCTTTAGAGTTATAGATGAACAAAAAACATGATAGCACTAGCCCCAAGCGTCCATTCTTGTTATAGAAGAATATCAAGACAAAATAGAGAACATTTTGTTAGAAAAAAAATATTTGAGTGAATGATGATGATTTAAGAGTGACAGTTATATATATACTCATGTCAAATATTTTTTTATTGTTGGTCATGATGAGACGAATAAAGATAAATCAAGTACTGAATGACCACTTACCCTTTAAGTGGGAGGATTATTTACCACTCTTAAAATTGGAACTCTTGCCGATACGTACAAGTCTACCCTAAATATTGAAAATGGAAGCTAATTTTAACTACTTTAATCTTGTTAGATGTTTTTAAAAGTAGACAACTGTAACTACTTTACAGAATCTGCACTCATACAGCGGTAAAGCTTATTCGATTATAAAACTTTCCGTTGTGAACCAAACATGTAATCCACTATTGGTGGATTCTTAATGTTGTTTGGTCTGTGAGTGTAAGTTGAGGCTCCTTGTTAGGGCATCCAATGGGAGGTTTTTAAAAAAATTATAAAATAAAAAATTGAAGAAAAAAAGTCTTGTCATTTTAGATGTGATATTTGTGATTTGTAATTTAAGAGCGGCAAATGTACTATTTCATTTCAAAATTAATAATATGGATGAAGACATTAATTAATAATGCATAATTTTTTTTCTTTTGATAATGTAGGATCTATTAAAAACAGATTATAATTTTTTTTTCATTATGAATAAAGTGATAGGTTTTATATTTTTAACGTGAAATTGAAATAACATAAGATTAAACAAACTCATAAAGAGCTTTAATCATCTGAGATATCTTAAACTTCACTGTGGCTTCCCACCGGAAACCTACCACCAAACAACTTCCATTTACCAACCACATCACTATCTTCTATTCAGTGACCCAAGCTCCAGAATTATGACCATGCTACGAACCAACCACTATCAAAAACCACGCACTACTTTCGTTTAATTACTTCGAAGTTATTGCAGCTCACTTCACGTCTCATTCTAATAAATTTTCTGTCCCGAAAAATATAAATCCGTTATATTAACGTCTCTTAATATCTACTCTATAGATATAGAGAGAAATACATATAGATACATAGACATCAAACGCATGGTAGGATAAATCTCAGATTGTCAGTTCCTAAGAATCGATCCTTGATCATTACGCATGAGATGTCATGCATCCACCGTCTGCACTACACCTTGGAGTAAATTTTCTACCCCTGAAGCTATGATGCAATAGTAGGGTTAGAGTTGTCACGCAAATATATATAGTTCGATCTTCAATTATAATATATTTATATATTTTTTTTCCAAATAGAATACGTAATCAAAGTATGCTAGACTTCTAAATTATTTATCGTGAGTACTTTTTGATTTACCCAGTCCGATGACCAATAACAAATTTTTATATGATCAAACCGATCACTTAGAATTAATCAATGAAGTTAATTAAATTATCTCTTTTTTCTAATAAATTATTCTCATGTCATACTTTTAGCCTTGTTTTTTTTTCATTAAAAAACAGTATGAAAGATTAATAGTGCGTTTAGCTACCTATATAATTCTGTTTTTCCTAAGAAAAATAAAAAGAAAAAGAAAAAGAAAAAAATATTTTAAAAAATAGAAAATAATAGTATCGTCATTTTTGTTGTGCACAGAAGGAAGCTTTTTTTTTTTTTTAACTAAAAAATATTTCATTGCAAATCCAATAATCTTGCGTTGTTCGGTTTAATCAAATATCATATTCAAGAAACATGACTCACGCCGAATCCGCCCTTTGTATTCTTCTTCGCTTAGCTTTATAGAAAGAAGTTAGACATCCTACCTCACACACCACGTGACATGACCACAAGACGACGCGGTGGCCCACCGAGAATTGTTTGTTTCGCAATTAGCACGTGACCTATTATTAAAAAGGCTGAAGTAATCGTGACCGTTCGTGTCGTGCGATCCCACAAAAAAACCTAAAAGCAACGCCACTCTGAATGTGCATTCTGGTCCCAAAAAACTATTCAAAAAAAACAAAAGGATAAAGAACCGAGCTAATTCCCTTTTCGTGTTCTTCCACATCTGACATCACCTTGGTCGCAATTTTTTTTTTACGAATTACAAAATTTACATCCTCTCGTCGCTATTAGAAAAGGAATCCAAATAAGCAGGGACCGTCGACAGCGTATCAGACGGCAGGGAGCGACTCAGTTCGCCACGTTTGATCAGATATATCGTACGGTCCGGAGACCTCATCGGTGTAATCAAACAGTGCGCCATCCAACGCTACGACACCCTCGGTCGCCACGGTTGCCTCCTCCAGCTCCTCCGGCTGCATCCAGAGTCCGAACCCGTCGGCAGCGTCGTCGGGCCCCCAGATCTGGCCGACACCGGCAACCTCAGCGTCCACCGAAACCCCGACCTCCTCCTCCACGGCAGCCCCGCGCTCGTCCGCAGACGACGGGGCGTCGGTCGGCGGGAGTCCGAGCTCATCGTCAGAGGCCTCGAACAAGAACCCTATATCAGGCTGCGCCACCACCTCATATCTCTCCTCCGAGAGCTGCGAGACGGGAAGCGGAGCAGGGGGCGGGAGGCCGATCTCCTCCTCCAAGCTCTTCATGACAAACTCAAGGTCCTGCTCGCCGGTAGGGCCGGCGTCGTCGTCGAGTATGTCAAAGAGTAGGTCGGCTCTGAGGCGCTTCACCTCCGGCGACACTGCCTCGTCAGCCTCCTCGAAGTGGCGTTTGAGCTCGCCGGAACAATCCATCAGGGGAGAGAATTTGATAGGGATATTTTGGGGAAAGCGATGAAAAATAAGGGTGTTTTGGGCAGGAGGAGAGGATTGAGTCGGGGTCTTATATAGGGATGGCCGTGGTGGTTTTTTTATAGGATTGAGGATTAAAGTAACAACTGCAAATAAAATTTAAAAAAAAAAATAAAAGAATGGGAGCGGGTTCTGAGGGCACCCACCTGTGACGTCACCATCACGGACGCCAAGCTTTCCTCTAGCCCACTTCTCCAAAATCAATATCGCGGACGTATCCGTTATGAGTCGAATTTGAAGTCTGGATTTGGCGTCCGCGGCTTGGCGTGGTCGCTGGGGCATGTGACGCTGAGAAGCGAGGAGACGTAATTAGTAGGGCAGTTATTTATGGCTTTTGTCATTATTTATTTATTTATTTATTAAAAAATAGAAGCAATTATTTGGACATTATCGAAAATAAATGAGAGAAAGAGCTGAGTTCGTTGCTTTATTTGATTTTCTGGTGGAATTAAGTTTCATTTTTGGTTTGAAATGAATATTATTAATATTATTAGCAGATTACCTAACCGGGGATAAAAAAAAACTTAACCGGGGATCAAGGAAGAGGGGCACCAACCAACGCAATTTGCTTAGCAGGTTTAATAAAACCACTGGAGCAGAGTGCCTACGTTCAACCATTTTCTTTATTTTTCTTATTAAATTTGTTTATTAAAAAAATTTAGTGAGGTTGAGTTTCCTGTCGTGCCCAATAATAAATATTATTGAATGTATAATTTAGCAGGATAATATTAAATGATTAAAATCTTATCAATTAAAATAAAATACTTTATATTTACATTTAAACTAATATATATTAATTAAGATGACAGGTATTAATGGAACACTTTATATTTATTTTCTATTTATTTTTGTTGTATTCAGATCATCATGCGCATGAAAGTCTCAATGGTTCTTACATATGAGAGACATTAGGAGCGCATAAAAAAAAAAAAGTTAGTTACATGAAATAAACATACAAAATTTTAATATTTAAATTACATTTTGGATTTACTTGGTAAATAAATTAGAAAGGTCCATCTGGTTTCCTAATTAATCGAATGAAACTTAGACAATTAAATTATTAAAATATAAAAAGCCCTTTAAAAAATGATTTGCGAGTGGCACCAATAACGAAACCAAATAAATAAGACGGAGAACGGGTCAACGCCGGTGTTAGAAAAATTAACTGTTAGTCAACTCCACAAAATTCCAAGGAAGAAAAAAGAAGTATTCCTTGCATTTCAATTCCGACGCAAGCATAACAAATTAACTATCATTTATCGTTCTCATCGGCAAATCCGTTTCTTGACGCAGCTTCCTTGATTGCCCAAAATTAATTAATATGCGCAGTTGGTCCACGTGAAGAATGACCCGATCCGATGGCATGCCATGCGCCAAATTAAGCCGGTTGGAAAACGACTTTTAGTCTTATTTATTATAATGTTACTTGACATCCAATTAATGTTAAAGGTTAGAATCTCATAGATTAAGATATTCATAATCGTAAATCTCTTAAAAATATTTATGTTTTATCATATTATTATCACATCAAAAGCTAAAATTTTTACTTCTTTTAAAAACCACTCTCTATTATCATAAAATATCTCTCTTTTAAAAATTTCATTTCTTTTAAAATTCTCTCTCTATCCTCTCTCCATTATTTTTTTATAAATCTGATCTCAAGATTTTGATATAGATTTATAAAAAAAATTATAAACCTTATCTATGTAGTGAAAGAGTGATTTATATTAAGAGATTTATAGTATAAATTGTAATTTATAAACCTTTTTTTTTTCTAATTTTTTAATTATTATTAAGGATGTTCAAATAATATTATATTTTATGAGTCTATAATATTAAGGAAAAAGTATTGATTATTTATTTTCTAGCTACTCAAATTTTTGACTATTAAAATTTATCATTAATTGCGTGTTATTAGATGTGCACTTGAGAAACACGTATCGAGCTAAGTTAATTGCGTTGAGGAGGTGGTAAGAGATCACTAAGTTAATCCACGAGTTTCAGCTTCTAGAATGATAATAATAATAATATTTTTTTAATTGGTACGAGGTATCGAGCCATTCGAATCGATTAATTCTAAAAATGATCGATCTGATCTCATAAAAAATTTTCATCGATCACTAAAATAAATGAAAAAGTACTCATAGAAACTTATCTAGATGGACAACTTTTTTAGACCTACTTCTCACTAGAGGAAAAATCTATTGCAATACATCACAACTAAAACTCGATTGAACTTTAGACCCCTTGATTAATCGTTAAAGGGTATAATTATTATATCATAAAATAAAATCATACTTATTAATTGATTAGGATGATTAATTTGTTTAAAAAAAATTTGATTTATGATGAAATGTTACCTTAGTTATCAATTATATATATATTTTTATTTGTATTAAGCTATGGTTTTAGAATTTAATTAGAGTTTAGTGTAATATTTAAGATCAAGATTATATGTTGATAGTTCTAAAGTATGAAAAATACATAAATATAAAAACTGTAAAACTCACAATGATCTCTCTTAGTAGATCTTGATCTTCGCTTTTCGTACAAAATAAAAAACTCACAGTGATGCTCAGAGAAGAAGATCGGAGAAGATATCGAAGAGTAACTTGTCGTTGGAAGAACGATCACGAACAAATCGGAAAACTCTTCAAGATTCCACGAGCCAAATCCCTCTCTAATGGATGTTTTCCTCTTACAATATTGTGCACACAAACGAACCTTGCATAGAGACCTTTCACGTATGGGACGAACCCTTTCTCTTTAACTCTGCACAAACCTCGCACATAGCAGGCCCCCGCAAGCTCCCCTTTTCTTCTTTGGCTTGGACGCATATATATTAGAGGAAAATAACTCTTCCTCTCCCTCTATTAATGGAGGAATTGAATGGGCTAGAAGATGAAGGGGAATGGGTGCCCTTTTATCTTCTTAACTCCAACATCTTCCACTCATCCAAGTCAATCTATAAATAATGGCACATAGCCTCTTTCCTAGCGGTACATATCCGTTATCCAGGAAACATCCAATCTCCCAGTGGCACACAACTATTATCATAGAGATATCCATGTCTTGTAATTTACCAAAATTAAATAATCTTCATTTACATTAATATGAACATCTCTAATCTCTCATAATGACTATTATGTCAAGAGCATATTTCATATTTAATATTCACAATTATTTCTATACATAACAGAAATGGGTCGACCAGTGAATAACATCAAAAGATGCAAATCTAGTTAATTTCCATTTTTAGCTAGAATTTATCCATTCTAATCAGCCACTTTCCTAGTTATGATCCATAGACCGAATCATCCATAGTCAATAGGAAACATGTTAAAGTATCAGACACTGATTATAACTTCAAGTAGAAAACTAAATAGTCACTTAGGGTAAAATTGAGATTAGCTTATAATCTCAAGGGTCTCACATAGTAGAGAAGTAGAGATTCATTCTCCTACTATTCTTCTTGTCGTCATAGCACATGTGGTATGAATCATATACTACGATATTATTCTCTTTACTAAAAAGAGCACATGTTTTTCTCAAATTTTAACATCGTACATATTTCAATCTAGACATACCTAATGTCTAATCCTGAATTCAACATATGAATTTCAATCAGGCGTTAAGCAGATTCAGTAAATAGTGGGTATATTTACTTCGATCATTACATAAATGATCTCATCTTGACACAATTATCAAGACGACCTTAACTTATAGCTATATCTCTATTCACAGTTACATAAGTTGTCCCATAAGTAACGGTCTTACCTCTATTTATACTTAACAAATAGAGATGATTGTCCGTGTGAATGGATCAATCTCAACCTGCCAACATGATCATCGAGACTTTAATCCAAAATGTAACAACATATACGCTGAATATATCATGACATTTTATAACGTGTTACATTTTATGAAGTCACAAAGACTTCCTAGGAGACCTTGATGATAGAAAATCCACATCTAGATATACCTTCTTGCTAAATGGTGGCGTCATCTCATGAAATAGCAAGATGCAGGCTTATGTAGCCTTGTCAATAATGGAAGTTGTGTGGCTTGGCTTGTGTAGCCTTGTCGACAATAGAAGCTATATGGCTAGGCTTGTGTAGCCTTATCGACAATGGAAGTCATGTGGCTTGCGCATCAGTTGTGCAATAATCTGTCTAGTTAAAAAGATTCCTAAAACATTTAAAGATTGATGAGGACAGTGGGAGTCCTGTTATAGTGTACTGTGACAATCAAGCTAAGGATCCTAAATATCACAGCAAAGGCGAGCATATAGAATTAAGTATAATTTTGTTAGGGATATTATGGGTAAGAAAATGATAATTCTTGAGTATTCCTATAGTACTATGCTTACATATCATTTTACTAAGTTATTGTCTAAAGAGTCCTTTCAAGGAATCCACATTTGTATAGCCCCTCAGGCTCATCATAGATCCTTGGAAATAGATATAATAATCTATTATCCTTTTTGAGGTATTTTAAAATCCTCTTCACCGCTTTCCAGTATCTTAATCTTGAGTTTAATTGAAAATGACTAACTAAGTCAACATCATAACTTATATCAGGATGAGTACACAGCATAGTGTGCATTAAACTACCAACAATACTGGTATATGATTTTTTTTCTTCATTTCAGCTATTTCTTAGGAGTCTTAAGATACATACTTGATCCGGTAGTAAGAAAGGGGGGCCCGCCCGGATGATGGTCAACGACCCCGTGGCAGTCGCAGTCAAAGTCAACCTACCTGAGCGATCGGCTCGGACAGCGCCCGAGCCAGCGCTTTGACAGCTCGGCCATTATGCCGAGCTTCCGACGCTCACAAGCTAAGCAGGACTCCTTTTTGTTCAGAGGACCACACCCGAGCCGACACTTTGACAGCTCGACCATTATGCCGAGCTTTCGACGCTCACAAGCTAAGCAGGACTCCTTTTTGTTAATAGGACCGCACCAGTCACCCTCAGTTGAGCGGACGACCCGCTCGGCTCAACCGTGATGCCCATCGAACGGCCGAGTGACTGACGGGCCGAGCGTCCCTTCTGCTTGGCCCCGATACTGACAAAAATAACATTTGGCTATATCTTCCTCGAGACAAGTGCCACCGACAGACGACATGGTCGGCGACCGGACCAGACAGAGAATCATATGGTGGAAGCTTCCACTGTCACGTCAGGGATATGTTCGGACAATTGAGGTATGGTGTCAGGCGCACTTTTTTGACACGACAATTTCTAGGTATGCTTTGAGGAGCGTGCACGCCTCAGAAAGCGTGCATGCCTCAGAAAGCGTGCATGCACCCCTAGAAGCCCTATATAAGGGCCCCCAACCTTTGACGGAGGTATGCATTCTCATCTACTGTAGCTACAGTCTTCATTCTCGTTACTCTGCCTTGATCTCTTCTCGCCGGAGCTGACTTGAGCGTCGGAGGGCTGTCGCCGGGAACCCCTTCCCGGCTCGGTTTTGTGCTTGCAAGTTTTCACCAGAGGCTCACGCCAGTCGGAGCTTCATACGCCATCAATGAGAGCGCCACGTCCCCAGCGTCTGTCAACTTAGCACCCAGACAGGATCAAATTGGCGTCGTTTGTGGGAACGCACTTGGATCCGGAGCCGAGACGATGGAAGAAGCTGGACGTCAACACACCGTGACACTCTCCCAAGAAGAGCTCGACGCGCTCATCCAGGCACGAGCAGCGAAGATAGTGGAGCAGCAACAAAAGGCTTACGCCGAGCGGCACTGGAAGATTGACCGGAGCAATTTTGTACATGGGCGCAGAATAGAGGGCAGACCGGCACACCAGGAGAGGCATCCACTGCCCCTATTCCATTCCATCGAGCCCTGTTCCAGACTCCGTCCGAGCTGGCCTACACCAACCAGGGATCATCCGATGAAGCGCCCGTGTGGGATGCTAGGAAGGGGAAGCCGCCTCGAACCGAGTTATCCCCCGAGCGGATCAATCGCCAGTTCTCTGAGGCGATCCTACAAGACCCGCTCCCAAAGCACTACGCTCCTCTAGCGATCGGAGAGTACAATGGTACAACCGACCCGGACGACCACCTCGGTAAGTTTGACAATGCCGTTACTCTCCATCAATACACCGACGGAGTCAAATGCAGGGTCTTCCTCACCACCCTGTCTAGCTCCGCACAACGTTGGTTCCGGAGGTTGCCGGACGGATCGATTCGAAGTTTTAAGGATTTCCGGACGGTCTTCCTCCACCACTTTGTGAGCAGCAGACGCTACCAAAAGACCAGCGTCAGTCTGTTCTCCATGAAGCAAGGGGCCGTAGAGACTCTCCGAGCTTACATCCAGCGATTCAATCAGGCCGCTCTGGACATTCCCGCAGTCTCATCCGAGACCATGATGCACGCCTTCACCCAGAGGCTGATGGATGGCGACTTCTTCCGCTCGCTCATCAGGAAACCGCCGCGCGACTATGACCATATACCGAAAAAGGCGAGCGAATACATCAACGTGGAGGAGGCGCAAGCGGCCCGTAAAAAGGAAACATCGACAGAGGTAGCAGCGTCGGCCGAGCGGAGGCCTCAAGCCATTCATCAACCATCCAGAGGACCCCGACTCGAGGGGATGAGGCCGCATCAGGAATCAAGGCTGCATGCTGTCCAACACGTGGCGGCCGAACGACCTAAGCAGAAAGGAAAGGTATGGACTCCCATGTTTTGTTCAATTCATTAGTCGACAACCCACAACACCGGCGTCTGTCGGAGTCTTGTCCCAGTCACTAAGCCAATGAGCTATCGCCGCCGATCGCCTTCGTCTGACCGACGACATAATCATCAAAATACCGTACGACGAGAAGCCAGACAGTCACCCGAGCAGCGACACCCACACCAACCAAGAAGCAACCCTCCGGCCTCCCATGAGCGAGCCAGACCGTCTGCTCGGGAATAAGAAAATAGAAGCAACATCGCTGGGGGGGGGGGGGAATCAACATCATCGCTGGTGGGCCAACCAACGGTGACTCCAACCGAGCCCGCAAGTCGTACGCCCGACGGCTAAAGATCCATGTCGTGGGATGCAGCCGAGAGAAGGCGAACGGGCCCAAGATCAGCTTTGGCCCTGGCGATCTCGAGGGAGTTGAAGTGCCTCACGACGACGCCCTCATCATTCGAGCGGTAATTGTTGGGTCGAGACGCGCTAGAGGGGGGGGGGGGTGAATAACACTCGCGGCTATTTCGTTCGATTCGTAAAACACTCGAGTAAAGACGCAGCGGAATAAAAACAAACAACACAAAGACACAGGTCAATTTTACTTCGTTCGGAGCCTAAGGCGACTCCTACTCGAAGGCCCGCGATCCTTGATCGCTTCCGGTGGGCAACAACTATAAGTTCGAAAGTATACAAAGATGATTTACAAGTAATGCAGTAAATAATCTTATACCGACAATGGAAAATACTAAATTGAAGCTTCGGGTTGTCGGTGTCGAGTTGCAGCACTTCGGGACGAGTTCGTTAGCAGCTTAATGCAGAAGGAAGACTTGAATGTTGTTGTATTGAGCTGCTGGTCGAATCCTCTTTATAAACAGTGCTCAAGGCGCCTTAAACAAGCTCCAAGGCGCCTTAAATGAGAATTTTATCCCGATCTACTCGCTGGGATAATCCTTTGACTGCCGCGACCTAAAGGCGCCTTAAACCCTTTCAAGGTGCCTCCAAGCTGTCTAAGGCGCCTTGAAGGCGCCTTAAGCCTGCTCTTCGCGCCAGCTCAGGATTTTGAACCCGTGGCGCCTCCAAGTCCCATGGAGGCGCCTCGGACACTGTTCATCCGAGGTAAATCTTCGTTATTTTGTACCTGCAAGATATGTTAGTCCCAAACAACATCCTGCAACACAAGGTTAGCACAAAATAACAATATGGATAATAAAGAATGTTTAAGACAGTCTCCGGACTGTCCGGGTCTGACTTCGGATTTCCTATCGGAAACCCTAGGTCAACCCGACGCCTACTGTTCCCTCTACGGGGAACGCGTCCTCACCTACTCCACTCAGGAGATTTACCTGTTGCCAGTACGATCCTCCAGATCGACTGGACTTTTGCTCAGCACTCGATACTCCCGGACTTTCTACTGGACATCCGCTTCCCGGCTAGTCCAGTCTTTCACCTGGTTCGCGACACCAGGACTTTCCATCTAGGGTTACCACCCCCTAGGACTTTTTGCCTGAAGTCATCGACTTGCCAAGACTTTCCCATAGGGTTACCGCCCCCTATGACCTAGGATTACCACCCTCTAGGGTTTATCCCTTTGCCTAACCGCAGCTAGGACTTTCCTGAAATCCTCAAGTAGACTTGTTAGAATACAAAACACCTTAACTTTGAATTCTTTGCCATTATCAAAACACGAGTTCGATCGTCGGATGCTTCCCGCACCAACAGTAATAGCAAACTACACTATTCATTACATCTTTATTGACATAGAGAGCTCAGTCAACATCATCTTCAAGAAGGCGTTCGACCAGCTTCAGATCGACATGGTTGAGCTGCTGCCTATGACAACACCCCTGTTCGGATTCACTGGTAATGAGGTTCAGCCGGTCCTCCAGATGAAATTGGCTATTTCGCACGGTGAAGAGCCACTCAGAAGGACGCGGACCACTAACTTCATCGTAGTGGACGCGCACTTGGTGTGCAATGTCATTTTGGGCCGACCAGCCCTCAGTGAATTCCGAGCTGTCGTCTCGACATTCTATCAGAAGATCAAGTTCCCTGTCGAAGACCAAGTGGGAGAGGTCAGAGGCGATCAGTTGGCAGCACGACGCTGCTATGTGGAGATGGTCCGAGCCAAGTCGAGGTCCACTTGGAAGGCCCCCCGGATCGAGGTAAATGTTATAACCGAAAGGCCTCCCACCTTAGTTTATGAAGAAAAAGAAGAAGTGCAGATTCGGGATGACTGACCGGAGGCCACCACCTTTGTTGCATCAGACCTGGAAGCAGGCTCGAAGGAGGAGCTGATCAGGTGCCTACAGCGCAACAACGATGTCTTTGCGTGGTCAACACACGAGCTACTAGGCATCTCGCCGAGAGTCGCGTAGCATGAGCTCCATGTCTGCTTGGACGCTCTTCCCATCAAGCAGAAGAAGCAGGACTTTAGTGCTGAGTAGAATGTCATCATCCGAGCGGAAGTCGAGAAACTCATGGAGGCCGACCACATATGAGAAGTGTAGTTCCCAAGCTGGCTAGCGAATGTGGTGCTGGTCTCCAAACCAGGTAATAAGTGGAGGGTCTGCATCGACTTATGGGATATGAATAGGGTGTGCCCAAAAGACTTTTACCCTCTGCCCCGAATTGACCAGATGGTAGACTCAACCGTTAGATGCGAGCTGATGTGCATGTTGGATGCTTATCAGGGTTACCACCAAGTGTCGCTTGCCCGAGAAGACCAGGAGAAAGTGAGTTTCATTACAGCAGACGACACCTACTGCTACAACGTAATGTTGTTTGGACTAAAGAACATCGGTGCCACATACTAGTGGCTCATAAACAAAGTGTTCCGGAAGCAAATCAGACGAAACCTGGAGGTATACGTTGATGACATACTTATTAAATCAATCTGAGCAGTCAACCTTTGTGCATATATAGAAGAAACCTTCGGGACGCTGAGGACATACGGGGTCAAGCTAAATCTCCAGAAGTGTATGTTCGGAGCAAAGAGTGGATGCTTTCTGGGGTACATCGTCACCGAGCGGGGCATAGAGGCAAATCCCAGTAAAGTGAAAGCGCTGCAAGACATGCCGCCTCCCAGAAACCTGAAGGAAGCTCAGCGCCTCACGGGACGAATAACCGCGCTGTCCAGATTTATCTCGAAGACCGCCGACCGAAGCTTTCCCTTTTTCAAGATTCTACACCGAGCTACCAAGTTCCAATGGGATGCAGAGTGCGACAAGGCCTTCAAAGAGCTCAAAGTATATCTCAATTCCTTACTTGTGTTAGCCAAGTCAGTCGCCGGGGAGCCCCTTAGAGTTTACTTATCCTCGACTGAATATGCCGTTGGGTCGACTCTTGTGAGGTCGGACGGCGAGGAACAACCTGTGTACTTTTTAAGCCACCTACTAAAGGATGTTGAGTCTCGCTACACTGGTCTCGAGAAGTTGACTTTTGCGCTGGTACTCGCCGCTCGGAGGCTCCGACCTTATTTCCTAATGCACCCGATCGTTGTGATGACGAGCAACCCCTTGGGAAGGGTCCTTCTCAATCCAGAGGCGTCCGGTCGGCTAATCAAATGGACCACAAAACTTAGTGAATTTGACATACGGTATCAGCCCTGGACGACCATCAAGGCGCAGTCGTTAGTAGACTTTGTCACTGAGGTGCAAGATCCCAAGCCCAAAGCCACCTAGAAGGTGTACGTGGATGGATCATCCACTCGGCAAGGAAGTGGGATCAGTGTGCTGTTAATCTCCCCCCACGAAGAATGGATGTAATTGTCCGTACGGCTGGATTATCGAGCGACCAATAATAAAGCAGAGTATGAGGCACTGATAGCGGGCCTGCATACCGCTCGGCATGTGGGAGCCAGCAGGGTCTTGATTCATTCAGATTCACAGTTGGCTGCTCAGCAACTTTCGGGAGCATTCGAGATAAGCAGCGTTATGCTCAAGCTTTATGCAAAAGCCTTCAAAAAACTGAAGGCCAGTTTTCGAGAGGTGCTCATCCAGAAGATCCCCCGAGCGGAGAATCAGGCTGCAGATGAGCTAGCTAAGCTAGCCAGCTCGATATCACCAATCGTCATTCAACAACCGATCGAGCAGGTATCTCTGGTCAACCACATCGACCGGATGGAGGGGCTCACATTTCCAAATGACTGGCGGACGACTATAGCAGAATTTTTGAAGTCAGGAGCAACACCCTCCGATCGGGAGGAAGCGCATCTGCTTAGGAGGAGATCTGGTCGGTTCGTCCTCATTGGCGACCAGCTCTACAAAAAAGCATTCTCCAGGCCTCTGCTCAAATGTGTTGGTCCGGAGGATGTGGACTATATTTTGCAAGAAGTACATCAAGGGTCTTGTGGAGGACACCCGGGCGACCGCTCGTTGGCAAGGAAGATTCTGCTAGCTGGGTACTTTTGGCCAACCCTCCAAGAAGATGTCGTTCGGACCGTCGTCACATGCCTTTCCTGTCAGAAATATCACAACTCCACCCACCGGCCCACTGAGGAGATGAAGGCGTCTACAGTGTCCTGCCCGTTCGACTAGTGGGGCATGGATATTGTGGGACCTTTCCTGATGGCGACCGGGCAGCGGAAGTTTTTACTTGTGGCGGTGGACTACTTCTCCAAATGGGTCGAGGCCAAGCCATTGGCGAAAATAACCGAGCAGATGGTCAAGAAGTTCATCTGGCAGCACGTAATATGTCAGTTCGGTATTCCACGTCGGCTCGTGTCTGACAATGGGCGACAGCTCGTCAGACAGCAACTCCGAGAATGGTGCGAGGGGTACGGCATTCAGCAACATTTCACCTCTGTAGCCTATCCGCAAAGCAACGGGCAGGCCGAGGTCACCAATCGGGAGATCCTTCGGATTCTTCAAGTTCGGCTCGACCATGTCGGTGGCAGCTGGGTAGATGAGCTACCCGGCGTGTTATGGCCGATTCGCACTACCCCTAAGGAAGGAAGGGGGGTCACGCCTTTCCACTTGGTGTACGGAGGAGAGGCTGTTGTTCCCGTGGAGGTCAGTGTAGAATCTGATCGGGTGCAATAGTACGATGCAAGTAACGTCGAGCGGAGAGAGCTGGAGCTGGACTTGATAGACGGAGTGCGAGCCAAAGCAGCTGTTCGGCTAATGGCGTACCGACAAAGAATGAAGCAGAATTACAACAAGCGAGTAATTCCGAGGGCATTCTAAGTCGACGACCTTGTATGGAAGAAGGTAAAGCCAGTTGGCGATGTGAGCAAGCTGGAGGCTCCCTAAGCCGAGCCCTTCAAGGTTGTCGAAAAGCTTCGATCGGGCGCCTATTACCTTGAAAACGAAGACGGACGATAGCTAGAACGACCATGGAGCGCTAACTATCTCCAGCCGTACCGAGCTGGTTGAAAGGTGCGCCAATATAATTCATTAAGTGTATTTCCGTTCTTCGGTATCCTTTGATCGCAGGAAGGAATTCATGACACATAAGGGTATTACCGGTTTGCGCCGATCGGCTACACTCCATCAAACCGTCGAGCGGCGACGTTAAACTCTAGAGTCGAAGCGGCGACTATAAATCCCTCAGCCTAAAGATCATCGAGCGGCGACGTTAAACTCTAGAGTCGAACCGGCGACTATAAACCCCCCGACCTGAAGACCGTCGAGCTGCGACGTTAAACTCTAGAGTTGGACCGGCGACTATAAAACCCCCCGCCCGAAGACCGTCAAGCTACGACGTTAAACTCTAGAGTCAAACCGGCGACTATAGACCCCCCGGCCTGAAGACTATCGAGCGGCGACGTTAAACTCTATAGTCGGACCGACGACTATAAACCCCCCGGCAAGAAGACCGTCGAGCGGCGACGTTAAACTCTAGAGTCAAACCGGTGACTATAAACCCCCCGGCCTGAAGACCATCGAGTGGCGACGTTAAACTCTAGAGTCAGACCGGCGACTATAAACCCCCCGGTCTGAAGACCATCGAGCGGCGACATTAAACTCTAGAGTCGAACCAACGACTATAAACCCCCCAACCTGAAGACCGTCGAGCGGTGACGTTAAACTCTAGAGTCGGACCGGCAACTATAAACCCCCCGACCTGAAAACCGTCGAGCGGCGACATTAAACTCTAGAGTCGAACCGGCGACTATAAACCCCCTGACCTGAAAACCGTCGAGCGGCGACGTTAAACTCTAGAGTCGAACCGGCGACTATAAACCCCCCGACCTGAAAACCGTCGAGCGGCGACGTTAAACTCTAGAGTCGAACCGGCAACTATAAACCCCTCGACTCGAAGTCCGTTGAATGACAACCTAAGGGTCGGTTCGGCAAGAATGAATATCTGTTCAAAAGCATCTCTAAATCACCGAGTAGTGGACGAGCGACAGTTCCATATCCAGGAGTCGCTATCCTAGAACTTATCAGAAATCAAGGTCAAGTATCCCGCTCGGACCTAAGCAATCAACCAATGACAGGAGTAAACACGGGAAGACTAACTTTCATTAAAAAAAAAAGTTCCTGCCCAACGGCTAACATACATCAACAGCTTACAAAATAATTAGCCCTCCTCACTCCAGATAATCAAAGATCGAGTTGGGGATGGCATCGACTAGCCCGGCCAGGTCCTTAGGCGGGATAGCCATCACTTCAGGAAGGTGGCCCTTACCCTTCAGATAAGCAGTCATAGAATTAATGGCTTTCTCAAAGGTAATGACGAGCTGGTCACATACCTTCTGGACAAAATCTTCCGAGCGGATATAAGTTTGCCTCATCACAGTAAGGCGACTTGATTCGCCGTCCTGGTACTCCTTGAGGGCGGCTCGAGAAGCTTCGAGGGCGTCCTGGAGATTCTTCAGTTTTCCCTGGCATTCAGTTTGCTCCACCGATCGGCTTATCCGTTCGGTTGACAGTAGGTCAGCCAATTCCTGGACACATTGCTCCAGTGCCGGGGCCTCAACATTTTTTAAATCTAGATCAGCAATGGCCCTGTTCTTCCCTGTAGTCGCCAGCTTGATCTCCTGGTCAAGTGTCTTGACCCTGGCTTCAAGTCGAGCCACCATGGTTTCCAGTCTATAGGATTTATGCCGCTCATCTTCCAGGAGCCTCTTTGTCTTGACCAGCTCGGCCTTCATCTCAGCAAGTGAAGGCCCCTAGGCCAGGCCTCCCCAGGAAATCTTAAGTTTCTTCAACTCTTCCTCCAGCAGTGCCAAGCGGTTGCTAACGGCGATGCTCTCCACCCAACTCTACACTCAGATAAAATAACATTAAAAGCCTAGCAAAATAATAATGTAAAGGGAGGTTGGGGAGGCATACACCGGTGGCTTGCTGTAGATGGCTGTCATCGAGCTGACCGGGGGTCATCAGGGCTACACGGGCCCTCCCATCTTCCCATACTTTGGCAAGCGTGCACGGATGGTGATCTGATGCTCGAGAATTGTGGGTCGGTCAGGTTCTAGAATGAATTCTTCTGTTGGTAGGTGCAGGATGGCCTCAACCACTCGGCGGTCGCTCGGATCAGACTGAGCTGAACCTGAAGGACCGAAGGACCGGCCGGCCGGAGCAAAAGTGATGCCGGAGCGACGTATATGTCGACGGACCAGGGGTAGAGAACTGACTGGTTGCACTTCAATAGGATCTACCAGTAGATCGAGCAGTGAAGGAGTTCGATCCGAGGAAATTACTTCGATCGAAGCCGGAGCCAGGTCAACCCCTACGGAAGGAACGCCAACCTTCTCAGACACCTGCTCCGCAGGTGTAGCCGACCGAGCGAGTATCTCCGTCCGACGCCATTTACTGAATACCAAAGGAGCATCCTCGCCCAAGTGCTCCACGTCCTCGTCTTGAGTAGAGGGGTGTCTAGCGGACGAAGTAGCATCGCCCACCGCTTCAGTTGTAGAAACCCGAACGGTCGATCCACCGATAGCAGTAGGTGCTTCACCGCTCTCACCTTCGTGTGAGCCGACCGACGCAATGCCAAGGTCGGCCATCTCCTTAGCAGCCGCCGCTTCAATCTCGGCAACCCTCAACCTCATCCGCTCGGTAGCGCGAGTGCGCATCATGATGTCAGCTGCAGAAAGGGAAAACAAATCAGTTAGATCAAAAGGAAAAAAGGATCAAGAGAGCTCTTACCCATGCTGCTCGGAAGTTTCGAGCGGATCAGACTTAGCCCGAACATGTATAACACGCCCTCAGAGAGCAGTTCGTGGATGTTGAACTTTTGGTTGGCCAGCATTTGGGCTGCGTGAAGGTAGGTCAGCTGGCTCTTGTATTTACCAAGCTCTGGTGGAGAGGGTACGGTGGTCTGCCACTTGGTTCGGAAGGGCAGCGACTCGGGCAAACATAGAAAGAAAAAGTATTCTTTCCAGTGTTTATTAGAGGTGGGCATTTTGTCGAAGAAGACAAGGCCGATCCAAGACTGGAAAAGGAAAGTACCCCACTCGGACTGTTTGGGATAGTAGAAGTAATGGAAAATCTTGGGAACTAAAGGGATGTCGTGCAGCCTAAATAAGACAACTACGCCGCACAACAATCTAAACATGTTTGGAACGAGTTGGCCGAGCGGGAGGTGAAAATAAGTACATACTTCCATAACGAACGGATGTATGGGAAAATGCAGACCAGTCATAAACTGGTCTTGGAAGAAACAAGTAGTGTCGGTCAGCGGATCATGAGGCCGATCGGATGAAGTAGCTAATATTAATTTATGGTCAGGAGGAAGTTCGAAGGTGCGGACGAGGCTCTCCGCGTCACCTACATCAAACCGGCTCTCCATGGTGGTATACCAGAGGTTGGGAGTAGGGTCAGATGGTTATGACGAACTTGCCATCGCCGGAACAATGGAGAAAGCGAGAATATAGGGAGGTCAACGAAAAAGAAGACGGGGAAACACTAAAAGCTCAAAAAGACGAGAGAAATAGAGGCAAAGATAAGAAGGAGCAATGGCCTTACACGGACGATGAAAGAAAAGCAAGAGTCGATGGAGCCCGGAACACAAATCGTCGACGGAGTGATGAGCACCGAATAGTCGGAGCACCAAAACGTGAAGACTACGAAATGAAGCAGAGACAACATGACGACTTTATAAAAAAGAGGTTCGGCCGAGCGGAGCCATTTGATCTAGGCCGCGGGCCCAAGACACAAATCACACCGTTGAATTCAAACAGCCAAAGGTCACATCAAGCATGTATGGTCCAAAGCGTGCGATGACAACGGCGGTGCCACGTGGCTGTCAATCATAAGAGGGCATTTAATGAACGCCATTAAGAGGGCGTGGCCGCGTGCTCGGCCCTAATGAATGGGATTTGCGAGCATTCCGAGGAGATCTGAGGCAGGTCATCGTTGACTATCTTCAGATAGGCAAACCAATCAATAAAAATTCTGCCAAGTGATAGCGGGCACACTTCCGATCGTCGTTATGAGGTAGTGTTAGGGCCGCTTAGCTTCCCTGACCGGTCGACCCTGTGTCGGCAGACTAGTCCAATCAGTCAGACTTACAGCCTCCTTCAACTCGACTTGAGGAAGAGGCACGTGATCCGGTGGTAAGAAAGGGGGGCCCGCCCGGATGATGGTCAACGGCCTCGTGGCAGTCGCAGTCAAAGTCAACCTACCTGAGCGATCAGCTCGGACAGCGCCCGAGCTAGTGCTTTGACAGCTCGGCCGTTATGTCGAGCTTCCGACGCTCACAAGCTAAGCAAGACTCCTTTTTGTTCAGAGGACCGCGCCCGAGCCGACGCTTTGACAGCTCGACCGTATGCCGAGCTTCCGACGCTCACAAGCTAAGCAGAACTCCTTTTTGTTCAGAGGACCGCGCTAGTCGCCCTCGGTCGAGCGGACGACCCACTAGGCTCAGTCGTGATGCCCATCAAACGACCGGGTGACTGACGGGCCGAGCGTCCCTTCCGCTCGGCCCCGATACCGACAAAAATAACATCTGGCTATATCTTCCTCGAGACAAGCGCCACCGACAGACGACATAGTTGGTGGCCGGACCAAACAGAGAATCGTACGGTGGAAGCTTCCAATGTCACGTCAGGGATATGCTCGGACTATTGAGGTATGGCGTCAGACGTACTTTTCTGACATGACCATTTCTAGGTATGCTTTGAGGAGCGTGCATGCCTCAGAAAGCATGCACGCGCCCCCTGGGAGCCCTATATAAGGGCCCCCAACCTTCGACGGAGGTTTGCATTCTCATCTACTGTTGCTACAGTCTTCATTCTCGTTACTCTACCTAGATCTCTTCTCGCCGGAGCTGACTTGAGCGTCGAAGGGTCGTCGCCAGGAACCCCTTCCCGGCTCGATTTTGTGCTTGCAAGTTCTCACCGGACACTCACAACTGTCGGAACTTCATACGCCGTCAACGAGAGCGCCACGTCCCCAGCATCTGTCGACTTAGCATCCGGACAGGATCAATACTTTTGCTCAAAATAGTACCTCTCGCTACAAGTCTCTGTTTAATGTTGCAATCTGACATATTGAAATGTTGTAGCATCTTAGTCGTATACGTATAAGATTTTTGAGACAAACCCAAAAGCCTTTTCGATCAATCTTTTATGATCTTCACTCCTAAGATGTACTCAGCTTCTCTTCACAAATAATACCCTTCATTTGGGTATATCCTTTTGCAACTAGTCAAACTTTGTATCAATTAATCGATCCATCTGCTTTCTTCTTGATTTTGAGAATCAACTTATTCCCAATAGCCCTTCGGCCTAGAGAAAGATCGACTAAATCCCAAACTTGATTCTTTCTCATTGACTTCATTTCCTCATCCATTGCAACTTACCTTTTTTCTCTAACTGAGCATCTGAATGCTTCCTCAATCGTTCGAGGTTCATTGCGTCAACTGAGAGTGTTATTAATGCCTTATTCTCAATATCAAACTATTTCCGAGGTTTAATCTTACGAATACTTCTTCATAAGTTAAGTTGTTGAGAAATCAACTTATGACTTAGCAAATCACTCCCACTGGATTGACTAGACTTAGACATCTCTTTTGACACATCTCTGGTTGATAATATCGCATCCTCTAAAAAAATGGAACACTTTTATCAACATCACCTCTGATTGAGAACTCTGTTTCGAGAAAAGTCGCATCTCTCGAATCTATTTCGAAGATGGTTCCATCTATTTTCTCACCTGTGAAAATATAACCTTTGGAGGTCTTATGATATCTAATAAAGATACACTTCTTACTCCTAGGTCCCAGTTTTTAATACTTGTGAGAACTATCATGAACATAAGCAGTTGACCCCCAAGGTCTCAGATTATTTAAATCTGATTTTCTGCCTGTCCAACATTCATATGGGGTGGATGGAACTAACTTTGAAGGCACTTTGTTAAGTATATAAGTCATAACTAATAATGCATCTCCTCATTAGGAGATCAGCAAAATTACCTTGTGCAATCATACACCTAACCATATCTACAAGAGTTATATTTCTTCTTTCAGCAACCTCATTTTGCTATGGAGTTCCTGGGATTATTAGCTGTCTAATAATCCCTCAATCATTACACATTGTCTTGAATCGATCATACAAATATTCTCCTCCATGATCAGTACGTAAGGTTTTAACCTTAATTGATTTTCAACTTTGTTCAAATAACGATTAAAACAATCTAATGCTTCTGATTTATGAGTGATCAAATACAGATGACCAAAATAAGAGAAATCATCAATAAATGTAATGAAATAAGAAGCTCTATGTCTAGCCTTTATATTCATTGGACCACAAATATCTGAATGAATTAATTGTAATGACAATTCAGCTCTTATAGCCTTACCAAATGGTTTCCTAGTTGTTTTTCTAACAAGACAATGCTCACATATAGATAAGTGAATCTTATCCTGAGTATCTAATAGATCTTCTCTAGCCAACCTATTCATACGTTCTTGTTCTATGTGTCCTAATCTAGTATGTCAAACCTCATTAGTTATATCTGCATCACTAGTTAGAGCAATGTTTGAAAAATAGCCCTCAATAACACAATTGACATCTAGTTCTACATTAAGAACCATAAAACCATTTGATAAAAAAATCATATCTGATTGACACTGAGTCACTCTTAAGTTCAACTCTCCAGCTATAAAAATTAAATAATACCCTAAATCAAGAAGATCTATAATGAAAATAAGATTTCATCAAATTTCAGAAACATACAGGACATCATATAGAAATAAAATACTACCACAACGAAGGTTGAGTTTGCAAGTGCCGACTCTTTTGACTTCAACTCCTGCATTGTTTCCTACATAGATCCATTTGTTGCTAGTTGGTACCTGTCAATACTCTACAAATGTAACTCACTCCTGAGCTACATGGTTGGTTACTCTCGAATCTATAATCCACAAAAGATAAGAATAAGCTAACAATATTGAACTAGCAATAAAATGCTCAGGAAAAGAAGACACACTTGCATTATTTCAATCTGGTCTTCTTTCCTTTCTTCTTAATTTAGCCTTGTCTTACAGCAACAACTTCTTTCTTCTTTCCCTTCCCCTTCTTGAACCATTTCCTTTTCTTGGATCCAGATGATCCAACAAAACTAATAACCACATAGGCTAGTCCAGAAATCTTTACGAATTCAACTCTCTCCGCCTCCAATTCTACATGGCATGAGATGTCAATGAAAGTCTTAATACTCTCACTGTGAGTTAGGGTCTGTTTCATAGTCTCCCAAGAATATAGAAGGGAACAAATAACTACTTGAACTTGTTATTTATCAGCCAACTCACGACCAACAATTTTAAGCTCTCAAATCATGTTTGACATCTTTCTAAGGTGTTGAACCATTGATAGATTTAGACACTTCTTGTAGCTATCAAACTTAATCGTCAACTATCAAAGCTTGCTCAGACTTACTCCACTGTATTTCTCCTTAAGGGCTACCCAGATTGCATGAGTCATATACTATTCGTATTCAAAAACTAGGTCATCTATCATTAAATTAATCAATATTCCCTTAGTAGTGGAGTCTGTTGGGTTTGCAAGGTTGCAAAAATAGTCCCACATTAAAAATACACGGGAAAGATCATGAGTTTATAAGAGAAAAGATATCTCCATTGGCATGAGGCCTGTTGGATAGAGTCCAAGAGCAAAACCATGAGGGCTTAGACCCAAAGTGGGCAATATCATACCATTATGGAGATATCTAAATTCTTTTCGATCCTACAATTGGTTTCAGAGCCCGGACTGCCAGAAGGTTTAACCGCCGACTGTACACAAGAGTTATGATCTAATTGAGTCATGTGGGTACAATATTGACCTCGAATAAAGAAAGTGAGAGATTCTATGTCCTGATCAAGAGGACCAGATACCAGGCAGGAAATCCTAGTTGTAGCTAGGCAAGGAAGTCCTAGTAGGTCGGGTGGACCAAGGGACAGGAAGACCTGGTGGATCGAGGATTAGACATGGGAAGCCTATGGTTCTTTGTTTGAGGGGGGGGGGGGGGGGGGGTGTTGGGTTTGCAAGGTTGCAAACATAGTCTCACATTGAAAACATATGGGAAAGATCATGAGTTTATAAGAGAAAAGATATCTCCATTGGATGAGGCCTTTAGGGTAGAGCCCAAGAGCAACACCATGAGGGCTTAGGCCCAAAGTGGACAATATCATACCATTATGGAGATATCTAAATTCTTTTCGATCCTACAGAGTCCTTCTTCTTCCATGCCTTATAGGCATGAATGATCCCTATCCGTTGGTAGATTAGTACTAAGTAACCTCCAGCTAGTGTAGGACCGTTGGACTGACTAGAAGGGGGGGTTGAATAGCCCTGTAAAAATCAAAATGCAAACACCCTTTTCGAACTCTTAAACTAACACTTGTAAAATAATCAAAGCAATAAACTAAGATTAGAAAAGAAAACGAGGCACCAGGTTTGACTTGGTTACAACCGGGGAGGTTGTTAATCCAAGAAAGATGATCACACTAGAATTTCTCCTTCAGGCGGAGAAGCCTCTTACAAAGTTGAAGCACACAACAGAAGCTAACTACAGAAAGCGTACAAGTGTTTGAAAGAAATTCGTGAGTTCTGAATTGAATAAAAGCTTCTGGACCAAGGCTATATTTACAGCCTTGGTCGGGGCGCTTGGAAGGATTCCGGGCGCCCTGGGGGGATAAAACTTATCCCCCAACATTCAAATCGAGTCAAAACTCGATCTGGTCAATTTTACTGTTCAGGGCGCCCCGGAGGGTTCCGGGCGCCCCGGAGGGTTCCGGGCGCCCCGGAGGGCTTCGGGTGCCTCGGAGCCCAAAGTCAACAGTTGTTGACTTTTTCGTCTGGGACTTCTTCTTTGGTTCAGTCTCGCCTCGGTCCGGTTCTTCTCCTCCGGATCCGCTTGCTTGGGTGATCTCTGCCATCTGGAATAGGGCTCACCCGAACCCAACTTCCGGTCTTCTCGAGCGTGCTTCCCTCCGGCTTCTCGTCCCTCGGAATTGCCGCGTGTTTCCTTCTCGTCCGCCGGTGTACTCTTCCGCAGCGCCTTCCCCGAGCAATCTTCCGCTCCGGCTTTCGTCCCTCGGAACCACCGCGCGCTTCCTTCTCGTCCGCCGGTGTACTCTTCCGCAGCGCCTCATCCCTCGGATGCACAGCGTGTCATCCTTCTCGCTAGCTGCGTCTTCCGCTCGAGTACCTGTGCTCCTAAGCTCCTGCACACTTAGACACAAGGTTAGAAACAACGCAGGACCTAACTTAACTTGTTGATCACACCAAAACAACCTTGGGGTTCCAACAATCTCCCCCTTTTTGGTGTGATCAACCCAAGTTAAGCTAGGGTCAAAACTAAGTGCAACAAGATAGAAAAAATTAATTTTCAAAAATTTTAAATTTTCAATTTGTACCTCCCCCTAGACTTATACTTTCCCTTCTCCCCCTTTGATCACAATAAAAATGGGGTACAAAAAGAATCTAAAGGTTAATATAATGAAAATATATATCAATGAAAAATATTTCCAAGTCAAGGAAAATTTCTAAGTCAAGAAATAACTTTTGAAAAAAAATTTCAAGTATTTGTCATCAAAAAACTTTCTAAGCTGAAAAGTTTATGCAAGAAAATTTAAGAGAATTGATAACATTAAAAGAAATTTTCTATGCATTTATTTATTTATATATTCTAATGCTTTTATCAGAAAATTTTAAATTTCCATTTTAATTTATCATAATTTCTTAACTTTGAAGCAAGAAACTTTGAGCATGTAGAAATTTGTGCAAATTGTAACATGCCATTTTCTATTGTATTTTGAATTCCTAATTTGCAAAGATATTTCAATAATATAAACTTGATAAAGTTTTTCAACAATCCTTCTGATTTGCAAACTTCATTCGACAAAATATTTTGTAATTTGCAAAAGTATTTTGACAACATAAATTTGCAACAATCTGTGGATAATAGATTTACTACTCCGAAAAACTCTTTCGATAATATCTCTAATTTGCGAACTTTGTTCGAAAAAATATTTCATAATTTGTAAGATTCTTTTGTCAAATCATTTTGCGATTCAAAAAACTCTTTCAACGAGATAATTTGTACTTTGGAAAAAATTTTAGATCCGGAAAAAGTTTTCGAAAAAATACTTTGTGATTCGCAAGAATCTTTTGTCAAAACATTTTGAAATTCGAAAAATTCTTTCGATGATTCAATTTTTGATTCGTAAAAATCTTCAGGTAATTTGATTAATTGAACCAGTTGTTCAGAGGTTCGAGTCCATACCTTACTTACCTCGTCGGCCATTGGTTCTCCCCCTGTTGAATTACTTTCTTCCGAAGATTCTCCCCCTTCATTGATCTCGGGATGTACTTCGGCTGTTGGGGCTGTCTCAGTAATTTCTTCCATCTCGGATTCTGATGACTGCTCGATGTCTATTGAGGGGACGGCTTTAATCGATTCTTCGTAGAGTTTTAAGAATTTTTCCCAAAGTTCTTTAGAGTTGTTGTATTCACCGATTCTTTTGAGATCTTCATTTGGTATCACGGTTAGGAGATGAAATTCTGCCCGTCCGTTTGCCATCGATTCGTTACGTTGCTTTTTGTTCCAGAGACGTAGATCGAGTCTTTCTCCAGTCGTGTTCTTCGGTTCTTCATAACCAGATTTTAAAATTAAAGAAATACCAAGGTCTGAGTTAAGGTATACCTCCATTTGTTTCTTCCATGAAGAAAACTCCCCCTCGAATGCTGGTGGATATTCGCTAGCTCCGACCATTGTTTTGTTGCTTCAGATGGCGGTTAGTCCTTCTGAGGCGTACTCGGCTCTGATACCACTTGTAGGACTGTTGGACCGGCTAGAAGGGGGGGTTGAATAGCCCTGTAAAAATCAAAACGCAAACACCCTTCTTGAACTCTTAAACTAACACTTGTAAAATAATCAAAGCAATAAACTAAGATTAGAAAAGAAAACGAGGCACCAGGTTTGACTTGGTTACAACCGGGGAGGTTGTTAATCCAAGAAAGATGATCACACTAGAACTTCTCCTTCAGGCGAAGAAGCCTCTTACAAAGTTGAAGCGCACAACAGAAGCTAACTACAGAAAGCGTACAAGTGTTTGAAAGAAATTCGTGAGTTCTAAATTGAATAAAAGCTTCTGGACCAAGGCTATATTTATAATCTTGGTCGGGGCGCCTGGAAGGATTCCGGGCGCCTTGGGGGGGATAAAACTTATCCCCCAACGTTCAGATCGAGTCAAAACTCTATCTGGTCAATTTTACTGCTCAGGGCGCCCCGGAGGGCTCCGGGCGCCCCGGACTGCTCCGGGCGCCCCGGAGCCCAAAGTCAACAGTTGTTGACTTTTTCGTCCGGGACTTCTTCTCTGGTTCAGTCCCGCCTCGGTCCGGTTCTTCTCATCCGGATCCTCTCGCTTGGGTGATCTCTGCCATCCGGAATAGGGCTCACCCGAATCCAACTTCCGGTCTTCTCGAGCGTGCTTCCCTCCGGCTTCTCGTCCCTCGGAATTGCCACGTGTTTCCTTCTCGTCCGCCAGCGTACTCATCCGCAGTCTTCATCCCTCGGTCGTCGACCTTCTCGCTAGCTGCGTCTCTTTCTCCCCGAGCAATCTTCCGCTCCGGCTTTCGTCCCTCGGAACCACCGCGCGCTTCTTCCGCAGCGCCTCGTCCCTCGGACGCACAGCGTGCCGTCCTTCTCGCTAGCTGCGTCTTCCGCTCAAGTACCTGTGCTCCTAAGCTCCTGCACACTTAGACACAAGGTTAGAAATAATGCAGGACCTAACTTAACTTGTTGATCATACCAAAACAACCTTGGGGTTCCAACAGCTAGTACAATCCTCCTTCTCGGTGGAGAAATCTCACAATAATTCGATCAAGATCTTGGATTGCACAAAGAACTTGGAGACTCTAATTAGGGATTAACCACCTCTAATTTCGTCACCCAAGCCAACCACCCTGAGCTCTATTATATAGAGCTTGGGGACCCGTTACCAGTCAACTGATCTCTCCACCAGTCAACTGATGCTGGCCAACGACTCTCTATAGAATCTACGATTCTGTTAATGGCTTTCTACCAGTTGACTGGTATCCTTACTTGTCGACTGATCTTCATAGCCGAAGCCCCAGAAACATTCTATGCCTTGGACCAGTCGACTAGTCTTCATACCAGTAGACTGGTAACCCTAACACTAGGGTACCCCGAGTATAATCATTCATGCACTCGTCCTCACCCGCACAACCTTCACCTCACCTTCTAGCCATCTTTCCTTAGCCTTGCGTCCCTCAGATGTTTTCTCATCCTTCACATGTTGCCTTCAATATATTTTTTCCGGCATTGTCCTTATTGTTGGGTCTTCATTTACCAACACAACCATGGCATTGCCTTCTAGCCATCTTCCCTTAGCCTTGCATCTCTCGGATGCTTCCTCATCCTTCAAGTCTTGCCTTCAATATGTTTCCTTCGGTCTTGCATCCCTCTGATGTTTCCCCATCCTTCACGTCTTGTCCTTATTGTCAAGTCTTCACCATGTCAAGTCACACTTAAACTTACATTGACAAGGCTACACATTTGGACTTACATCGCCAAGGCTACATACTTGGACTTTACTATGTCAAGTCACATTTGGACTTACGTTGTTAAGGCTACATACTTGGACTTACTTTGACTTGGAGATGAACCTTGAAAGCGTGGTGATCCGTCCGATCAATCGTTGGGTCTCCTTCAAGTTGTGGGGCGGGGGCGTATCCTGCAGCGCCTTCACCTTGCTCGGAATTGCCTCGTTGCCCCATTCGGTGATGATGTATCCGAGGAAGCGACCACACTTTGCGCCAAATAGACATTTGCTCGAGTTCAGCTTTATCCCATATGTCCTTAAGGTTCGACATGTTTCTTCGATATCTGCACAAAGATCAGCAGCTCGGAGGGATTTTATTAATATGTCATCGACATATATCTCCATGTTACGACCGATCTGTGAATGAAACACTTTATTCATTAGCCTCTAGTAGGTGACATCGACATTCTTCAATCCGAACGGCATAACGTTGTAGCAATACATTCAGTTGGTGGTGATAAAGTTGACCTTCTTCTGATCCTCCCGGGCGAGTGACACTTGGTAGTATCCTTGGTACGCGTCGAGTGTGCAGATCAACTCACAGCCTGCCATAGAGTCCACCATCTGATCGATCCTGGGTAGTGGGTAGAAATCCTTCAGGCATATCTTATTCAAGTCGCAGAAGTTGATGCAGACCCTCCACTTGTTGCCCGAGTTGGAGAAAAGTACGACATTAGCAAGCTAGCTCGGGAATTGGACTTCCCGGACGTGTCTAACCTCCAGTAATTTTTTTATCTCCGCCCGGATGATCAGGTTTTGCTCCGCACTAAAGTACCTCTTTTTCTACTTCACAAGCTTAGCATTTGGTCGGACGTGAAGCTCGTGCTAAGCCATGCTCAGCGAAATCCCAAGTAGCGCATGTGTCAACCAGGCAAACACGTCATGATTTTGTCTGAGGCAGGCGACCAACTCTACATGTTTCTCGCTTTCTAGGTCGGCGGTGACAAAGGTAGTTGTCTCTGACCGGCTTGGGTAAATTCGCACCTCCTCATTTCCATCATAGATCATCGTAGGAGGTTTCTCTGTGATAGCGTTCACCTCCAAGCGTGGGTTCTTCCGAGTGGCCCTTGCTTCGGATTTGACCATCTCGACGTAACATCGCCGAGCGACCAACTGGTCGCCTTTGACTTCGTCCACCTTGTCATCCACCGGGAATTTGATCTTCTGGCAGAAGGTGGACACCACCACTCAGAACTCATTGAGTGTTGGTCATCCCAATATGATGTTGTAGGTCGACGACACGCCCACCACAATGAAATTTATGGACCTTGTCCTCTTCAACGACTTCTTGTTGGAATGTATACTAAAAGCCTAGCTTTTTGTAAGCATTTACTTAGAAATAAGAATCACATTGGTCAAATGTCTATATGATTAGTGTAGTTGTTCGATTAATTTATATTGTATATAACATGGTGTGTGGTGTCACACACAGAAGATCATGTTATCAGTTCTTTATAAATTATAAACAGTTGCTCACGACAAGATGGAAAGGAACAAACCATTAGAATAGTCATAGTGTAATTAGGTATTAGTTTATATTGACTAATAAATTACATTAATACACTCTAAGTGTATTGAGTAGGACCATTTAAGGTAAATTCTTTTTATACTGACTTAATAAAAGAACAAGACCTTAGTTATTATGGAAGTATGTGCTCTTAATCCTAATATAATAACAAACACATATATTTAGTATTTATTTCTTTGACTTATCAAAGGGTGAGATTTAGCTCGATAAATCAAAAGGTCCGATAAGTTGGGAAATGATATTACTTATAGTGTGTGTTGTTGATTATAGAAGAAAACTGTGTCCTAGTAATCTAGGTTGATAATGTCCCCAAGAGGGGATCATAAGGATTGTCATGTTAAACCATGCAGGTGGATTTAGTCCGACATGATGATAAGGTTGAGTGGTACTACTCTTGGACTAAGACATTAATTAAAATGAGTTGTCAGTAACTCAAGTAATTAGTGGGCATCCGACATCTTAAACACAGGAAGACTAACATACTCATAATAAGAAGGAGCCCAAAATGTAATTTGGGATTGGTGCGGTAGTTCAATAATAATTCTTTAGTGGAATGAATTATTATTGATGAAATTAAGTTGGGTGTTCAGGGCAAACACTGGAAGCTTAATTTCATCGGAAGACCAAAACCAATTCCTCCTCTTGGTCCCTATCGTAGCCTCTTATTTATAAAGTATTATACCCACCTATATCCACTTTTATACCCATCCTAAGGTGGTTGGCCAAGCCTTGCTTGGAGCCCAAGCAAGGGGTTGGCCAAGTTAATCCTTGGATGAACCAAGTGATGGCCGGTCCTAGCTTGAGTCCAAGCTTAGGTGGTCGGCCACAATAAAATTAAAAAGATTTTATTTTTTAAATTTTTTCTTATGTGGATTCCATGGTTTTAAAAGAGAGTTTAAAATTTAAATCTTTCCTTTTATACCTTTCTACAAAAGATTAAGGAAAGATTTAATATCTTTCCTTATTTGTAGATTGAAAGGAAGATTTTAATTTTGATAAAACTTTCTCTTTTTTAACCATGTTCATGATTTAAAAAGAGAGTTTAAAATTAAATATTTTCTTTTTTAAGTTTCTACAAAAGATTAAGAAAAGATTTGATATCTTTCCTTATTTGTAGATTGCAAGGAGATTTTAATTTTAAAGATAATTTTTCTTTTTGGAAATCATCCACATGTTTTACTAGAGAAATTTTAATTTATATATTTCCTTTTATAACCAACCATGAAGGGATAAATTATTAGAGAAATTTTTATTTTAAAATTTTCGGAAATAAATTAGGAAGTTTAATTCTTGTTAAAACTTTCCTTGATTGGGATTGTGAGGTGGTCGGCCATATGATTTAAGAAAAGGAATTTGATTTTAATTAATTAAATTTTCCTTTTCATGGCAAAGAAATCAAGGAAGGTTTTATTTAAATTTTCCTAATTTGTCAAGACCAAGGATTATAAAGGAGAGGGTAGGGGTGCCTTCATGTCTAACAACTCTATTCTATTTTTCCTCCCTCTCTTCCTTGGTGGTGTGGCCGACCCTTCTAAGTTTTCCCTTCTCCTTTTTCTTTCTTCTCCTTGGTCGAAACTCTTCATCCTTTGGAGCTTGGAAGGTGGCCAGATATTGCTTGGAGAAGAAGGAGAGAAAGGAGGCTTTGTTTCTAGCATCCCTTGGAGCTTGGTGGTGATGGTCGAACCTCACATCTCTTGGAGTTTTCTTTTTTGTGGTGGCCGAAACTAGCTTGGAGAAGAAGGAGCTTGGGTGATTCTCGTCTAGGTAGATTGTCGCCCACACGACGTCCGAGATAAGAAGAGGAATACGGTAGAAGATCAAGAGGTCGTTGCATACAAAGAAAGGTATAACTAGTAATTATTTTCCGCATCATGCTAGTTTTTCTTTGTATGAATTCCAAACACAAGAGGCCTATGATTCTAGAGTTTCGAATTTGTGATTCGAGTTCGTGTTTTTTTTTTTTTCAAATTTGTGATTCGATTGTTCTTTTTGGTTTAACCTATTATTATTTTAGGAAATTAATTATTAAATTTCTATTAAAGGCTTTGTCGAGACAGTGGTGGATGATCTCATACCCAAGAAGGCCTAGTGCCTCGCCATTTTTGACCTGGGAATCGATTTTAGAAATAAATATTTAATCAACTTTATAACATAGGTGGATTTGGATCAATAGTGTTAAGTTCCGCTTGCGATCCAAATCTAAACCATTAAGAACAGTTAGGTTAAATTTGGAATCAAGTTCCGTTTGCGATTCCTAATTTAATTTCTAAAGAACACAATAGGTTGTTTAGGAAAGGTTCGACACTTGTACAAAATTTCTGTACAGTGGAACGGTATGATCTTCCTAGGACCAACCAACACTTCTCCCCAAGCGAGATGGCTAGGAGGACTTGGCTGATTGACAACGCTTCGTTGTCTGTGAATCCGTAGAGTGGAGTTGTCATGGCAGCAAATCACTTCGGTCAATTTGCAACTGTCGAACGCCTTCTTGAATATTCTATTCACTGAGCTCCCTGTGTCAACAAGGGTTTGGAGAATAACATAATTAGCGATTACTGCTCGGATGATCAACGCGTCGTCGTGAGGAATCTTCACACCCTCTAAGTCTCTCGGGCTGAAATTGATCTCGAATCCTTCGGCCTTCTCCTTGCTACAGCCAACAGCATGGATCTCGAGTCGCTGAGCATGTAACTTCCTCACCTGGTTGGAATCACCATTGGTCGGGCCACCAGCGATCTTTCCTATTTCTCCCCGAGAGGCGTTACTCCTGTTCTCCTCCTCTCGAGCTGAAGGTTTGCTCCGCTCAGCAAAAACTCAAGCAGGACTCTGATTGTTCCCCCTCTGAGATTGATGAGGGTGTGGTTTGGCCACCGTCCTTTCTTCCTCCCTTCGCTCGAAAAATTGGCGTCTGTGTCTCTGATTAGGGGATGGGGATTAGCAGTGATTTCCCCGTGGAGTCAGCCTGCTAGCTATTGGCGTCAGGTCGTAGCAATCCCGTGTGTTGTGCGTCGCCGACTGGTGGAAGGAACAGAACATTGGTGTCCACACTTTGCCTTTTGTAGCCTTTGGGCGACCGACCGCCACATGTTGCACAACATGCGTGCTTGGCTCGTTATGTGGCTGCGCTCCCCCCGATCGAGGCTCCTTGGGAGGCTGATGGTTGCTCGATGAACGCCGCTTAGGCGTTACTGCGGGTTCGGCTGGTACCTCCTTTCTTCTGGCCGCTTGAGCTTCTTCCACGTTTATGTACTCTGTGGCCTTCCTTTACAAGTGGTCGAAGTCTCTCGGTGGCTTCCGAATGAGCGATCAAAAAAACTCTCCTTCGGTGATCCCTTGGGTGAAGGTGTTTACCAATACATCTGAGGAGACCGCGGGGATATCCATTGCCACATGATTGAAGCGTTGAATGTAGGCCCTCCATGCTTCCTTGGGCTCTTGCTTTAATGAGAACAAGTTTACGCTCATCTTCTGGTGGCGATGAATGCTAGCGAAATGGTGTAGGAATGCCGCGGGGAAGTCCTTAAAGTTATGGATGGAGCTGATTGGCAGCCTCTTGAACCAACGTTGCGCTGATCCGGATAGGGTGGTGAGGAAGACCCGACACTTCACCTCGTCGGTGTACTAGTGAAGTGTGGTCGCATTGTCAAATTTGGCCAGATGGTCATCCGAGTCAGTAGTTCCGTTGTATTCTCTGATCGCCAGTAGAGTGTAGTGCCGAGGCAAGGGATCGTTCAGAATCCCTTGCGAAAATTATTGATTGATCCGCTTAGGCAAATCATCGTCCCTCGGCGCCTTCCCTTTCCTTACGTCCCAAATGGGCGCATCGTTCTATGAAGATCCTCGATCCTTATCCATTCGGCCCCATTCCTCCGATGGGGTCTTGAACAACACTCGGTAGAAGGGGATAGGTGCATTGGGCGCTTCCCATATGTGTCGGTCGACTTCTTGTTATTCCCTCGAGCGGATATTTGGTCCGCTCGATCACCGCGTTCAATGGTCGACCAATGGCTGATGCAGCGAGTTCCTACGCTTGGTGTTCGGCCAATGCATGTTGTTGTTGCTGCTCCACTATCTTTGCCGCTTGGGCTTGTATCAGCATGTCAAGCTCCTCTTGTGTCAACGTCACCGTGGTGAATTGTCCAGCGTCCTCCATCTTCTCTTTCACATGCAGGCTACGTTCCCATAGATAGCGTTAAAATAATCCTGTCTGAAAGCGGGAAGGTGGAAAGATGGGGATGTGGCGGCTTCGTTGACTGTAGACTACGCTCCGCTCTGTAAAACAAGTAATGTCAGTGTCGAACCAAGGAATGGGTCCCCAGCGTTGGCCCTCCGACGCTCAAGTCAGTTACTAGAAGTGTAGAAGGAAAGCGGAGCAATAGTAACATAGGCGCAAACAGTGAATAACGCGTACCTCCGCCGGTGATGGACCCCCCCTTTATATAGAGCCCTGATAGGCGACGTGCACGCTTCTCGAGGCATGAGCATGCTCTCTAATATATCCTATGGAAGGACCTGCCAGGAAAGTACCTCTGACACTATACCTTAATAGGGCATGTATATCCCTTGACAAGGCAATAGAAGCTTCCACAATATGATCCGCCTGTCGACCATGTCTCGTGTCAACGACACTATCTCCCAAAAGGATGTTGAGAGATACTACAGTGGTCTCGTTGCTTGGCCGAGTGAGGTAGTCTCTCAGACAGGACTCCGCTCCATCTATGGTCGAGTCCCGCTTCTTGGCCGAGCGGGTCAGCCGCTCGGTCGGGATCCCTCCACTCTATCGACATCAGTTGCTTTTCCGTGTGGTGACTGTGTAGTAACGTACCCTCTCCTGTTCGGACAAGCTATCCGGTCTCCTTTGACATCCTGTTACTCTGTACTGAGCATCAGTTATCTTACGTATTATCCTGAATAGGATGAATAATTTGATTGAATATGTCTCCAATCGATCGGGCCTTGACTGACCAAATCGACAATTATAATTATCTTCTATTTGGTCTTTTAACATTTAAGCATTGATTATTTTTGACTTCTACTTTAACAATCGATCATGCACTTAAATATTTAAGGTCTCTTTTTATGACCGTATCATATCCGTAATTATTTATTAATATGTCCAGATGGGCCACGTGAAAGTGACCCGATCGGATGGCATGCCATGCGGCAAATTAGGCCGGTTCGAAAACAACTTTTTAGCCGATTCATTATAATGTTCCTTGAAATCTAATTTAATTAATTGCGTGTCTCGGGAGGAGTTTGTTAGGTGTCCAAGTGAGAAAAAGGGGTAGGGTTAGGGGATGAAGGAGTGGGAAGAGTTATGGCGAAAACATTCCTAACTTTATGAATCAAAATGAATATTCATACATATTTTAAAAAAAAAATTAAAAAGAAAGCGAGAATAACGAACTACTAAACTCCAATTATATTAGTGAGTGTAATAAATCAAGAAAATAAAGTAGAATTTGATAATACATCGTACTTCAAAGTAAATATTTGTTAGGATCGATTGCACTAAAGTGGATGAATGGTTCATTTCATTTTTTTTGTTGATTTGATTATGCACAATGGAAATTTGAAAGTAATGTTAATTCTTTTATTTACTTGGTATCCACCTCCTCAAGGAGGTGACTAGTCCAAGGATCCACACCACTGTCACTGTTCCACTATAAAACTTCTCCTTCTTGAAATTACACCGAAGGTGGAGAAATCTTACAAGATTAGAACTCTCTCTATCTAAAAAAAAGGATCACAGCCACTACAAGGAAGAAGAAGAGGATGATTACAAACTTAGAATACCTTCTTCTTTGCATATTACAACTTGAAAATATGAAGTGGAGAGCTTAAACTTGAGCACTTGAGAGCAATAGAACAGTATATTTTTTGATGAAGTGTTTCGTTTCCTCTTTTCCAGTTTTTTAAATGTCTTCAAATATAGCCATTTCTCACATGATCGTTGTCGTGAATCGATTGGGTTTGTCTTCCAATCGATTCAAAAGTATCCGTTGAGCGTCATCACGTCAAGATCAACGGTGTAGATCATTTTATTCGAACCTCAATCGATTGAGAGACATTATTCTCAATCGATTGAATTTATCAATCTATCAACGAATCGATTCAAACACGCTATGCTTCAGAGCAAAAATGCAGAACCTCTGTGAATCGATCGGCCAATCGATTGGATACCTCCAATCGATCGGTTGATTGATCCAGGAGCGTTCCATGCTTCGTGCAGAAGCTTCACCAATCGATCAGCCGATCGATTGGTTTACTCCAATCAATCGGCTGATCGATCTAGGAGCATTCTGTGCCTCGCGCAGAAGCTTCACCAATCGATCGATTGGTTTACTCCAATCGATCGGCTGATCGATCCAGGAGCGTTCTGTGCTTCGCGCAGAGGCTTCACCAATCGATTGGTTTACTCCAATCGATCGGCTGATCGATCCAGGAACACTTTGTTTCACAGTCGTGCATCTCAATCGATTGCTGGTTTCTCGATTAATAACAAATGGATTAATACATATTTTTAATAAATACCTCGTGCCAGATGAACACCTGCTCCCCTGGACTTTCTTGCCTTGCATCTAGCCTTCTGACCTGCAAGGACTTCTCTTGCCAAGAATCCGGTTCTCGACCTTCTTGGACTTCTCTTGCCTTACATCCGGTCTTCTGACCTGCAAGGACTTCTTTTGCCAAGAATCTAGTCCTCGACCTTCTTGGACTTCTCTTGCTTACATCTGATGTTTCGACCTGCAAGGACTTCTTCTGCAAACTCACAATACATGTTAAATCCAACGTATTAACCTAATCTTAAATAATTGTCAACACATTGAAACTTCCAGGGCATAATTGCACAAACAATCTCTCCCTTTTTTATGTTTGACAACCTATTTAAGTTTAGGCTAATTTCAACACACCATAATAATAATGAAATGGTAAATAGTAATAGCAAACCACATATTGTCATGAACTATGCATGAAATTCATCTAAATTAAGCATAAGCAGTAATAACGACACATATATAATTAAGTATAAGTTTCATTTTAATTAAGCATGAACTTCAACTTATATCTCCCCCTTTGCTAAATATCAAAAAGAAACTAGAAACACTCCCCCTCAATCTCAATGAGTGCATTAAGCAAACACAATATACTCGAGGGGTACTCCCCCTAAACCAAAAGACAAGAGGGTATGACCCCCATGTATTGTACAAACCAAAAACTATGATAGCATAACTAAAAACACTAGTGTCATAAAGCATATGTCCAATAAGAAGTCATATCATAAATACAACATAAAATAGTGTCAAAGAGGCACACCATAGACTAAAAGTCAAACAAAAAAATAACTATCCATACAGGAAGGGAAACGATAAGTCATAACGAAACAGTAAACTCAATCCTGTCCCCCTCAGGAGGATTAGCAGGACTTCTGGAAGCATCAAAAATAGGTGGCACATCAACTGTTGGAGGGGGAGGCGGAAGAGAGTGACCTAATATCCAAGATCGCACTAGCTTGGTCAGAGACTCAACGCTCATCCGCAAAGTGGCAACCTCGGCGCGCATTTCAGCAATAGCCATGGGCAACTCCTCAAACCAAGTGTCCACGGTCTCCTCAAGTGTCTGAATCTGAGTAGCCACAACATGACCTGGAGAAGCAGGTGCCTCAACATCTGCCTCAGGATCAGCAGCCTCCAGAGTTGGCACCTGTCCGATCCCCTGAGGTCGATCTCACGGTCCCTCACCAAGGGCATGCCAGTCAATCCATCGTACGCCATCCGACCCAACCTCAATACTAGTCTTAGTAAAGGATAGTGCAGAGATTCAGGAATACGAAACTATCATATACGAATCTGGGACAAATCCTGGATTCGTCCCCAAATCTGGGATGAATCCTGGATTCGTCCTAGAATTGAATTTTTTTTAAAAAAAAATAATCGGAAGGTTTAAATATGGACCTAAAGACATCGGAATTTCATGAAACAAGTTTCTATGTGATCGTATTATTCTCATGATCATAAAAATGTCCTTATCCATAATTTTAACTTAATATTTTGAGTGTGGTGATTTTTTAATTTGAATTAGGTCAAATTCAGATTAAAAAATCACCACACTCAATATATTACGTCAAAATTATGTATGATGATATTTTTATGATCTGGAGAATGATAGGAACACATAGAAACTTGTTTTATAAATTCTGATATATCTATGTTTGTATTTAAGGTTTCGACCACATATACGAACATGCGTTGAACAGTCACTTTCTCAGTTAGTATTAAACTATATATGTTTTACTAAATATGGACCCAGAGATATGAGAATTTCATGAACAAGTTTCTAAGTATTTGTATCATTCTCCTGATCATAATAATATCCTCATAAATAATTTTGACTTAATATATTGAGTGTGGTGATTTTTTAACCCAAATTTGATGTAATTTGGGTTAAAAAATCATCACACTCAAACTTTTAAAAAAAGATAAATAAAATCAGAAGGCTCGAATATGGATCTAAAGATATCAGATTCTATGAAATAGGTTTCTATGTGTTCATATCGTTCTCCAGATCATAAAAATGTCCTCATTTATAATTTTGACCTAATTTATTGAGTGTGGCGATATTTTAACCCGAATTACATCAAATTCGGGCTAAAAAATCACCACACTCAAAATAGAAGGTCAAAATTATGGATGAGGACATTTTTATGATTAGGAGAATGATATAAACACATAGAAACTTATTTCATGAAATTCCGATGTCTCTAGATCCATATTTAAGGCTTCCGATTATTTTTTCTTTTTTTTTTAAAAAAAAAATTCAATTCTGGGACGAATCCAAGATTCATCCCAGAATTGGGGACGAATCCATGGATTCGTCCCAAAAATCTGGGATGAATCCTAGATTCATCCCAGAATATAAAATTTTTTTAAAAAAAGATAAATAAAATTGGAAGGCTCAAATATAGATCTAGAGATAACAGAATTCTATGAAACAAGTTTCTATGTATTCATATCGTTCTCCTAATCATAAAAATGTCCTTATTTATAATTTTGACCTAATTTATTGAGTGTGGCAATTTTATAACCCGAATTACATCAAATTCAGGTTAAAAAATTACTACACTCAAAATATTAGGTCAAAATTATAGATGAGGACATTTTTATAATCAGGAGAATAGTACGAACACATAGAAACTTGTTTCATGAAATTCTGATGTCTCTCGCTCCATATTTAAGGCTTCCGACTATTTTTTCTTTTTTTTAAAAAAAAAATTGATTCTGGGACGAATCCAGGATTCGTTCCAAAATTGGGGACGAATCCAAGGATTCACAGAGGTTCTGTGTTTCTGCACTGAAGCATAGCATATCTGAATCGATTCGTTGATCGATTGATAAATTCAATCGATTGAGAATAATGTCCCCCATCTATTGAGGTTCGAATAAAATGATCTACACCGTTGATTTTGACGTGATGGCGCTCAACGGATAATTTTGAATTGATTGGAAGATAAACTCAATCGATTCACGACGATGATCATGTGAGAAACGGCTATATTTGAAGATATTTAAAAAGCAGGAAAAGAGGAAATGAAACACTTCACCGAAAAATACATTGTTCTATTGCTCTCAAGTGCTCAAGATCTCTCAAGTGCTCAAGTTCAAACTCTCCTCTTCATATTTTCAAGTTGTACTCTGCAAAGAAGAAGGTATTCTAAGTTTGTAATCATCCTCTTCTTCTTCCTTGTAGTGGTTGTGATCCTTTTCTTTTGGAGAGAGAGAGTTGTAAATCTTGTCAGGTTTCTCCACCTTCGGTGTAATTCCAAGAAGGAGAAGTTCTATAGTGGAAGAGTGAGGGTGGTGTGGATCCTTGGACTAGTCACCTCCTTGAGGAGGTGGATACCAAGTAAATACAAGAGTTAGCATTGCTTTCAAGTTTCCGATGTGCACAATCAAGTCAACAAAGAAAACAAAGTGAGTCATTCCCCCCCCCCCCCCCCCTCTAGCTCAACTGGTCCTAACAAGTGGTATCAGAGCCCCGGTTTGCTTTTGAGGATTCACCACCAAGAAAACATAAGTTAATTCTACAAGATGTCATTGAAAGAGGGATATAGTACTTTACGACCACCATTCTATGAAAGCAGCAACTTTACTTACTGGAAGAGTAGCATGGAGCACTATCTCATAACTGAAATTGATATGTGGTTCTCAATCACGGAGGGATTCACGACGCCAACCGAGAATGGAAAAATGTTTGAATCATCAAGGTGGATCGTTGAACAAAAGATAAAGGCTCAAGCAAATGCTAAGGCGATTGTGACTCTTCAGTGTGGGTTGAGCTCGGAGCAACTCAACAAGGTTGGACCTTTCAAGAGTGCCAAGGATTTATGGGATAAGCTCATTGAGCTAAATGAAGGCACCAAGGATTCAAGAATTGCAAAGAGAGATCTCTTAATAAACCAACTTCAGAATTTCATAATGAAGGATGGAAAAACGGTGAGTTCACTACATGGGAAATTCAAGGAACTCTTAAATAGTCTCCATTCAGTTGGAGAGAGTGTGGAGAACCGGGATCTCATAAGGTATGCTCTAAAATCCTTCCCAAAAAATTCATTATGGTCATCCATGGTGGATGCCTATAAGGTTTCAAAGGATTTGTCAATAGTAAAATTAGATGAATTATTTTGTGAAGTTGAATTGCATGAGCAAGCTAACACAAGCCACAAAGAGAAAGGTATAGCCTTGGTTGTAAGTGAAAAGAGTAAAAAGAAGCACGAGGAAAAGAAGGAGGAGAAGAAGGAGTCATCTTTAGAATCTGAGCAAGACAGTGATAGTGATAGTGATAGTGATAGTGATGAAGAGATATCATCAAGTGAAATGGTAAATTTTGTTCGAAGAATGATGAGACGTTCTAGGAAGTTTGACAAAAAGGATATCAAGAAGATCTTCAATGACGACAAGAGAAAAGGTAAATCTCTTGTGGATTCAAAGACTAAGACTGATATAATTTGTTATGAATGTAAGAAAAAGAGATACTACAAAACGGAGTGTCCAAAATTGAAGAAGCAAGAAGAAAAGATTAAGAAAAAGAAGAAGGCCTTGAAAGCCACATGGGATGACTCATCCTCAAGCTCATCGGAAGAAGATGAAAGGAAGAGCTTAAGGCACATGACACTCATGACCTTAAGCCATGTAGAAGATAGTGAAGATGAAGATAGTCATGGGGAGGATGTGGAATCTTCAAGTGAGTCATCATCTAGTGATGATGAGGTAATTTCTCCCAAGCTTGATAAGATGTATGCCACCATTACATGCTTAACTAATGCACTAGCTAAATCAAAAGGCAAGGTTAAAAAGTTGCAAAATGAATTGAAATCACTTAAGAATGAAATTGTGTCATGTAAAACTTGCATGTCTCATGAAAATGACATGAATGAATTTGATGATCTTAAAAAGGAAAATGCATCTTTGAAATTACAAGTTGATGATCTTAGAGGTGTTTTAGAAAAGTTTACTTCAAGCTCTAAATATTTGGACATGATTCTAGGAGCTCAAAGGGGTGTGTACAACAAAGCGGGATTCGGGTTTAAATCACAACATAAGGAAATCAAATTCATGTCTCTAATTAGTAGAAATCATGCTTCAAGGGTTAAGGTTGTTCAAATTTGGGTACCCAAGCAATTTGTTGTTAATGCTATCTGACCCAAAGTTTGGGTACCAAAACATTTGGTTTATCGTGTTTAAACAGGCATGCGCCGAGGGGGAGCATCCAACCACATGATTTGTAGATAGTGGATGCTCTAGGCACATGACGGGAGACACTTCAAAATTCTCATCATGAAGACACAAAAGTAAAGGTACCATTTCTTTTGGTAATAGTGGTAAATTAAAAGTTATGGGAATAGGAGATATTAGAATTTCTGAAAATTTTGTGATAAAAAATATGTTATTAGTGAAAGGCATGATCTTTAATCTTTTAAGTGTTAGTCAACTATGTGATTCGGGTTATGAAGTTGAATTTAACTCATCTCAATGGCTAATCAAGCATAGTGAACTAAACACCATTATCTTCATAGGCCATAGAAGAGAAAACATTTATCAAGTTGAGTTATTTGGTGCTACTAATGTATTTTCTAAGTGCCTCATGTCTAAAGAAGAGGAGACTTGACTTTGGCACCGGAGACTTGCTCACACCCACATGAGGAATATCAAAAGACTTTCGAAGAAAGAGTTGGTGCAAGGATTGCCAAAGTTGAAGTTTCAAAAAGATAAAATGTGTGATGCATGTCAAATGGGTAAGCAAACCAAAGCTATCTATAAAGGTAAAAATGTTGTAAGTACCTCAAATGCTTTGGAGCTCATTCACATGGATTTGTTTGATAGTAGTAGATATATTTCTTTAAATGGTAGTAGGTATTGATTTGTGATTGTGGCTGATTACACTAGATATACATAGGTGTTCTTCTTGAAACATAAGGATCAAACTCTAGATATCTTAATTGCTTTTTGTAAAAGGGTAGAAAATGAAAAGAATCATAAGATAAACAAAATAAGAAGTGATCATGGAGGTGAATTTGAAAATGATAGATTCACAAGTTTTTGTATGGAAAAAGGTTATAAACATGAATTTTCCACCCCTAGGACTCCTCAACAAAATGAAGTTATTGAGAGGAAATAGGGTATTGCAAGAGGCCGCTTGGAGCATGTTAAATGAATATTCACTTCATAGTTTCCTATGGGTCGAAGCAATTAATACAGCTTGTTATGTACAAAATCGAACTTTAATACATAGGTTTCTAGGAAAAACACCTCATGAGTTGTGGTTTGGTAAACCACCTACAATTAAGCATCTTAGAGTATTTGGATGTAAGGTTTATATTCTAAATACCAAAGATCATTTGGAAAATTCTCCACTAAGGCGGATGAGGGCATTCTTGTAGGTTACTCAAGTCATAGCAAGGCGTATCGAATTTACAACAAAAGATCTAAAGTAGTTGAAGAATTATTAAATGTTGTATTTGAAGAAAATCCTTCTTTGAACCCTATAAGAACAAACGATGAAGAATTACAGCAATCAATTGGAGTGCTTTTCTCAAGAACATAGAGTTTCTGAATCGATTGGTGTTAGTTTAATCATGCCTTGAATGAGAAGTTTCAATGATTGACAATTATTTAAGTTTAGGTTAATACATTGGATCTTACTTGAGTTACAAGTTTACGGGATAAGAGAAGTCTAAAAAGGTTGAGGACCAGATTCTTGGCAAGAAAAAATACTTACAGGTCAGAAGACTTGATGCAAGACAAGAGAAGTCCAAGAAGGTCAAGGGTTGGATTATTGGCAAGAAGAAGTCCTTGCAGGTTGGAAGATATAATGTAAGACGAGAGGAGTCCAAGAAGGTCGAGGACCGAACTCTTGGCTAAAGTCGAGAACCTAAGCAAATTGCAATGCTAGGGTTGATGAAGACCTGGAGATGAGAAAGCTCTAGGTACAAAGTCCAGATAACAAGAGGTTCATCTAGCATGAGGTAATTGGTTTCGATTGAAAATATGCTTGAAAGTATAGAATTGAAAAACCCTTGTGTACCAAACGATTGACACAAATTATACTCGAGCACACAGAATCATTCCAAATCAATCAACTAATCGATTAAGAATTTCCTAATTTATTGATGCAATCGATTAGGAGCTTTCTTCGCGAACATAGAAGCTTTCCTACAATCGATTAGGAGCTTTCTTTGTGAACACAAAGCTTTCCAAATCTATTAGTCAATCGATTAGGTATTGACCAATCAATTGGTGCAATCTATTGACTAGATTCTTTCGAGAGCACAGAAGGTTTCCAAATCTATTGCCCAATCAATTAGCCATGCCCAATTGATTGGTACATTCGATTGTCAGACTTTGTTCACAAGACAAGAAGGTTGCCGAATCGATTGGTAAATCGATTAAGCTTACTAATTGATTGGGCACTCCCACCAATTGATCAGGATTCAAAATGGAGTAATCTCAGTCATTGATTTGGAGTTAGTGACCGTTCAATGGATAAGATAGACGATTAGTAATCGATTGAGTTATTTTTCCAATCGACTAGTGGCGATCAAAAAGTAGAGAAATGGCTTGACTCTGAAGCGTTTAAAAGCGGATTAGGTCATGAGGAGGAGTTACTGTTCCATTGTTATCCTTCTGCTCATTTTAGTTTCAAGTTCTCATCTACAAGATCTTCAAGCAACTAAGAGAAGGAGAACCAAGCCAAAACTTGTAATCCTTCTTTTCTTCTTCTTTGTTGCTATTCCATTTGAGAGCTTTGTAATTTTGCTGTAAAAAGTTTTTCCACCTTCAGTGTAGTTCTGAGAAGGAGAATTCATAGTGAAAGCTATAACTGCTAATGTGGATTCTTGGATTAGTCGCCTTGAGGAGGTGGTTACTAAGTAAATTAAGATGTTAGCATTATGGTGTGCTTAGCTTCAAATATCCTCTATAAATCCAAGAAATACCAATCAAAACAAGCTATTCACCCCCTAGCTCTATCGGTCCTAACAATTTGGTCAATCAATTAGAAGCTGTCAATAGATTAGTATGACTACTAATAGATTGGACTGGCAAAAAAGAGTTATTCTATAGGTTTTGAATGATTTATCTGACATGACAATCGATTGGGAGTAAGACCAATTAATTAGGAGAAATTTTCCATCCCGAGAGAAATCCTTCAAAAGGGGCTTTCGTGAAGAGAACAACAAGATGGTTCTTGAGGTTTTGGCGACAAGTACTGCTGCACTTTCTAAGCATCAAGAGGCTAACCAAAGCAAAAAAAAATAGTGCAAACAAAGCAATGCTCATTATTGTAAAGTCATTTATAATCTTATTTGTGTTTCTTATTGTATTCTCTCATTATATTCTCGTGTTCGAGATTGTATGAGACTTTTTCACTTCCAAGAAGGAGGTTTTTATAGTGAAGCTGTGAGTGAGGAGTAGACCCTTGGATTAGTATCTTAAGGAGGTAAATACCATGTAAAATTAAAGGAATTTGCATTGTGAAGATTTTTTGCTTCAACTTTCCGTTGCAAATCACGTTCGAAGAAGCGAAGTGAACTATTTACAACCCCCTTCCCCTCCCCCATCTAGTTCATACATGTCCTAACAAGTGGTATCAAAGTGAGACCGCTCTTTATTGGACTAATCACCGAAAGGAGCAAAGAATTAGAGGAAGAAGAATAAGTTGAAAGCTTGAGCCTTAATTTCAACAAGTCAAAGGACAAATCATCAAGGGAGCTCAAATTCGAAAATGGATCTCGGAGATGGATGCAAATATGACATCTGAGCACCCCCACATTTCGGATTGAGAGGATTCAATCTTTGGAAATTAAGGATCGATAATTTCTTCATGATAAACATAGAGCCAATGGTTTCCTCTAATAGAGAGATTTGAAGCTCCAATGAATAACAAAGGAAAATCTCTCAAGAAATAGAAATGGACCGAAAATCAAATTCAAAAATTCAAGACGGATGACAAGGTAACCAAATTCTATTTAATTTGGTACCTAATAATATTTGTGTGAGATAGGTGAATTTAGGATGTGAGTTATAGAGTATGTTGGCCAAGCTCCATGAAGATCCATACTCAATGTAATGTAATGAAAGAGGCAAAGATAAAAATTCTTTGTTTTTCAAGTGCATGAGGATTCAGAGGTTGAGAGACATTCAACATACAAGGAGGAAATTGAAGAAGTATTCATCTCAAGGATTAAGGAGGATAGGCCATTGGAACCAGACTAAGAGGATGTCTCTACCTCCAGATCAAATGAAGAAGAATGTGTCACCTCTACGAGCATAAATCATAAAGGTATAACTATTTCAATTTGTAAAAATAAAAATCATGTAATATGCTTTAAGTGTAGGGAGAATAGAAACTACAAGAGCAATGTCCAAGATTAGTCAAAAAGAAGACTAAAATGACACCCAAGATAAAGAAGAAGTCAAAAGATGTTGGCCCTACGATACAAAAGTGCAAGGAGACATTATGTGCTTCTCTTGCAATCAAAAGAGACATTATCAAAATCAATGTCTAAGAAGGAGGATTTCGACTAAGAATAAAGGAGGAAGCTCAAATCAAGAGAAGCTTCCAAGAGTACATTTAAGGTACCATTAGTTAATGATATCTCTTTATACCATGAAAATAAGCATGCTAGAAATAAATTTTATCATTTTAGCGCTTGTTATCATAAAAATAAAAGGCATGATAATTCTAAGGAAAATTACAAGTCATATCAATTTAGAACTACCTTATCTAAGGATAGGGATGTAGAAAATAATTTATCTAGGCAAGAATTCTAAGGAAATTAGATATATGCCTAGAAAGAAAGATGATGATGAAAAATCTAAATTTGATGATTTAAGGATAGAAAATCAAGTCTTGAGGTCAAGATTTGAGAGATTAGAGAGGACCCTTAAGAAAATAACAAATGAAGTCAAGGGGTCTAAGAAGAAAACCTAGGCTTAGATAGACAAGAACCATCTAAGGGCAAGAAAGATTTGGGATACAAACCTAGAGTCAAGGAGGGTGTCATCATATCATAAAGTTTCCTATAACTATGGAATTAACCCTAGGTCTAGAAGTCAAGTCAAGTAGGGATGGCAATGGGTCGGGTTCGGATCGGATTCTATATCCTCCGTACCCATACCCATCGGGTATAGGATATCCAATGGGTATACCCATACCCATTAAAGGACCGGATATATTCTATACGTGTAATTTTTCTTCTTTCTATCGAGCTATTATCATTCAACAAAAACATATTAAAATTAACATCCTATTAAAAAATATATATATAATTAAAAAAATAGATTAAACATCTATATAGGCCTACTAATATCAACAAAAAATAGTAAGTTGATTTTAGAAAAAGAAAATTTTCTTTAATATATATATATATATTATTTAATCGGGTATTCGGGTCGGGTATCGGGTATTGATAGTCCCTCCATACCCTCCTCCATTCGGGTCGGATGTCGGATCCTCCATCGGGTTCGGGTGGAATTGCCATCCCTAAAGTCAAGGTTAAAATGGAGGCCATCCCTAAAGTTGGCTTTGAGGAGACTAGTATGACTAAGACTTATAAGAAGCTTAGGAAAGTCATTAGGAAAGTTTTTAGGGAAGTTATCACTAGTGAGTACCAAGAACACCCAAGGGGTACTAATAGATTTTAGGTTTCTAAGACTGTGTTCTCTACACACTAAATGAGTTTTGAATGTGTTGACTATAATTGGAAAGGTAGTAACCTAACCATAGTGAAGTTGACACTTTAGGGAATTTTCAATGTATTGTCATACCTTGAAAATGAATCAATTAGTAATAGATACCAATCTATTAGGAGCTATTGATTTTTACTGAAATAAGTTTTGATCCTGTCCGAACGCTGAATCAACGGACGCTGGGCACGTGGCGCTCTCTGGGTCGCCGATGTAGATCTCCGGCTAGTCTCACGAAGCTCCGGCGAACCTGCACAGAAGTCGGGCCGGGAAGGGGTTCCCGGCGGCGACCCTCCGACGCTCAAGTCAGGTAAGCAAGTGGTGGTGGAAAAAGTAGCTCCAAAGCTTGTAGAACGCGTACCTCCGGCAAAGTCTGCAGCTCTTTATATAGAGCGATGAAAGAGCTTCTACACGCCTATCGAGGCACGTACGTGTCCGCAGTCCATACCTCGGTATGTGTTTGTCAGAAAGCTTACCTGACGTCATACTGCAACAGTCCCATCGCGCCTTCAATGGAACAACAGGACACCCCGTTGTCAGACTAGGAGTATGGCTTAGCCATACGACTTGACGGCTGTCAGCAGATGTTCCTGTCCCTATTTACCCACCGCCAGTCAGGACGTCCATCCGGCCGGCTCGACGAAGAGCGCCGTTCGGACGACCCTAATTCCCTGCGCCGTCCGGGCGGCGCGCCCATTACGTCCTGCCTTCTCTTAGGCCTTCCGCTCGGCCACTACTTACTGTTTCATTGAGCGTTGGAACCCCGATCCCTATCAGGGCGCTTTTTACTATCAGATGTTTACTGGCAGACCGATCGGCTTGCCCTTTTCTCATGAGTCCGGTCGACACACCCTTCTTCGACGGACCACCTGGCCCCTTTGACCTCCACGTGGCGTTGACCCCTCGTTTGGGGTCCCGGACTCTTACCACCGGATCACTTGCCTTCCCCTCGAGTCTAGTCGAAGGAGGCGAAGTCCGACTGACTGGACTGCCGATCTGATTGAGCAATGATCACTGCATTAGTCCGCTCGGCCAGGCATAGGTATACTCATCCGTTCGGCGGTATCTTGTCCATGCCTTGTGTTCTCTTGGAATCCATGTCCGATGCTCTCCCCTACTACCCGTCACGTGCGCTGCGCACGGTAAGGGGAGCTCATTAAATGCGGCCAGTATCCTGCTGACACGTGGCGATCGTGCGTTTGTCAGCGTATGGCGGTGGCGTCACTTCCGATGGGACAGCCGCCGTTTGAAATGAACGGCTAGATGACGACCTCGATATCGACGACCTGGATCGGATGGCTGAAATTAATAGCGGCCGCCCTTATAAAGTGCCGACTTCCGCTTTCCGCCGCATTTCGGCCTCATCTTCTCCGACGTTTCGCTGCTCCTTTCTTCTCCGGGGACCTTGCGTTCCGGCTCTCCGGCGACCCTACAGCCCCCTTCGATCATCTTCTTTGCCCGTAAGGATTCCTCTTCCTTACCGCCTCTCCTTTTTTCTCTCTATTAGCTATTTCTTTCATCATCCCGCATTCTTTCCCTGTTTTTATTTCTCCCTCCTTCCACGCGCGTCCCTCCCTAGCCTTATACCATGACCAACACCTCACAGCCGACCAGCGGTGCTCCGGGTCTTTGGTATTCGACCATGGAAAGCCGGTTCGACGAGGAGGACGCCTTGCGCCTCACTCGAACCTATGATTTGCCGACCGACCACCAAATAGTGTTAGCATCACCGACCGATCGGCCTCATGAACCGCCGCCCAACACCGTTTTATTCTTCCGAGACCAATTTTTGGCCGGGCTACGCTTTCCACCCCACAAGTTCTTCTTACAAATCTGCAATTTTTTTCGCATTCCGCTCGGCCAGGTAGTCCCTAACTCCATTAGGCTGTTGAGCGGAGTGATAGTCCTTTTTAAACTGAACAACATCCCCCTCGACCCTAAGATTTTTCACTACTTTTTTTATCCCAAGCAAGCCGAGTGGGGTACCTTTATTTTCCAATCTAGGATAGGCTTCGTCCTTTTTGATAATATGCCGAGCTCCAACAAACATTGGAATGAGCACTTTTTCTATGTGCGCTTTCCCGAGCGGCCAACTTTTCGCACCAAATGGCAGACTGCGATGCCGGCGCAACCGGAGCTCGGCAAATTTAGAGGCGATGCGGCCTACCTTCATGCGGTCGAGCGATTGGTGGGTCAGCGCTATCACATTGATAAGCTGCTTCTCCGAGGAGTAATGTATATATTCGGCATGTCTTCCACCCCAGCCGATCTGCCTTGCAGCATGAGTAAGCGATTCTCATCCCTCCTTTTTCTTTTGTTCTAATTGATTTAATCTTTGTTTCTGCAGCTGAAGTTATGTGGCGTGCTAAGGCGACCGAGAAGCTCAAATTGAAAGCCGCTCAGATTGAGGCGGTGAAGAACAAGGAGGTCGCCGAGCGGGGCCTTGATCCAGCCGATCCGACCGACGAATTAGGCGAGGGGACTCAGGATGCCCTGGAAGCCTTAGCAGCTACTACCTCTCATGACGAGGCAGCGGGCGACACAGAACCTTCTACCCAAGCTGAGGTGGAGGGCCGTTCGGCCGATGATGTTCCGCTAGTCACTCGGAAGCGCCGACAACCGGAATCTGCATCTGCCTCAATTCCACTTGGTGATCCACAGCCCGAGCGGGGTGCGGATGCTCCGGTGTTGTCCGGGACGGTTTCCCTAGAGAGTACCCCAACCCCACATGGCTCTCCGAGGGCAAGCTTTGAGGTGCCGCCGTCCAGCCGTTCAAGAACTCTGCGCCGTATCAGGCGTTTGGGCGAGCTTCTTTCCTCGTCCACCGGTGGGCCATCCGGTAAGGCCGATGCTTCTCAGGGCGAGCCGAGCGGCCAGAATTTAATTAAAACCATCCTGCGCCTCCCCTCAGAGGAATATATGGCAGCTGCTGATCGGCCAGTGGTCCCCGAGCAGCAGATCACCTTGACAGGCCCTCTTGCAAAAGCTTGGGAAGACGCTCGGCGCCGAATAAAAGCAATGACTCCCGGGCAGCTCGGCGACAGCAACCTTCAGCAGGCCACCGGGGTATGCTCTTTTTCCTTGTTCGTGTATTTGAATTAAGTTTCTAACCTGTCCACTTTTGCTCGTAGAACTGGGTGGAGCAGATTGTTGTTAGCAATCGGTTGGCCGAGCTGGAGGATGAATTGAAAAAACTCAAGGCCGCGGGGGACAGCCAACAGTCGACGGCCGCTCTGGAGAAGGCCAAAAAATTACTGGAAGCCGAACGGAAACGGGCTTCCGATCTGGCGAGCAAGGTCGTTCGGCTTGAAGCGATGGTCAAACAACGAGATAAGGAGATCAAGATGGCGATCACTCGGAAGCGCCAGGCCATCGATGACATGGACCGAATGAAGGTGGAGATCAGAGGGCTAGAGCAACACATCAAGGATCTGGATGCCCTTCTGGCCACCGAGAAGGAGGGCCGCTCGGCCGATCTTCAAAGATTTGATGGAGATTTGAAGGATCTTCAAGCCGCCAGCGACGCTGCCCACGCCGAGCTCAAAGAGTATCAAGAAGGGAAGTCGGCTCGCTCCGACGAGGTGAGGAAGGCATTCGTCCGCTCGGATGCCTTTGGGGAGAAGTTTACTGACAAGATCTCCCTCACCTTTGAAGAGGCGATCAAAGCGGCTGTGGATCACTTAAAGGCCAAAGGCCACCTGCCCGCCGAGCTGACTATCCCTCCCGAGGACCTCGCGACCGTGATGGGCGCCATCCCTAATGCTCTTTTTGATTTCGACACATGAGGAGTGTTTCTTATGAACTTTTTTGTATCCTCGTCGTTCGGCCAAACTTATTTTTGCTGTAACTTTTTTAGTTAGCCCTGTGCTTAATAGATAATCTTTTCCTTTCCTTCCACTTTTGTTTTGGCAAGAAATTTTTCTCTCGTCATAACTAAAATGTTCTTTAAAACTCCCCCGGTCGGCTCCACGCTCTAACATAGACCCAAGCCGCCTGCCTTCAATAACGTCTTTTCGCCACGCAATTAAGCAGCCGCTCAGCGCGCGAACGTCACTTGTTCACTTGCTCGCAATTTTAATTCTGATTAACCATCTCTTACTTCGCGCCCTACCTCAAAGGGGTTTTCGCTAGATTCTCGTAATGCGAGCTGCTCGGAAGTTTATAGACGCCGGCTCGTCTCTCGATATTTAGCGTCGGAGTTCGACGCTCTTCCACTCGGACATTTATAGACGCCGACTCGTCTCTCGATATTTAACGTCGGAGCTCGACGGTCTTCCGCTCGGACGTTTATAGACGTCGGCTCGTCTCTCGATATTTAACGTCGGAGCTCGACGGTCTTCCGCTCGGACGTTTATAGACGCCGGCTCGTCTCTCGATATTTAACGTCCAAGCTCGACGGCCTTCCGCTCGGAATATTTGCCGGCTCGCCTCTCGATATTTAACGGCGATGGCCTTCCGCTCGGAGGGTTTATAGACGCCGGCTCGTCTCTCGATATTTAACGTCGGAGCTCGACGGTCTTCCGCTCGGACATTTATAGACGCCGGCTCGTCTCTCGATATTTAACGTCGGAGCTCGACGGCCTTCCACTCGGACGTTTATAGACGCCGGCTCGTCTCTCGATATTTAACGTCGGAGCTCGACGGTCTTCCGCTCGGACGTTTATAGACGCCGGCTCGTCTCTCGATATTTAACGTCGGAGCTCGACGGCCTTCCGCTCGGACGTTTATAGACGCCGGCTCGTCTCTCGATATTTAACGTCGGAGCTCGACGGCCTTCCGCTCGGACGTTTATAGACGACGGCTCGTCTCTCAATATTTAACGTCGGAGCTCGACGGTCTTCCGCTCGGACGTTTATAGACGCCGGCTCGTCTCTCGATATTTAACGTCGGAGCTCGACGGTCTTCCGCTCGGACGTTTATAGACGCCGGCTCGTCTCTCGATATTTAACGTCGGAGCTCGACGACCTTTTTAGGGCTAACTTCAATACAGCCGCTCGGAAACGATATCTTTCTCCCAACTCGGATAACGTACTCCCGGCCGAACGGCTCGGGGTCTTCTTCGTCGAGCGCTTGGCTCGAATACCATACGTTAGGGAGATAGGCCGCTCGGCAAACCCATTGGCCATCCATTGAATTAATTTTGCTTCCTGCATTACAAGGGTACGGGCGACCAAAATATATGCAAAAATAAGTTACATTAGTGCACCTTTCACCCAGCCCGATAAGGCTGGAGATGATTCGCGCTCCACGGCCGGTCCAGTTGACGCCCGTCTTCATCTTCCAGATAGTAAGCGCCCGAGCGGAGCTTTTCGATAACCTTGAAGGGACCCGCCCAAGGAGCTTCAAGCTTGCCGACGTCGCCGACCGGCTTGACTTTCTTCCAGACGAGATCGCCGACCTGGAATGATCTGGGGATTACGCGGCGGTTGTAGTTTTGCTTCATCCGCTGCCGGTATGCCATCAGCCGAACGGACGCCTTGGCTCACTCCTCGTCGACCAAATCCAGCTCCATGTTCCTCCGTTCGGCGTTGTCATCATCATAGCTCTGGATCCGGACGGACTCAACGCCGACTTCGACAGGAATGACCGCCTCGCCGCCATACACCAAATGGAACGGCGTGACGGCGTCCCTTCCTTCGGCGTCGTTCGGATGGCCCATAAGACGCCCGGCACTTCATCCGGCCAACTTCCTCCCAAATGGTCCAGCCGAGCGCGCAGAATCGGCTTGACCGTTGCTCTGGGGATAAGCCACGGACGTGAAGTGTTGCTCGATGCCGTAGCTTTTGCACCAATCCTCTAGCATCTTCCCTGTGAATTGCCGCCCATTGTCGGAAACCAATCGGCGAGGGATGCCGAACCGACAGATGATGTGTTGCCAGATAAATTTTTTGACCATCTGTTCGGTGATCTTGGCTAGCGGCTTGGCCTCCACCCACTTGGAAAAATAATCAACCGCCACTAGCAAAAATTTCCGCTGCCCGGTCGCCATCGGAAATGGACCGACAATATCCATTCCCCATTGATCGAACGGACATAAAACTGTTGATGCCTTCATTTCCTCTGCCGGTCGGTGGTTGAAGTTATGGTACTTCTGCCATGAGAGGCACGTCGACACGGTCCGAGCGGCATCTGCTTGTAAAGTCGGCCAAAAGTACCCGGCCAAGAGGATCTTCTTGGCCAACGATCGTCCGCCCGGATGCCCTCCGCACGATCCTTGATGTACTTCTTGGAGGATGTAAGCCGAGTCCTCCGAGCTCACGCATTTCAACAACGGGCGTGAGAAAGCCTTTTTGTAAAGCTGATCGCCGATGAGTGTGAACCGACCGGCTCTCCTCCTTAGCAGCTGGGCTTCATACTCATTGGATGGTGTGGCACCCGAGCGGAGGAACTCTATGATGGGTGTCCGCCAGTCGCTTGGAAATGTGAGGCCTTCCATTCGGTCGACGTGCGCCACCAACAGTACTTTTTCAATTTGCTGCTGAATGGCGACCGGCGTTATTGAGCTCGCGAGTTTGGCTAACTCATCAGCTGCTTGATTTTCTGCTCTGGGTATCTTCTGGACAACAACTTCTCTAAAATCGGCTTTGAGCTTCTCGAAGGCTTCAACGTAGAGCTTGAGCCGAGCATTATTGATTTCGAACGAGTGAAGCGTTACCCGACCTGCTCCCACATGCCGAGCTGCCTGCAAGCCGGCTATGAGGGCCTCATACTCTGCTTCATTGTTGGTAGCTTTATAATCCAGCCGGACGGATAAGTGCATCTTCTCTTCTTGAGGGGAGAGTAACAATATTCCAATCCCTCTTCCAAGCCGAGTGGACGACCCATCCACATATATTCTCCACATAGCTTCCGGCTCCGGCCTTTGCACCTCAGTCACAAAATCGGCCAAGGATTGTGCTTTGATCGCCGAGCGGGGCTGGTATTGGATATCAAATTCACTTAACTCGGTCGTCCATTTGATGAGCCGTCCTGATGCCTCTGGATTTAGTAGAACACGTCCGAGCGGGCTATTGGTTTTGACAATGATCGTATGCGCTAGGAAGTATGGACGAAGGCGCCGAGCTGCGAGGACCAGAGCGAAAGCCAGCTTCTCGAGCCCAGTGTAGCGAGATTCAGCATCTTTTAAAATGTGACTAAGGAAATACACAGGCTCTTCTCCGCTCGACCTCACTAAAGCCGAGCCGATTGCATGCTCGGTTGATGACAAGTACATATAAAGTGGCTCACCCGCAGTCGGCTTGGCTAATACCGGGAGGGAGTTCAGATATGCCTTCAAGTCTTCGAACGCCCGATCGCATTCTTCATCCCAGTGAAACTTAGTGGCCTTGCGCAAGATTTTGAAGAAAGGGAGGCTCCGGTCGGCAATTTTGGAGATGAATCTGGACAAAGCAGTTATCCGACCGGTCAAACGCTGCACTTCCCTTGTATTTCTTGGAGGCGGCATATCTTGCAGAGCTTTCACCTTGCTGGGGTTTGCTTCGATGCCCCGCTCGGTCACTATGTACCCCAAGAATCGCCCTCCTTTTGCTCCGAACAGGCACTTCTGGGGATTTAGCTTGACTCCATATTTGCGTAGCGTTAGGAAGATTTCTTCCATGTCATTGAAGAGATCGGCCGCTCGGACAGACTTAATGAGAATGTCATCCACATAAACTTCTAGATTCCGCCCGATCTGCTCTCTAAATACTTTATTCATCAAGCGCTGATATGTGGCCCCCGTATTCTTCAATCCGAACGGCATCACATTATAGCAATAAGTGCCGTCGGCCATCACGAAGCTGACTTTCTCTTGATCTTCACGGGCGAGCGGCACTTGGTGATAGCCTTGGTAGGCGTCGAGCATACAGATTAATTCGCAGCCGGCCGTAGAGTCCACTAGCTGATCTATCCGGGGCAGAGGATAAAAATCTTTCGGGCAAGCTTTGTTGAGATCCCTGAAATCTATGCATACTCTCCATTTGTTGCCCGGCTTGGAGACCAATACTACGTTCGCCAGCCAGCTCAGGAACTGCACCTCGCGTATATGGCCGGCCTCCAGAAGTTTTTCCACCTCTGCTCGGATTATGGAATTCTGCTCGGCGTTGAAGTCCCTTTTTCTTTGCTTTACTGGCCGAGCATCCGGTCGGACATGTTGGTTGCTACTCGGAAAACCTATAGGTTCCACTGTACAAAAATTTTGTACAAAGGTCTGAACCTTTTCCTAGCTACCATGTGTTCTTTTAAATTAAATTTTGGATCGCCTGCGGAACTTAACACGTTTGATCCAAAACTTAATCTATTTGTTCTTTTAGGTTTTGACTTGGATCTCCTGCGGAACTTAACACGTTCGACCCAAGTCTCCTTAAGTTATTAATTCCATTAAATATTAATTTCCATAAAAGGTTCCCAGTACTGACGTGGCGAGGCACATGACCTTCTTGGATATGGGAGCAACCACCACCGACTAGACAAAACCTTTAATAGAAAGCTAATATTTAATTTCCTAAAATAACTTTAGGTTAACCAAAGAGAACAATCAAATCACAAGGAAAAGAAAGAAACAAAAGAACACAACTTCGAAAAAACATATTCGAAATACTAGAACGTAAGCCTCTTGTATTTGGTATTATTTCCATAAATAACTAGTATGATGCGGAAAGAAAAATTACTAGTTATACCTTGTAGAAAAAAACCTCTTGATCTTCTACCGTATTCCTCTTCTAACCTCGGACGTTGTGTGGGCAACGATCTTCCGAGATGAGAAACCACCAAGCACCTTCTTCTTCTCCTAGCTAGGTTCGGCCAACACAAAGAAGCTTCACCAAGGACGAAGAACAAAACACCAACCAAGCTCCAAGGGATACAAACTTTCTCTCCTTCTTCTTCTTCTTCTCCAAGTAGTATCCGGCCACCACAAGAACTCCAAGCAAGAGATAAGTTTCGGCCACCACAAAAGAGGAAGAAAGGAAGAGGATGATGATGGCCGGCCATAATAAATTTCAAGGATGAAGAAATTCGGCCATCACCAATGCTCCAAGGGATGCTAGAGACGAGACTTGCCTTCTCTCCTTCTTCTCCTTCCTTGATCCGGCCACAAACAAGAGCTCCACCAAGAAGATAGGTTTCGGCCAACAAGAGGAGAGGAGAGAAAGAGAAGGGCCGGCCACCACACCAAGGAAAAGAGGGAGAAACATAATAGAGGTTGTTCACCATGAAGGCACCCCTACCCCTTCTTTTATATTCCTTGGCTTTGGCAAATAAGGAAATTTATTTATAATAAAATTTTCTTAACTTTCCTTGACAACAATTAATTAAAAAAAAATTAAATAAATTTTCCTAATTAATTGTATGTGGCCGGCCACCTCATCTAGAGCAAATAGGATAATTTTAATCAACAATTAAAACTTCATATTTTGTCTTTGGAAAATTTAAAAAATAAAATTTCCTTTTAAAATCCCTTCATGGTTGATAAAAAGAAATTTCTATAATTTTAATTTTCAACATGTGAATAATTCTTCAGAGAGAAAAAATAAAATATCTTTCCAATATACAAATAAGGAAAGAGATCTAATCTCTTTCTTTTAATCTTTTTGTAGATCTTTTAAAGAGAGATATTTTAATTTTAATTCTCTGTAATAAATTATATCTTCCACATAATAAAAATTAAAATTAAAATTCTTTTTAATTTAATGGGGGCCGGCCACCTAAGCTTGGGTTCAAGCTAGGGTCGGCCACCCATGAACCAAGGCTTGGCCGGCCCTAGCTTGAACCACAAGCTAGCTTGGCCGGCCCCTTTCTCATGGGTATGAAGGTGGGTATAGGTGGGTATAGTACTCTATAAATAAGAGGCTACGATAGGGACCGAGAGGAGAAATTGGTTTTGGTCTCCCGATAAAATTAAGCATCCCGTGTTCGCCCCGAACACACAACTTAATTTTATCAATAATAATTCATTCCACTAGAGAACTATTATTGAACTACCGCACCAATCCCAAATTACATTTTGGGCTCCTTCTTATTATGAGTGTGTTAGTCTCCCTGTGTTTAAGATAACAAATGTCCACTAATTAAGTAAGTTACTGACAACTCACTTAATTAATATCTAGCTCCAAGAGTAGTACCACTCAACTTCATTGTCATGTCGGACTAAGTCCACCTGCAGGGTTTAACATGACAATCCTTATGAGCTCCTCTTGGGGACATTCTCAACCTAGATCACTAGGACACAGTTTCCTTCTATAATCAACAACACACACTATAAGTGATATCATTTCCCAACTTATCGGGCTTATTGATTCATCGAACTAAATCTCACCCATTGATAAATTAAAGAAATAAATATCAAATATATGTGCTTGTTATTATATTAGGATTAAGAGCACACACTTCCATAATAACTGAGGTCTTTGTTTCTTTATAAAGTCAGTATAAAAGAAACGACCTCTAATGGTCCTACTCAATACACTCTGAGTGTACTAGTGTAATTATACAGTCAAGATAAACTGATACCTAATTACACTACGACCTTCCAATGGTTTGTTCCTTTCCATTATGGTCGTGAGCTACTGTTTATAATTTATAAGATACTGATAACATGATCCTCTGTGTGTGACACCACACACCATGTTATCTACAATATAAATTAATTGAACAACTACATTTATCATAAATGTAGACATTTGACCAATGTGATTCTTATTTCTAGATAAATATTTATACCAAAAGCTAGGCTTTTAGTATACACTCTAACAATCTCCTACTTATACTAAAAGACTAAGCTGCTATATCTGCTGCCATACATCTGATTCTCATCCCTTCAACATGCCCATCAAAAGCTCTTGCCTTAAGGACCTTAGTGAAAGGATCTATAGGTCATCACCTGATGCAATCTAGGCGGCAACAACTTCTCCTCGTTTATACGATTCCTCGTATTGGGTGGTACTTGCGCTCTATTGTGTTTACTTGCCTTATAGACTTATGGTTTCTTCAAGTTTGCTACTGCACCAATAAATTGTAATAATTTTTGGACAAACCAGAAATCATATCTAAGTCTATCTTGAGGTTATTGAGTCATTCAGCTTTTATGGCTACCTCAGAGGCTTGCCATATACTAAGCTTCTATGGTGGAGTCCAGAAAAACACCTATGCTTATCACTCTTCCATAGTTATGACTTTACCTCCTAAAGTAAACACAAAACCCCGAGGTTGACTTATTATTGTCCCTATCCGATTGGAAGTCAAAATCCATGCAACCCACAAGGACTAAATTAACTGCCTTGTAAGCTAGCATATAATCTCTAGTGCCTCTAAGGTACTACAATATATGCTTTACTGCAGTCCACTGTCCTTGTCCAGGGTTACTTTGATATCTGCTAACTATGCCTTTGGCAAAACAGATTTCTGATCTCGTGCATTAGGCTTTCAACAGCCGTAGCATAAAGAACTGCCTATATTTCCTTTATCTCCTTTGATGTCTTCAGAGACATATCTTTAGATAAAGTTACTCCATCCTGAAAAGGTAAGAAACCTTTCTTGGAGTTTTGTATGCTTAAAACGAACAAGGATTTTTCCGATGTATGAAGCTTGGGATAAGTAAAATATTCCTTTCTTGCGATCCCTTATTACTTTGATCTCAAGAATATATACATTCTCCCAAGTCCTTTATATCGAATTGTTTGGACAACCATACCCTTACTTCTGACAACATTTTGATATTGTTTCCAACTACCAAAAATGTTATCTAAGTATAGTACAAAAAATACCACCACGTTTCCATCACATCTTTTGTATACACAAGACTTATCCGGTTACTAAATCCATAGATCTGGATTTCTTTGATAAACCGGATATTCCAAGACCTTGAAGCTTTGCCTCAGTCCATAGACTGATTGAGCTTACACACAAGATGCTCTTAGCCCTTTGCAATGAACCCTTCTGGTTGCTTTATATGGATGTTTTCTTCAAGACTTCCATTAAGGAATGTTGTCTTGACATCCACTTGCCAAATAGATAAAAGAATCCGGATAGACTTAAGCATGACTACCAGTGAAAAAGTTTCTTTTTCATCAAGCCTTGCTTTGAAAGTTACTACCTTCCTGTCTATCCCTCTTTTCCTATTATAGACCTTTTAACACCCAACGGCTTTTACACCATTTGGTGATTCTACAAGCTTCCAGATTTTATTAGAATACATATATTCTAATTCTTTTATTCATTACTCTTTGCCAAGATGCTGCATCTTTATCTTGGAGTGCTTCATCATATGACCGGAGATCAGGTTCATGTCCTCCAGGGATCGAGTCCAAAAACTCTCCCAAAACATGAACCTATTTAGGTTGCCTAACAACCCTCCCACTACGACAAGACACTTTCTGTAATTGTGTATCAATTTGTGATACGTGTTGCAGTTTTCTTGTGGTATCTCATCTTGTACAGTTGGTACTAGGTTAGACATGTCCTTTATTATTTCCTTAAGAACAAATTTACTTATGAGCACGTGGTTCATTATATAGTCTTTTTCTAAAAATCAGTCATTGATGCTAACAATGACCTTCTGATTTTTAAGACTATAAACCTACTTTTGTTTATCTAGGATAACTTATAAACAAGTGAACTCCTATCCAACTTATCATTGTCTCTCTTTAACATATGTGCTGGATTACCCGAATCCGAATATGCTTCAAAATAGGTTTTCACCTATTCAGCAATTCTATATGAGTAGAGAGTTCTAACTTGGAAGGTACTATGTTCACTTTCGTTTTCAGAGTTTATCCTTAAAACAAATTTGGTAATTTTCTGAATAACTCATCATCTATCTAATTATTTCATAAGAGTCTTTTACCTTCTTTCTACTACACCATCCTTGTTGGGGTGTACCAGGTGCAGTTAGTTGGGGTTGAAATCCAACTACTGATAAGTGACTCCTAAAATCTCTCAAGAGGTACTTGCCACTATGATCTTACCATAGTGACATTTACTTTAACATTTCTCCGCATCAGCCTTGTACTCTTTGAACTAATCAAAGTACTTAGTCTTGCGGTACATTAAGTAAATTTATTTGTATCTTGAATAGTTGTCTATAAAATAGATGAAATATTCAATACTACCTCTTGTCTGGATAGTCATAGGATCACATAAATCAGAATGAACCGATTTCAACATATCTTTGACTCCATACCCTTGGACTTAAAAGCTTCTTGGTTATTTTCCTTCCAAGTAAGACTCGCAGGTTGGAAAGATTTCCACTACTAATGAACCCAAAAGTTCATCGACTACCAATGAATCCTACTTAAGTTAATATAACCTAGCCTTAGATGTCAAAGATATAATTGGTTCATGAAGGTTGCTTTCTCTTAAGTTAGAAGATGTGTTATTAATTTCCATTTGTTGCATCATGGGAGTTATTGGATTATAAATTGTCAACCAACATACCAGAATAGATAACTTGCCTATTTTTCTTGATAACAACTTTGTTATCAAAATAGACACAATATCTATTCTATAATAGTTTAGAAACTGAAATCAGGTTCTTTCTAAACTTAGTATGTAAAGACAATTCCTAATAATCCAAATTTTATTCCTATTAGAGAATAAACCTCTCCCACTGCAACAGCTGCTACTTTTGCAGTAGTGCCCATGTGGACGGTGTTTTTATTTTCATTTAGTTGTCGGGTTTCCTGGAACCCTGCAATGAATTACAGACATGATCAGTGGCTCCCATATCTACACACCAGGTACCGGTAGATAACTCCACTAAACATGTATCAACTAATGAATAAAATACACCTATATTGTTCTTAGTTCTAAGAGGACAGTCTACCTTAATGTCCAAATTCTATTTCCAATCAATTATAATTGGGACCACTAAGTCTATCCTAAAGTATATCAGCTAGGGATTGACCATCTTCCTAAGAATCACAAAAATATTTGGTTAAGACCAACTCCTTAAAAATCCCCATGAATTTTGTATGCCACGTTAGTGTGGACGTATACAAATTCAAAGAGGAAATTTTATTTAATTTTATTATCTCGTCAACCTTACTTTATGACGAATAAAATTAATAGTTGGTCTATCAAATATTTGGTCAATACTCTAAATTTAAAATAATATTGATTCCTCTAACAATACTATTTAAATTTACCAACACCTCGAAACACCGTGAATTTTGCATGCCACGTTAGTGTGGACGTATACAAAATCAACATTTGTAAGAGGAGGGTTTTACCCATTAACTATCTTGTCAACGTAACTTTATGACAAATAAAATTATCTCAAACACCGTTAATTTTGTATGCCACGTTAGTGTGGACGTATACAAAATCAATCATTTGTAAGAGGGGTTTTAACCCTTTAATTTTATTATCTTGTCAACCTAGTTTTATGACAAATTAATAGTTGGTTTCATTTGGTCACACAAATAATAGCAGTGACTCCGATGGGGAGGATACTATTAGATGTGTCTAAGTGTATACCATTACTTGACACTAAGTCCATTAATAAGATTATGCCCCTTCCGTTGGGGAAGATCACACGCTCTTAATTAACTTCCTATAGTCATCCAAAATGGAAGTACGTTCTAGTGATCCGCAAACAAGCTCATCCGTTATGGAGGAAGGCACTCAGAGCCAACGCGCAAGCTTGTTTGCATCACTTACAAACCAGTAATGGAGACCATGGGATTTATTTAAAAATCCCTCTCCCACTTAGTTATTTATAAATGAGGAATTTTAACTATGCTAGCCTACTTAAACTTGTAAACTAACATGCACACACAGCACAATATAAAAGCAATAAATAGAAAATTTAATTTTCAACTATTATGGCTTTTATCTCTAATTGTCCTCCGTGTGTTGTCATCCCAAGTTTCTGCCATATTTGGCCACCGCCTCAGTCTAGCTGTCGCATCCATCTTGCTCCTAGTTGCGCTGCACCTCTGGTCCTTAGAAGGTTCCACGCTTTGCAAGATTCGATCCGCGACATAAATAGAATTTTACATTTTGATCCTATATTCCATAAAAGGAATGTACATGTATCTAGATCAAAAATAAAATCCTAATAAAAACTAAATACAGCTCCTGCTGTATTTTAATACAATCATGCACACACATTAAATGCCCTTGACATGTCCAAGGGTCCAATCACACACATAATAACTAAAAGCCATAATAGTTGGATCCTGCGTCCACAAAGTTAGCACATCCTACTATTATCCTGCCTAAATTATGTATGACATGTGCATAATTAAACTAAATACCAAATACACAGAGGCAAAACCCTAGCTCTGATACCAATTGTTGGTTGCTACTCGGAAAACCTATAGGTTCCACTGTACAAAAATTTTGTACAAAGGTCTGAACCTTTTCCTAGCTACCATGTGTTCTTTTAAATTAAATTTTGGATCGCCTGCGGAACTTAACACGTTTGATCCAAAACTTAATCTATTTGTTCTTTTAGGTTTTGACTTGGATCTCTTGGAACTTAACACGTTCGACCCAAGTCTCCTTAAGTTATTAATTCCATTAAATATTAATTTCTATAAAAGGTTCCCAGTACTGACGTGGCGAGGCACATGGCCTTCTTGGATATGGGAGCAACCACCACCGACTAGACAAAACCTTTAATAGAAAGCTAATATTTAATTTCCTAAAATAACTTTAGGTTAACCAAAGAGAACAATCAAATCACAAGGAAAAGAAAGAAACAAAAGAACACAACTTCGAAAAAACATATTCGAAATACTAGAACGTAAGCCTCTTGTATTTGGTATTATTTCCATAAATAACTAGTATGATGCGGAAAGAAAAATTACTAGTTATACCTTGTAGAAAAAAACCTCTTGATCTTCTACCGTATTCCTCTTCTAACCTCGGACATTGTGTGGGCAACGATCTTCCGAGATGAGAAACCACCAAGCACCTTCTTCTTCTCCTAGCTAGGTTCGGCCAACACAAAGAAGCTTCACCAAGGACGAAGAACAAAACACCAACCAAGCTCCAAGGGATACAAGCTTTCTCTCCTCCTTCTTCTTCTTCTCCAAGTAGTATCCGGCCACCACAAGAACTCCAAGCAAGAGATAAGTTTCGGCCACCACAAAAGAGAAAGAAAGGAAGAGGATGATGATGGCCGGCCATAATAAATTTCATGGATGAAGAAATTCGGCCATCACCAATGCTCCAAGGGATGCTAGAGACGAGACTTGCCTTCTCTCCTTCTTCTCCTTCCTTGATCCGGCCACAAACAAGAGCTCCACCAAGAAGATAGGTTTCGGCCAACAAGAGGAGAGGAGAGAAAGAGAAGGGCCGGCCACCACACCAAGGAAAAGAGGGAGAAACATAATAGAGGTTGTTCACCATGAAGGCACCCCTACCCCTTCTTTTATATTCCTTGGCTTTGGCAAATAAGGAAATTTATTTATAATAAAATTTCCTTAACTTTCCTTCACAACAATTAATTAAGAAAAAATTAAATAAATTTTCCTAATTAATTGTATGTGGCCGGCCACCTCATCTAGAGCAAATAGGATAATTTTAATCAACAATTAAAACTTCCTATTTTGTCTTTGGAAATTTTAAAAAATAAAATTTCCTTTTAAAATCCCTTCATGGTTGATAAAAAGAAATTTCTATAATTTTAATTTTCAACATGTGAATAATTCTTCAGAGAGAAAAAATAAAATATCTTTCCAATCTACAAATAAGGAAAGAGATCTAATCTCTTTCTTTTAATCTTTTGTAGATCTTTTTAAAGAGAGATATTTTAATTTTAATTCTCTGTAATAAATTATATCTTCCACATAATAAAAATTAAAATTAAAATTCTTTTTAATTTAATGGGGGCTGGCCACCTAAGCTTGGGTTCAAGCTAGGGCCGGCCACCCATGAACCAAGGCTTGGCCGGCCCTAGCTTGAACCACAAGCTAGCTTGGCCGACCCCTTTCTCATGGGTATGAAGGTGGGTATAGGTGGGTATAGTACTCTATAAATAAGAGGCTACGATAGGGACCGAGAGGAGGAATTGGTTTTGGTCTCCCGATAAAATTAAGCATCCCGTGTTCGCCCCGAACACACAACTTAATTTTATCAATAATAATTCATTCCACTAGAGAACTATTATTGAACTACCAATCCCAAATTACATTTTGGGCTCCTTCTTATTATGAGTGTGTTAGTCTCCCTGTGTTTAAGATAACAAATGTCCACTAATTAAGTAAGTTACTGACAACTCACTTAATTAATATCTAGCTCCAAGAGTAGTACCACTCAACTTCATTGTCATGTCGGACTAAGTCCACCTGCAGGGTTTAACATGACAATCCTTATGAGCTCCTCTTGGGGACATTCTCAACCTAGATCACTAGGACACAGTTTCCTTCTATAATCAACAACACACACTATAAGTGATATCATTTCCCAACTTATCGGACTTATTGATTCATCGAACTAAATCTCACCCATTGATAAATTAAAGAAATAAATATCAAATATATGTGCTTGTTATTATATTAGGATTAAGAGCACACACTTCCATAATAACTGAGGTCTTTGTTTCTTTATAAAGTCAGTATAAAAGAAACGACCTCTAATGGTCCTACTCAATACACTCTGAGTGTACTAGTGTAATTATACAGTCAAGATAAACTGATACCTAATTACACTACGACCTTCCAATGGTTTGTTCCTTTCCATTATGGTCGTGAGCTACTGTTTATAATTTATAAGATACTGATAACATGATCCTCTGTGTGTGACACCACACACCATGTTATTTACAATATAAATTAATTGAACAACTACATTTATCATAAATGTAGACATTTGACCAATGTGATTCTTATTTCTAGATAAATGTTTATACCAAAAGCTAGGCTTTTAGTATACACTCTAACAGGACATGCAACTCGTGCTGCGCTATGCTCGGCGAAATTCCGGGTAGCTCATGTGTCGACCAGACGAAGACATCATGATTTCTTCGGAGGCATTGGATCAGCTCCTCTTTCTGCTTCTCCTCCAGATCGGACGCAATAAAAGTCGTGGCCTCCGATCGGGTTGGGTGAATCTGCACTTCCTCTTTTTCTTCATAAATTAAAGAGGGTGGCTTTTCGATGATGGCGTTTACCTCGATCCGGGGCGCCTTCCGAGCGAAATTGGCTTCTGCTCGGACCATCTCGATATAGCATCGCCGAGCTGCTAGTTGATCTCCCCGTACTTCTCCCACTTTGTCCTCCACGGGGAACTTGATCTTCTGATGGAAGGTTGAGACGACCGCTCGGAATTCGCTGAGGGCCGGTCGTCCCAAAATGACATAGAGGAGGAGAGAGTCGACCACATCATGGTCCTCCTGAGCGGCTCTTCTCCCTGCGAGGTAGCCAGCCGGATCTGTCCGACCGGCTAAACTTCGTTACCCGTAAACCTGTAGAGCAGAGTTATCATGGGCAACAGCTCGGCTCGATCAATTTGCAGCTGATCGAACGCCTTCTTGAATATGATGTTGACTGAGCTCCCTGTGTCAACAAATACGCGGTGAATAGTGTAATTGGCTATTACCGCTTTGATGAGCAGAGCATCGTCGTGAGGTACTTCAACTCCTTCCAAGTCCCCGGGCCCGAAACTAATTTCGGGTCCTTCCGCTCGTTCTCGGCTACAACCGACCGCATGAATCTGGAGCTACCGGACGCTCGCCTTTCTAGCTCGGTTGGAGTCTCCTCCGGTCGGTCCTCCAGCAATAACGTTGATCTCGCCTCGGGAAGTATTGCTTCTATTTTCCTCTTCCCGAGCGGACGGTCGAGACCGTTCTCTGGACGCTCGGCGATTCTCCTGCCTTGGAGAACGATGCCGATCAGGAGTTTGTTGCTGTGGCCTATCAGCTCGCGTCCGATCGGCTCCATGAGTTCTCTGTCGCCTGTCAACTGAGGGAGACCGTCGTCCGGCATTCCGGGGCACAGGATGAGCCACGAAGGGAAGACTTCGACAATCCCTTGTGTTGTGCGTATCCGTCCGGTGGAAGGAGCAGAACATCGGGGTCCATCTCTTCTTTAGCTTGGGCCGGGCCTCTTGCACATGGGACTGGCGTGGGGATCGGATTGCTTGACCTTGGTCCTCTAGGTGGGCTGATGAGCGTGCGGTTCGCTCGGAGGAGCCCGCTGGTGGAGTTTCCTTTTTGGCGCTTGCGCTTCTTCCACGTTGATGTATTCGTTGGCGGTGTAGCATGTGATCGTAATCTCGGGCGGCTTTCGGATGAGTGACCGGAAAAAACCATCCACGGGCCTTGTGTGAAGGCATTCATCATGGTTTCAAGTGGCCGTTGGAATATCCATCGCCACTTTGTTGAACCGCTGGATAGCTCGGAGCGATTCACGGGCTTCTTGCTTGATGGCGAACAGGCTCACGCTCTTTTTCGATAGCGTCGATTGCTCGCAAAATGGTGGAGGAAGGCCATTCGGAAGTCCTTGAAGGCGGTGATGGATCCGTCGGCAACCTCGAAACCACCGCTGAGCCGATCCAGGAGGTGGTAAGAAAAACTCGGCACTTTACTCCATACGTGTATTGATGGAGAGTATCAAACTTACCGGATGATCATCCGGGTCGGTTGTCCCATTATACTCGCCGATCGTCGGAGGCACATAGTGCGAGGGTATAGCCTCCGAAAATTGGCGATTAATCCTCTCGGGTGATGCGTCCGCTCGGGCTTTCCCCTTTCATCATCTCGTCTAGGCATCTCATCAAGAAGATCCTCTATCAGCTGGTGCGACTTCAGGGTGCGGAATAGGGCTCGATGAAATCGGCGGTGGCGGTGGTGCTTAGCTCGACCACGAGGCGATGTTGCTTTGCTCCGGTGTGGCTTCTGTTTTTGCTCCACGAGCTTGGCGGCCCTTATCTCGATCAGAGCGTCGAGTTCCTCGTTCGAAAGCGTCACCATGTGTTGTCGTCCAGCCTCGTCCATTGCTTCCGATCGGATGCAGGAGCGTTCCCACAGACGGCGCCAAATTGATCCTGTCCGAACGCTGAATCAACGGACGCTGGGCACGTGGCGCTCTCCGGGTCGCCGATGTAGATCTCCGGCTAGTCTCACGAAGCTCCGGCGAACCTGCACAGAAGTCGGGCCGGGAAGGGGTTCCCGGCGGCGACCCTCCGACGCTCAAGTCAGGTAAGCAAGTGGTGGTGGAAAAAGTAGCTCCAAAGCTTGTAGAACGCGTACCTCCGGCGAAGTCTGCAGCTCTTTATATAGAGCGGTGAAAGAGCTTCTACACGCCTACCGAGGCGCGTACGTGTCCGCAGCCCATACCTCGGTATGTGTTTGTCAGAAAGCTTACCTGACGCCATACTGCAACAGTCCCATCGCGCCTTCGATGGGACAACAGGACACCCCGTTGTCAGACTAGGAGTATGGCTTAGCCATACGACTTGACGGTTGTCAGCAGATGTTCCTGTCCCTATTTACCCACCGCCAGCCAGGACGTCCATCCGGCCGGCTCGACGAAGAGCGCCGTTCGGACGGCCCTAATTCCCTGCGCCGTCCGGGCGGCGCGCCCATTACGTCCTGCCTTCTCTTAGGCCTTCCGCTCGGCCACTACTTACTGTTTCATTGAGCGTCGGAACCCCGATCCCTATCAGGGCGCTTTTTACTATCAGATGTTTACTGGCAGACTGATCAGCTTGCCCTTTTCTCAGGAGTCCGGTCGGCTCACCCTTCTTCGACGGACCACCTGGCCCCTTTGACCTCCACGTGGCGTTGACCCCTCGTTAGGGGTCCCGGACTCTTACCACCGGATCAAGTTTATTTTAATTCATTAATATTTAGTCAATTGAACTATTTCTAATCCTATGAAATATTTTGATAAGTATTTGAGGGTAATTTTCTTAATGAAAATGAGAAAAAATTGTTAAAAGAGACTAATTTGGAGTTAAGGAGGAGGTTTAAATTCAAGGTTGAAATGTTAACCTCATGACTTCAATTTTGAGATTTTCTAAAGGCTTAGGAACTTTAAATTATTGTTAGTGTTATGATAGAAGTTAAAGCATACTTGAAGGGGAAGTTTCACCTTAAAGGCATGATTTAGATAAGAAAGGAGATTTATAGAAGGATAATAGATGTATGCTGAAGGTTGAGCATTTAAAATAATGGAAGGTTACGAACATTTATTGTGATAAGAGAAATTTTGATAAATGTTAAAGGTTGAGCATTTGGAAACAATGGAAGGTAGGATACTTTCATTGTCATGGTTAAATGAATCTTGGGAGAAGATTTTTGATATATGTTTAAAGAGGAAAATATAGGGTTTAAGTTAGGAATAAATCCTCATTCATGCTTTGGCATGGGATGATGAAGTAAGTTGGGCTAATATGGGTTATCCTAACTTAAGCATATTGTTAAACATAAAAAAGGTGAAGATTGTTGGTGTAATCATATTCAAGTAAAGATTGACCAAATTGACTAAACTCAAATTGACTTGAGCTTGAGTTTCGATGTTTGACAGTGTGTGAGAGAGAAGTCAAGTAGGTAAAGGGAGGATCGAATACTTGACTGAGAAAGTCCTAATTAGAGGTTAGATAACATAAAATCTTGACCAGAGGTTAGGCAACCGAAAATCCTAACTAAAAATTCCTAACTGAAGGTTAAGCAATTGAAAGTCCTAACTGAGATTAGGAAAAGGGAAGTACTTAGAGGTTAGGCAAGAGTGAGAAGTGTTGGACCGATGTGCCTGCTAGAGGGGGGGTGAATAGCGTTTCATCGCGCTTGCGTTGTCTTGATGATATGCAGCGGAAAGAAAGACACAACAAACTAAAACGCTAACACCTATGGTTTACTTGGTATCCACCTCAAGAAGAGGTGACTAATCCAAGGATCCACACATGACACACTATCTCCACTAAGAAAAACTCCTTCTCGATCGTAGCCGGAGGAGGAGAAGCCTCGTACAAACTCACACTACAACACAACACTTCCACAAGAAGAAGAAAGACAAATACAAATGAATACACTCTTCCTCTAGCTTACTTGTTGCTTGTAGTAGCCTCTTGAACCTTGGGGATACAAACGAAGAGCCTTCAAGAACTGGCTATGAAGATCTGGAGAAATCACTGTGAAAATCGGAGAGGAATCGCAGGTAAGAACGTAAAGTTCTAGCGAAGAAAACGCTCCGCCTAGGCTTTAAACAGTGCTCCCAATCGATCGAATTCATCCCCAATCGATTGCCACGCCAGCACCGCTCCATCGCAGTCGTCCATCACCTGCATCCTGCGCAACGATCACTTCCCAATCGATCGACCGATCGATTGGGACTGTCTGAATCGATCGTCCGATAGATTCAGTGTCTTTCTATGCTCTCGCATCCGCGTGAGAGCTTCTGCTACCCAATCGATCGACCGATAGATTGACAACTCCCAATCGATCGTCCAATCGATTGGAAAAGTCTTTGTGCTTACAATTTCACATCCCAATTGATCGGTCAATCGATTGGGCCTTCCCAAAATCGCAGTACAATCCAAATCGATCGACCGATCGATTCGGATCCTGTTCAATCGATCGCCCGATCGATTGAACACTCTGAACTTTACTCAAACTCAAGTCCAAAGTCCCAAACCCAACTTCCGGTCAACTGTGACCTGTTGGGTCTCTATGCCTAGCATTTGGTCACACCCGACCAACCTCGAACTAGCCTTCTAGCCTCCTCCATCAGCCTTGTGTCCCTCGGATATCTCCCTATCCTTCACGCCTTGCCTTTAGGAGCTTCCTTTGGCCTCATCCTAGTTGTCGGGTCTTCCTTGTCAAGTCATACCAGGACTTACCTTGTCAAGACCACATGCTTGGACTTGCAATTGCCTGGCTCATCACCAGGACTTTCTCCTTTGCCAAGATCACACTTGGACTTTTCAGTTGCCTGCCTCCTCACCAGGATTTTCTCCTGTCTAGCTCCTCACTAGGACTTTCCAAATGCCTAACATCCAGTTAGGACTTTCCCAGTCAAATCTCCTGTCAACCTTGACCTACTTGACATGTATCCTCATCAACCTAGTCAACCCTTTGACCATCTCCACAACTGGGTGATTGCTCCAGCAATCTCCTTATATTGTCAAATATCAAAACTCAAATCCTGACTCAAGCTTGACTCAACTCAAGCTTAGTCAAATTGGTCAAACTTGACCTAGGGAAATTGTCCCAACAATCTCTCCCTTTTTGATGTTTGACAATACCTCTAAGTTAGGCTAAATCTCATAGCCTTAACCTCTTCTTTATCACAAGGCTAAATCTCATAGCCTTATTTCCTTCATGACAAGGTATGAATGAAGGTTTCCTTCATTCTCTCCCTTTCCTAGAGGGCAAACTCCCTCTGCTTGGGATGAGAGCCTAACTTAACCTTCCATTCTCCCCCTTTATCATACATCAAAAATTGAAAACAAACTCTTCTCCATAAGAGTTAACTCTACATTGTTAACAACTTCATATGTTGTTAACAACCCCACAATGAAGATCTCATATTCTTCATTGCTGCCTAAGCTCCCCCTTGAGCTATACTTCACTTCACAATGCTCATCCTAGAGCATGCATCAACTTCCCAATGAAACTCCCATTCATTATATTCAATACTCCCCCTTGAGTAGTAATCTTCTTCTCAATGCTCATCCAAAAGTATTTTTCACTTTACCAATGAAGGTATGATCCCCTTCATTAATCCAATGCTCCCCCTTGAGCAGTAACCTACTCTACAATGCTCATTCGAGAGCATTTATCATCCTAGCAATGAAGATAACCAATCTTTCATTGTTCCCCAATACTCGACCCTGAGTATTATCCATCACGAAGGTTTAACCCCTTCCAAGGTCCTTGAAAGTAAATTTTTATGCATTCAAGGAGTAACTCCCTCTAAAAACATGGACAAACTTCTGTCATTGCACCAACAATGACTTGGAGTTCCTAAACAGTTAGGAAAACCAAAACTTGAAGTTTTGAGGTTCAAAATTCAATAATAAAACTAACCCCCAACCTAAACTTCACATAAGTCTACCTTAACCAATCCATACTTGCTTTCATCCTAAAAACTCCCCCTAAATATATACAAGTGTATTCCAAAGGGTTAGGAATGATTAATGACCCTTGAAAACCAAAACTTGAAGTTTTGAGGTTTCAAAATTTGAAATTGAAACTAAACCCCATCCTACACTTCATTTTGATTTATCTTGACCAATCCATACCTGTTTTCATCAAGAAAACTCCCCCTAAATATATACAAATGTATTTCAAGGGATTTGGAATGATTATTGAAACTTGAAGTGGCTTAATGTGCTGAAATCAGGCTTTTCCCGCCATAATCACACTTCTCAATCAATTGAAGTCGGGACTCAATCGATTGAAGTTACTTCAATCGATCCATTGATCAATTTCGCAAGCTTCTGCTTGCAGAAATTCCCTCTGAATCGATCGGCTGATCGATCAAGCCTGGGTCAATCGATCGGCTGATCGATCCACTGACCCTCTGTTCACGGGAATTAGCTTCCCAATCGATCGACTGATCGATTAAAACCATCCCAATCGATCGGCTGATCGTTTGGATTTCTGATTTTCTGAAATTTAGTTTCAGTGAAATTCAGAAACTCCCCAAAAAACATACAAGATTACAAAAATTGTGAAAATTCATGTAGATACTCTTTGGGGTGTACTCTATCAAGAAAAAATAGTTTTCTATGAAAATACTTCCTATTTGCAAAGATTGACACAAATTTGAAAACTCTTGAAAACTTCATTGTTTTCTTCTAGTTTGTGTCTAACTATTCGATGATGATTACTATCAAAAGATAGTCTTCACCAAGGTTTTCCAAATGCCTTTTAAAATCATTTTCAAAACCAATATCTAATCATGTTCCTTGGGCTCAATGCGCATGACTTGTACATTAGCTTTCCCAATGATTGGAAAACACATAACTATATGTTTTGATAAACCTAAAACTCAACAAGATGCACAAAATCAACATCTTGAGTTTTGTTCACCATCCTAACATCTCACTTGTATCTAATATGTACTAAAACACATGCAAGTCACCTTATGCTTCTTTGTGAGATGTATATTTGGTTTTGCCCTAAACTAAGGGATCATGCATATCTATCTAGGCATTATGAAATTTATGATCATTCACCTAGAATGTCATTTGGCATAATCTCACTTGTTGGGATATTTACCATTCATAATAAATGTCTTTCGTCCTTAATTATAAGGAAATTGACTGATGCATGATGATTAATGGTATACATCAAAATAAGTAATTTTCAAAAGAAAAGCATGCTATAGCTACATGATGTATGTATGGCATGACATGGTATTTTTATGTTTTTCATACTAAAAATGAATGCAACACATGATGTCATGGCATGTGAAAAGCAATCAATCATGGCACTTTAGCATAGATAAAATATACCTAGATAGACTATTTTAGTATCCTTAATCCCTTAGCTAAGCCTTTAAATTCTAATCCTAGATTGCCTATTTCTTGAAGAAATGTCAAACCCCAACTTCGCATTTCTTTAATCTCTTGATTTATTTATGCCAATTAAAATTAAGCACATTCCTCAAATTTTAACATATTTATCCTTCCAAAGGAGTAATCACCTTATATTTTAAGCCCGGATTTGCCCTTGACTCCCTAAGAACATACCAAAATCCCAACTTGGTAGTTCATATGATTCTCCAAATTGTGCCAATTTAATTCAACCATAATTCCTTAAGATTTGGCACATGTATCACTCTTTCAAAGAGTAACCCTAATAATCCTTTTCATTTTCAAAAGTTAGTGAAACCTTGAAAATGCTCTCAAAGTGCCAACTTCATCAAGATTGGTTCACTACCCTTCCAAATAGAGTTGACACTCTCTAGACCCATCTAGGGTGTAGATAATATGCTCCTAAGAACCCAAAACCTATTGATGCTCCTTGGATACTTTAGGTACTCACTAGGGATAACTTCCCTAGTCACCTTCCTAAAAACCTTTCTAAGCTTCTTAGAAGCCTTGGTCACTTCTACTGGGTCACTCCTAGGGATAACTTCCCTTGTAACATTCTTTGTGACTTTATTTGGCCTTTTGGGAGCCTTAGTCACCTTAACTAGATCAACTTTAGGGATGACCTCCCTTGTGACCTTCTTTGTGACTTTGTTAGACTTCTTAGAAGTCTTAGTCACATTGGTCTTGTCAAAAGTACTCTTAGGGATTCCTTCCCTAGTATCTTTGACTTGACCTCTACTCCTAGGGTTAGCCCCATAGCTATATGGAACCCTATGAAAAGAAATCGCATCCTTCTTGACTTTAGGTTTGTATCTCAAACCCCTATAGCCATTGGATGACTCTTGTCTAGCTTTTCCTAGGTTATGCTCATTTTGACCCCTAAGAAAGACACAACAAACCAAAACGCTAACACCTAGGATTTACTTGGTATTCACCTCAAGAAGATGTGACTAATCCAAGGATCCACACACGACATGCTATCTCCACTAAGAACAACACCTTCTCGGTCGCAGCCGGAGATGAAGAAGCCTCATACAAACTCACACTACAACACAACACTTCCACAAGAAGAAGAAAGACAAATACAAATGAATACACTCTTCCTCTAGCTTACTTGTTGCTTGTAGTAGCCTCTTGAATCTTGGGGATGCAACCCAAGAGCCTTCAAGAACTGGCTGTGAAGATCTGGAGAAATCACTGTAAAAATCGGAGAGGAATTGCAGGTAAGAACGCAAAGTTCTGGCGAAGAAAATGTTTTACCCAGGCTTTAAACAGTGCTCCCAATTGATCGAATTTATCCCCAATCGATTGCCACATCAGTACCGCTCCATCGCAGCTGTCCATCACCTGCATCCTACGCAACGGTCACTTCCCAATCGATCGACCGATCGATTGGGACTGTCTGAATCGATCGCCCGATCGATTCAGTGCCATTTTGTTCTCTCGCGTCCGCGTGAGAGCTTCTGTTGCCCAATCGATCGACCGATCGATTGACAGCTCCCAATCGATCACCCGATCGATTGGGAAAGTCTCTGTGCTCATGATTTCACATCCCAATTGATCGATCGATCGATTGGGCCTTCCCACAATCGTAACATAGTCCAAATCAATCGACCGATCGATTCGGATCCTGTTCAATCGATCGCCCGATCGATTGAACACTCTTAACTTGACTCAAACTCAAGTCCAAAATCCTAAACCCAACTTTCGGTCAACCGTGACCTGTTGGGTCTCCATGCCTAGCATTTGGCCACACCCGACCAACCTCGAACTAGCCTTCTAGCCTCCTCCATCAGTCTTGTGTCCCTCGGATATCTCTCCATCCTTCACGCCTTGCCTTCAGGAGCTTCCTTCAGCCTTATCCTAGTTGTCGGGTCTTCCTTACCAAGTCATACTAGGATTTACCTTGCCAAGGCCACATGCTTGGACTTATAATTGCCTGGCTCCTCACCAGGACTTTCTCCTTTGCCAAGATCACACTTGGGCTTTCCAGTTGCCTGCCTCCTCACCAGGACTTTCTCCTGCCTAGCTCCTCACTAAGACTTTCCAAATGCCTAACATCCAGTTAGGACTTTCCCAGTCAAGTCTCCTGTCAACCTTAACCTACTTGACTTGTATTCTCATCAACCTGGTCAACCTTTAGACCATCTCCACAACTGGGCGATTGCTCCAGCAATCTCCTTATATTGTTAAACATCAAAACTCAAATCCTAACTCAAGCTTGACTCTGTAGGGACCTTTGTGCCCTCTAGAGGGGGGGGTGAATAGAGGTTCTCGCTCACGTCTTGCGTCGTTTGCTTCGTCTTGATGATTTGCAGCGGAATACAACTCGAAGACAAACTATGCAATGCTAACAAGTAGATTTACTTGGTATCCACCTCAAGAAGAGGTGACTAGTCCAAGGATCCACACACTCACGCACCCTCCACTATGAAAACACTCTTTTACGGTAACTATCGAAGGCGGAGAAGCCTTACAAGCTCACAATACATCAAGAATACAAAGAGAAGCAAATATAAGGAAGATCTTACAAGATTAGTACAATAAACCCTAACCCTAGCTTCTTCCTCTTGTTGTAACTCACCTCTTGACTTGGATGTGCCTCCAAGAACTTTCAAGAACTAGTGGTGAGAATCAAGGAATCGCTGTGGAGCTTTGCTGTAAGCACTCGTAGAGAAGAAACGAAGAAGTGCCGAAGGAATCACACACCAACAGTTAAAACCTGCGCCAACGGTCGAATTCCAATCGATCGGATTGCTCCCAATAGATTAGGGAGACTTTGGATCGATTGGTTGATCCATCCAGAGTGCCTCTGTGCTCTCTGGAATCACCCTGAATCGATTGCCCGATTGATTCAAGGCTTCTCGAGCGATTTCCAGCGCTCCAATCGATCGGTCAATCGATTGGAGGTTTCAATCAATCAACTGATCGATTCAGAAGCTTACTGTTCACTCAGAAACTCTCCCAATCGATTGGGAAAGCTTTGATCGATTACCCAATCGATCTAGAGCTTTTCTGCACAAACTCACGTCAACCAATCGATTAAACCCCCCAATCGATTGGCCAATCGATTGAAACCCAGAAAACTGTGTAGAGCTTGAAATTAGCTTCGTTTCGTATCTGAGATCACCTCAGTCCGATATCCGAGTCAAAAGTTATGGCCTTCGGAAGTTTACTACGTCCGAACTTCCTAGTTCCATGTCAACTCCCTATTGGACTTACGACCACTAAGAGTTCGGTCAACTTTTGACCCATATGGACTTTCTATTTGCCAACTTATCGTTGGACTTCTAATCACCAAGTATGGTCCTTCATGACCCACTTAGACTTTCACCAGATGTCCTGTCATCCTTGAACCATCTGGATTTTCTGTGCCTGGCTTCTCACCAGGACTTCCCAATTGCCTGACTCCTCACCAAGACTTTCTCCTTTGCCAAGATCATACTTAGACTTTCAGTTGCTTGGCTCCTCACCAGGACTTCCCAAATGTCTAGCTCCTCACCATGACTTTCTCCTTTACCAAGATCACACTTGGACTTTCTAATTTACTTAACCTCCAGTTAGGACTTCCATACGCCTAACCTTCAGTTAGGACTTTCATACACCTAACCTCTAGTTAGGACTTCCACCACTGCCTAAACTCCAGTTAGGACTTCACCACTACCTAACCTCCAGTTAGGACTTCCCCAGTCAAGTCTGTTGTCATCCCTGACCTACTTGACTTGTCTTCTTATCAACCTGGTCAACCCTTTGACCATCTCCACAACCGGACAATTGCCCTAGCAATCTCCATATATTGTCAAACATCAAAACTCAAATCCCGACTCAAGCTTGACTCGACTCAAGCTTAGTCAAATTGGTCAACCTTGACCAAGGGAAATTGCCCCAACAATCTCTCCCTTTTTGATGTTTGACAATACTCTAAGTTAGGCTATATCCCATAGTCTTAACTCCAACTTCCTTAACTCCAACTTCATATCAAGGCTAAATCCCATAGTCTTAACTCCAACTTCATATCAAGGCTAAATCCCATAGCCTTAACATCATTCTTCATAACAAGGCTAAATCTCATAGCCTTAACTCCATGACAAAGCATAATTGAAGGTTTCCTTCATTCTCTCTCTTTCCTAGAGGGCAAACCCCCCTGCTTGGGATGAATGCCTAACTTAACCTTCCATTCTCCCCCTTTGTCACACATCAAAAACTGAAAACACACTCTTCTCCATAAGAGTGAACCCCACAATGAAGATCACATTCCCTTCATTGTCTCCAAAGTTCCCCCTTGAGCTTTACTTCACTTCACAATGCTCATCCTAGAGCAGTCCTTCATTTCGCCAATGAAAGTCTCATTTATTGTATCCAATGCTCCCCCTTGAGCAATACTCTTCATTTCAATGCTCATCCAAGAGCATTTTTCACTTTACCAATGAAGGTCTGATCCCCTTCATTAACCCAATGCTCCCCCTTGAGCAGTAATCTACTCCACAATGCTTATCCGAGAGCATTTATCATCCGAGCAATGAAGATAACCAATCTTCCATTGCTCCCCAATACTGAACCCGGAGTATTAACTCATCACGAAGGTTTAACCCCCTTCCAAGGTCTTTGAAAAGATTTTTATATTTTCAAAGAGTAACTCCCCCTAAAAACATGGTCAAACTTCTATCATTGCACCAACAATGACTTGGGGTTCCTAAATAATTAGGAAAACCAAAATTTGAAGTTTTGAGGTTCAAAATGCAATAATGAAACTAAATCTCAACCTAAACTTCACCTAAATCTATATTAACCAAACCATGCTTGCTTTCATCGTGAAAACTCCCCCTAAGTGTATGCAAATATACTCCAAAGGGTTAGGAATGGTTAATGACCCTTGAAAACCAAAACTTGAAGTTTTAAGGTTCCAAAAGTCAGAATTGAAACTAAACCTTATCCTAAACTTCACTTTGGTTTCTCTTAACCAATCCATGCTTGTTTTCAACAAGAAAACTCCCCTTAAGTGTTTACAAATGTATTCCAAGGGGTTTGGAATGGTTATTGGGACTCGAAGTGACTTAAAGTGTTGAAATCAGGCTTTTCAGGCCAAAATCAGACTTCCCAATTGATTGAAGTTGAGACTCAATCGAATAAAATCACTTCAATCGATCCATTGATCGATTCCGTAAGCTACTGCTCGCAGAAGTGCCCTCTGAATCGATCCACTGATCGATCCAGCCTGGGTCAATCGATCGGTTGATCGATTCACTACCCTTCTGTTCACGGGAAATGACTTCCCAATCGATTGGTTGATCGATTGAACCCATCCCAATCGATCGGATGATCTATTGGGTTTCTGATTTTCTGAAATTTAGTTTCAGCGAAATTCAAAAACTCCCCAAAAATTATACAAGATTACAAAAATTGTGAAAATTCATGTAGATACTCTTTAGGGTGTACTCTATCAAGGAAAAATAGTTTTCTATGAAAATACTTTCTTTTTCAAAGATTGGCACAAATTTGAAAACTCTTGAAAACTTCAATGTTTTCTTCTAGTTTGTGTCTAACTATTTGATGATGATTACTATCAAAAGATAGTCTTCACCAAGGTTTTCCAAAAGCCTTTTAAAATCATTTTCAAAACCAATATCTAATCATGTTCCTTGGGCTCAATGCACATGACTTGTACATTAGCTTTCCCAATGATTGGAAAACACATAACTATATGTTTTGATGAACCTAAAACTCAACAAGATGCACTAAATCAACATCTTGAGTTTTGTTCACCATCCTAACATCTCACTTGTATCTAATGTGTACTAAAACACATGTAAGTCACCTTATGCTTCTTTGTGAGATGTATATTTGGTTTTTTCCTAAACTAAGGGATCATGCATATCTATCTAGGCATTATGAAACTTATGATCATCCACCTAGAATGTCATTTGGCATAATCTCACTTGTTGGGATCTTTACTATTCTTAGTAAATGTCATTTGTCCTTAATTACAAGGAAATTAACATAATGCATGATGTGTTATGGCATACATCAAAATAAGTAATTTTCAAAACGAAAAGAAAGCTATAGTTACATGATGTATGTATGGCATGACATGGTATTTTTGTATTTTTCATAATAAAATATGAATGCTAAATATAAATATGATGTCATGACATATAATGGGCAAACAAATCATGGTAAATTAACATAAATAAAATACCTAGATTACATATCTAAGTGTCCTTAAACCTTAGCTAATCTTAAAATTAAATCCTAAATTGCCCATTTCTTGAAGAAATGCCAAAACCCAACTTAACATTTCTTTTATCCCTTTTTATTTGTGCCAATTGAGATTAAGAATTCAATCCTCAAATTTTTGTTTGACACAAATTACTCCTCTTAAGGATTAAACGTTGAGACTTAAGATTTAGATTTGCCTTTAACCTTCTAAGAAAATGTCAAGACCCCAACTTGGTATTCCTTTTCCTTTTTTAAATGTGTCAATTTAAATTAAGTTCAAATCCTCAAAGCTTGACACATATTACTCTTCAAGGCTTAATCGCATTTGATTAAAGAATAAGTTTTCTTTTAATTTCTTAAGAAAGTATCAAAATTCTAACTTAATTTTTCTTATACTTTTCTTAAGTGTGCAAATTTAGATTAAGTTCAACTCTTCAAATTTTGGCACATATATTACTCTTTCAAAGAGTAACCCCCATAATCCTTTTCATTTTCAAGGTTAACAATAACCTTGAAAATGCTCTCAAGTGTCAACTTTAAAAGGTTGGGTTAACTACCCTTCCAATTTGAGTTGACATTCTCTAAACTCATCTAGGGTGTAGAGAATATGCTCTTAGGAACCCAAAACATATTAGTGCTCCTTGGATACTCTAGGTACTCACTAGGGATGACTTCCCTAGATACCTTCCTAAGGATCTTTCTAGGCTTCTTAGAAGCCTTGATCACTTCTACTAGGTCACTCCTAGGGAGAACTTCCCTTGTAACCTTCTTTGTGACTTTATTTGACCTTTTTGGGGCCTTAGTCACCTTTACTAGGTCAACTCTAGGAATGGACTCCCTTGTGACCTTCTTTGTGACTTTGTTAAACTTCTTAGAAGTCTTAGTCACATTGATCTTGTCAAAAGAGCCTTTAGGGATTCTTTCCCTAGTATCTTTGACTTGACCTCTAAACCTAGGGTTGGTCCCATAGCTATATGGAACTCTATGAAAGGAAGTAATATCCTTCTTGTCTTTAGGTTGTATCCCAAATCTCTATAGCCATTGGATGACTCTTGTCTAGTTCTCCCTAGATTTTGCTCATTTTGACCCTTAAGCATGTTTTCCATTCTTGCTAGGGTCCTTTCTAAATTATCAAGTCTTGTTCTCAAGACTTGATTTTCCGTCATTAAATCCATAGATTTGGATTTTTCTTGACTCCTATGAGCATTTCTATATCTAGGCATATATCTATAATCCTTAGAGTTATTGCCTAAATTGTTATCTACCTTCCTAGCCTTAGGTGTGGTAGTTCTAGCATGAGGAGGAATGTATTTTCCCTTAACACTATCATGCTTCCTATTTTCATGATAATTTGCATTAAAATGATAAGGATTATTTCTAACATGCATTTTATCATGACTAGGAGGAATTGCACTATTAAAGGTTACCTTAGGTTTGCTCTTAAAAGCTCCCCCTTGATTTATGCTTCCTCCTTTGACCTTAGCCGACCTCTTTCCCTTTGGACATTGACTTCGATAATGCCCATTTTGATTACACAAGAAACACACAATGTGTTCCTTGCTCTTCTTTGTTGTGGGGATTGTCTCCTTAAGCTTCTCCTTGCCCTTGGGTACTACTCGGCTCTTCTTTTTGGTCAACTTGGGACACTTGCTCTTGTAGTGCCCATGCTCCCTACACTCAAAGCAAATGATATGATTTTTATTATTTACAATTGAATTTTCTATACCTTTTCTTGTAGGGATGATTCTTGATTATCCATTTGATTTTTCTTGCAATGTAGAGATGGCATCATCTTCTATTTCTTCCTCTTCACTTGAGGATGTGGACTCTTCCACTTCTTCATCTCTTGAGGATGTGAAAGATCTCTCCTCTTCCACCTCATCCTTCTCTTTCTCTTCCTCCTCTTCCTTTTCCTCCTCGAATGTTGACCTCCTGTCAACATCGGATTGATCCTTCTCTTCTTGGACCAATGAGCCCTTCTCCTTGGGCTCTTCCACTTCTTGGATTTGTGTAGGGTCTTCATGATAGACAATGATCTTTTCCAAAGATCACTTGCATTTGTGGTTTCACCTACACTCAACAAAATATTAGAAGGTAGTAAATTATGTAAAATTCTCGTTACCTCCTTGTCCGCCTCCGATTGCTCTCGTTGCTCTTCGGTCCAATGCCGAGATCAGAGGCATTTACCCTTCTTGTCCGTAGGAGCTTCAAATGGGTCACTCAAGATAACCCATTGGTTCCAATCCATTTGGAACCATGTCTCCAACCGCTTCCTCCAATAATTGAAGTCTTCTTTGTCATACGAAGGTGGAATTCGGATATCCCATCCGAGTGGTCCTTCGGACTCCATCTTCTTCTTCCTCTAGCTTCTTGCTCTCTTGCCGGTTAGTCCGTAGAAGAGCAACCTCGCTCTAATACCAATTGTAGGGACTTTTGTGCCCGCTAGAGGGGGGTGAATAGCGGTTCTCGCTCACGTCTTGCGTCGTTTGCTTCGTCTTGATGATTTGCAGCGGAATACAACTCGAAGACAAACTATACAATGCTAACAAGTAGATTTACTTGGTATCCATCTCAAGAAGAGGTGACTAGTCCAAAGATCCACACACTCACACACCCTCCACTATGAAAACACTCATTTACGGTAACTACAGAAGGCGGAGAAGCCTTACAAGTTCACAATACATCAAAAATACAAAGAGAAACAAATACAAGGGAGATCTTACAAGATTAGTGCAATAAACCCTAACCCTATCTTCTTCCTCTTGTTGTAACTCGCCTCTTGACTTGGATGTGCCTCCAAGAACCTTCAAGAACTGGTGGTGAGAATCAAGGAATCACTGTGGAGCTTTGCTGTGAGCACTCGTAGAGAAGAAACGAAGAAGTGCCAAAGGAATCGCACGCTAACGGCTAAAACCTGCGCCAACGGTCAAATCCCAATTGATCGGATTACTCCCAATCGATTAGGGAGGCTTTGGATCGATCGGCCGATCGATCCAGAGTACCTCTGTGCTCTCTGGAATCGCCCTAAATCGATTGCCCGATGATTCAAGGCTTCTCGAGCGATTTCCAGCGCTCCAATCAATCGGCCGATCGATTGGAGGTTTCAATCGATCAACTGATTGATTCAGAAGCTTACTGTTCACTCAGAAACTCTCCCAATCGATTGACCAATCGATTGAGAAAGTTTTGATCGATTACCTAATCGATCCAGAGATTTTTTGCACAAACTCACGTCAACCAATCGATTGACCAATCGATTGAACCCCCCAATCGATTGGTCAATCGATTGAAACCCAGAAAACTGTGTAGATCTTGAAATTAGCTTCGTTTCGCATCCGAGATCACCTCATTCTGATATCCGAGTCAAGAGTTATGGCCTTCGGAAGTTTACTACGTCTGAACTTCCTAGGTCCATGCCAACTTCTTATTGGACTTACAACCGCTAAGAGTTCGGTCAACTTTTGACCCATCTGGACTTTCTCTTTGCCAACTTCTCGTTGGACTTCTAATCACCAAGTATGGTCCTCCATGACCCACTTAGAATTTCACCAGATGTCCTGTCATCCTTGAACCATCTGGATTTTCCGTGCCTGGCTTCTCACAAGGACTTCCCAATTGCATGGCTCCTCACCAGGACTTTCTCCTTTGCCAAGATCACACTTGGACTTTTAGTTGCTTGGCTCCTCACCAGAACTTCCCAAATGTCTGGCTCCTCACCAGGACTTTCTCCTTTGCCAAGATCACACTTGGACTTTCCAATTTGCCTAACCTCCAGTTAGGACTTTCATATGCCTAACCTCCAGTTAGGACTTCCACCACTGCCTAAACTCCAGTTAGGACTTCACCATTGCTTAACCTCCAGTTAGGACTTTCCCAGTCAAGTCTGCTGTCATCCCTAACCTACTTGACTTGTCTTCTTATCAACCTGGTCAACCCTTTGACCATCTCCACAACCGGACAATTGCCCTAGCAATCTCCATATATTGTCAAACATCAAAACTCAAATCCCGACTCAAGCTTGACTCGACTCAAGCTTAGTCAAACTGGTCAACCTTGACGAAGGGAAATTTCCCCAACAGACTCAACTCAAGCTTAGTCAAACTGGTCAAATTTGACCTAGGGAAATTGCCCCAACAAGAAGTCTACCAAGTGACTAGTCCTAACTGAATGTTTGACAAGAGAAATTCAACAGGAAGGTTGGCAAGAGGAAAATCCAAGTAGGTCGAGGAGGATCAGATACTTGGTAAGAAAGTCTAAGTGGGTCAAAAATTGACCGGGCACTCGATAATCGAAAGTCCAACGAGGAGTTGTCAAGGAAAAATCTAAGTAGGTCAAGAAGGAACCAGATACTTGGTGAAGAAATCTTGACAGGTTAAAGTTGACTGAATGCTGGGCAACGAGAAGTCCTAACAAGTCATGGGTGACTTTAGGATTGGGCAAACGAACAATAAACTCGGGTTTAGAGTTTAGAGTTAGGCAATCGATTAGCCTAAGGATAATAGATTAGGCTAATCGATTGAGATGTTAGTACCCCCAAGGTAGTTTTTGATGTGATCAACCAAATCAGGTTAGGTTCAGTTGGTTTTTAACCCTGTGTCTAAGTGTGCAGAACTTAGGAGCATAGGAATTCAAGCAAAAGACGCAACTCCCGAAAAGGACAGCACGGAAAAGAGTCGTCGAGCTCAGTGTGTCTGAGGGACGAGGTGCTGCAGAAGAGTGCGTGGGCGGACGAGGAGGCGTGCAACATTTCCGAGGGACGAGAAGCCGGAGTGGAAGATTGCTCGAAGGCCGAAAGTTAGGTTCGGGTGAGACCTATTTTGAATGGCCGAGATCACCCAAGCGAATAAAGCCGGAGTGAAAGATCCAAACCAAGGCGAGCGAAACCAAAGCAGAAGACTGGGACAAAAAGACAATAGGATGTTGACTTTCTTGGTCCCGGCACTCGGACTCGCCAGACTCCGGGCACCCGGAACTCTTCCGAGCACTCGGACTAGGATTTTTATCTGAATGATGTTTGACACGATCCGTTGCACTAAGGATAAAGTTTTATCCCCCTTCAGGCACCTAAAATCTTTCTAGGCACCCCGAGCAGGGCTATCTATATAAGCAACCCTGCTCCTAGAAGCTATACAACAACTGAAAAATGAGAAACAACACTTGTAGTCACTTCATTTTCTATTTAGCTTTGTGTTAGTAATCTTTGACTGCTGTAAGAGGTTTCTCCACCCAAAAGAGATATTACTGAGCTTTTTCTTTCTTGGATTAACAATCTCCCCGGTTGTAACCAAGTAAATCCATTGTGTCTCTTTTCTTTATTTAATTTCTTAATTCTTTTTATGTAAGTATTTTATTTAATTAAGCTATAAAAGATCGAGAAAGGTTTATTTAATTTTTGTACAAGCTATTCACCCCCCCTGGTGTCTCTAGCCGGCCTCCAAGGGATCAACAAGTGATATCAGAGCCTAATAACTTCAGGAGGACTAACTGCCTAATGAAGTACTCGAGATGGCTGGACTGAGCATCTACCCACCAAAGTTCAAGAGGGGATTCATGAGCTGGAAGAAAAGAATGGAGGTTTTTTTTTAAGACAAACTTTGATTTACTTTTAATAATGGAATTTGGCTTTATTGCACCTGAAGGGAAAGAAAAATATCAATGGACGAAGAAGTAGCAAGCCGACTTCGTGGCAATGACAAAGTAGAATTCCATCTAATGAGCGTCTAACCTCCACAAGAAGTCAACCGGATTGGAGCCTATGAGTCTGCCAAGGAGCTCTGGGAGAAATTCCTAAAACTACATGAAGGAACCTCTGAGGTGAAACCCGCAGGGATCTACTTCGCAACAAGATCAGCAACCTACGATTAGAGGAAGGAGAAACCGTTGCACACTTTCACTCAAGGATCAAGGAGTTCATCACCGGACTCACGAATCTTGGGAAAAAGATAAGCAATCGAGATTCGCTAAGGTATTCGCTTAATGCATTCCCTACAAATACAAAATAGACATCATTAGTAGATGTCTATTATATCTCTAAGAATCTAGAATCTGTTACTTTAGAAGAATTATTTTCAACTTTTAAAATCCATAAAACAAGATGTGCAGATTCGAAGAAGGAGTCAAAGCACAACATTGCCTTTAAGGCAAAGATGGACGAACGAGATATAGAATCTTCTTTCGATGACGATGAAACGACACTGATGGTAAGTAAATTTAAAAAATTATTTAAATCTAAGTAATTTAATCAAGTGCAGGGTAGAAGAAAAAAAAAGCATAAGATGCTATCGCTGAGATGAAGAAGGGCACGTAGAAGATAATTGTCCTAAATTGAAGAACAAGGATGAGAGCAAGAATAAGAAGCTATCCCAAACAAGCATGTATAAGAACCTAAAAGCAACGTGAGACGAAACGTCGTCCGAATTAGAGATCGAAGCAATCGTCGGACTTGCATTAGTAGCAAGTCACTAAGAAGATGAAGATGAAGCAAGCTCATCCGACATGAGCATCGAAAGCATCGATGAAGGGGGAGTGACATCGGAAGAAAGCTATACTTCAGGGGAAGCTTCAGATTGTGAGGTCGACAAGGTAAGTTAGGTACGATCTCTTCCCCCTGATAAGTTGTTTAAGTTTGTTAAATTATTGTCAAAGAATTGTTGTATGTTAGAAAAAGAAAATAAAACGTTAAAATCAACTTTAGCCATTTCTTGTCATTTAGAAGATTTCGAAAAGTTGGAATTAGAAAATGAAAGTTGAATAAAGAAATAGAAAAATTGAAACATCATATATGCTCAAATGTTCAACAAACTAGAAATTATAATGGATTAAGCTGACATCTTAGATATCATAAGTGTCAAATTAGAAAATTATCAATAAAATATATTTGTAAGAAATTTATGATTAACCCAGTTAGAATGAATCTATATTGAGTTTCAAAATCTTGCATAAATTAAAATTGTACTTAGGGCTTTTAGAGAGAAAATTAAATGTTTAATTTCTTAAAAGATTTTGTCTAGAAAGTGGTTGTTGCTCCAATAACTAAGAAGGCCTAGTACCTCGCCACAGTCTTTAAGCCAATTACTAAAATAAATTTTTAATTGACTAACTGTTAAGCATTGAATTATAATGCTTTAAACGTTTGTCAAAATGTTTTGAAATTATTTAGAAATTATTTCTTTTAAAGTATTAAGAGTTAGAACATTTTTATTTTTATTTTTATTTTTTTGCCAACTTTCATATTGTTAAAAATTAAAGTTTTTTTTAAGTCAAAGTTTTTTTTTTTTTGTTAAATTTAAAACTTTCGTATATTTTTTTACCCTTATACTTTTGTTTAAGATTTTTCAAAATTATTTTTAAGTACCCTATTTTTATGTAATTAAAGGGGGAGAAGTGAAAATTAAATCAAGGAGGAGGTCTTTTTTTTTAAATTTTTTGTATTTTATTGCAAATATATTACCTTGGAATTATCATTCTTTGATGTTGGTTTACCCTAACTTAATTTGGGTTGCTCACATCAAAAAGGCGGAGATTGTTAGTACCTCAAGGTAGTTTTTCATGTGATTTTTAACCCTGTGTCTAAGTGTGAAGAAACTTAGGAGCACAGGAAGTCGAGCAAAAGACGCAGCTAACGAGAAGGAACACGTGGAAGAGAGTCGACAGGCTTGGTGAGTCTGAGGGACGAGGTGCTGCGGAAGAATACGCGGGCGGATAAGAAGAAGGCAAGCGGCGTTTTCGAGGAACGAGAAGCCGGAGCGAAAAATTGTTCGAAGGTCGGAAGTTGGGTTCGGGTGAGCCTTATTCTGGATGGCCGAGATTACTCAAGCGAGCAGAGCCGAAGTGAAAGACTCAGACCAAGGCGAGTGGAACCAGAGTAGAAGACTAGGACTGAAAGACAATAAGATGTTGACTTTTTTGGTCTGGGTGCCCGGACTCGCTGGACTCCGGGCGCTTAGACCAAGATTTTTATCCGGATCACGTTTGACGCGATTCATTGCACTAAGGATAAAGTCTTATCCTCCTCCGGTTGCTTGGAACCCTTCCAAGCGCCCCTAGCAGAGCTATATAAGCATCCCTACTCCTAGAAGATAAACAACAACTGAAAAACGAGAAATAACACTTGTAGTCACTTCATTTTCTGTTTAGCTTTGTGTTAGTGAGCTTTAACTGCTGTAGGCTTCTATGCCCGAAGGGGATATTACCGAGTTTTTTCTTCTTTGGATTAATAACCTCCCCGATTGTAACCAAGTAAATCCATTGTGTCTCTTTTCTGTATTTAATTTCTTAATTTTTTTATACAAGTGTTTTATTTAATTAAGCTATAAAAGATCGAGCAAAGTTTGTTTAATTATTGTGCATGCTATTCAACCCCCTCTAGCCAACCTCCAAAGGACCAACATGAGAGCTTTTTCATGAGAGCATTGTAAGTGCTAGAATCGATTAGTCAATCGATTGACTCCGTTGAGACAATCGATGGGAGAGTTTTCCCGAAGAGAATAGAAGGTTGTTGAATCAATTAGCTTAATAGATTTAGCAACTCCAATCGATTGGAGTATTTTTTTTCTAAGAACAGGAAGTTTATGAATCGATTGGGTCAATCAATTAAAAGTTGCCAATAGATTGGTATGACTCACCAATTGACCAGAAATGCGAAAAAGAGTCGTTTTGAAGGTTTTGAACGATTGACCTTACGTGGCAATTGATTGAGGATATGACCAATCGATTGAGAGACGTTTTTCAGTCCGAGAGAAACCCTAGAAAAGAAGATTTCATGAAGAGAACAACAAGCTAGTTCTTAAGGTTTTGACAACCAGTGTTGTTGTACTTTTCAAGCATCAAAAAGCTAACTAAAGTAAAAAAAAAAGAGCAAACAAAGCAAGGTTTATTATTGTAAAGTTATTTTCGATTTCATTTGTAATCTTATTTGTATTTCTTTTGTATTATCTCGTTGTATTCTAGTGTTCGAGATTGTATGAGGTTTCTTCATCTTCAGAAAGGAGGTTTTCATAGTAAAACTATGAGTGAGGAGTATAACTTTGGATTAGTCATTTCAAAAAAAATAGATACCAAGTAAAATTAAAAGAGAACCTTGGGAAGATTCTTTGTTTCGATTTTCCACTATAAATCATGTTAAAAAAGTAAAGTCACTCCCTCTTACCCCTACGTGTCATAACGCAAAAATAAAAAATATTCAAGATGCTACGAAAATTTTAAAATAGAGCGCACCTTCTTCCAATCCGGCCTACTTTGTTTTTTAAATTCTTTTGTCATTGCGTGATCTAATACTCAAAAATAAATAGATCTCGATGACTGAATCCAATAGATTGAATATTATTTGTTCAACCCACATGTTTACACGATAGGAAGGGTTGTCGAATATCTTCCTTCTTTTGCATATCTATCTAACTTTCTACTCATCGAATTGAATAAAAAATTTATGTAAAACTAAACTAGTCATTTTTAAAATTCATCGGCTTAAAAAATTAAATATGTGATGCCAAATAAAAAACCAATAAGAAACGAGATGATTGTTTGTTTTAATCTGGAAGTTTGTCTAGATCAGTCGTTCATTCTGGACTAATGTTCTAACTCTACCGATTCGAAAACTATCATTTTCATAAGATATAAATTGAAAATATTTTTATATTATTATTCTTATCTGTATATTATATTAAAACTCCAGCTTTTCTTTTCTTGTGTTTACTTCATTTATTGCGGCTTTTCTCGGCCGAACATTACACCTATGAATTTAATTAATTCGTCGTTTAGTGTAAATAATATGAGTTGGGACGAACGAACGAACGAACGAACGAACGACAGACGTGGACAAATTAGAGGAGCTAGAAGTCGTCGCATTTAATGGACAAGTTGCGTATTAACATTTTAAAACTCATTGCTTTGCCGTGCGTCCGATCCTTCGTTGGCGTATCTAATTGAGCATATTTTGACTTATAAGCCGGTAAACTTCATGCTTCCTTTATGAAAATGATGTTCTTAACAGAAATGATTAACGCACCAAGTTCTCCCTTCCTTCTCTAATCTCAGTTTAAGTAAACTCAAACTGTGCGATGATTAAGACCTATTATCGTCTTAGATTTTAGGGTTTTAAAATTCAGCATATCTGAGATAGGGGTGATCATATATTAGATTGATTTAATTATCGGGATAAAAAATTATTCGATGATCGTATTCAGGATCCTATATCCGACCATATATATATGACGGTTTTAATATATCAGATATCCGGTGGATCATCAGTTATTTAGATATCTAATCCTATATCCAATAAAATATAAAATATAAAATATAATAAAAGAATAAAATCTTTTAAAATGACAATAGACATTACTCATTACACGTTGTAGCAGTCAATCGGCTAGAGCTGCAAAAACGTGTAGCAGTTAATCGGCAGTAATTGTTACAATGTGTAGCAGCTTATCGACAATAACCCCTACAAGTAGGGGTGATCGCAGATCGGGTTAGTTCGATTATTGGGATAAAAAATTATCCGGTCCTATTAGATCAGATAATGTAATATCAAGACTCTACATCCGGTCCTATATCCGGCGGAGTTTTTTTTCGATTCAATTTAGATCGATATGAGCGGGTTGATCGATTTGATGGGTTGACTGTCTATCTCTAATCTGAACATGTCTTTTTGCATATTTTGACCATTATACTAATAAATAGTAATCATCCATGATTTATCTTCTCTGTAAGGATTGACGGAGATGAGTGAATCATCTTTTTTTTCTCATTGATTAATTGATGAATAATGCGATGTTTTTTTAATTTTTTAAATAGGGAAGGATCGAATAATTTTTCTTTTAATAAACAATTGATTTAAAAATGCTAGAATGGAGGACTGACCATTATCAAGACTTTCTAATTTAGCTAAATAACTGATAAAAAAAAATTTATAGGAATAAATCGGTGGGAAAAAAAACCTCCTCAAAGTGTTTTGAGTAGGCATGTTTTAAAATAAAAATTCGTGCTTAGTTTTTTTTAATTATATATTCCTATACGTAAGCGAACGGTTGGTAACGCTGGAGTTTTTTTAAGCCGGATAAACTTGATCAGTTGTCCTATTATTTCGTTTTTCTTCCTTGTATGTAGTTGATATAACTTGTAAATCACTCTGGGAGAGAAAGAGACTCATTACGCCTTGTTTAATTTAAGAAAAAAAATAATATTTATTTCCATTTTTATTCGTCAACAATGAAGTTAAAATTTCAGAAAAAAAATCAAATGTTTACCATTAATTATCTTTTTTATACTATTTATCTTCAATCAATAAATTTAAATAAAGACAAGAATTGCCAAGGCCCACTAAACGCTCTAGACGAAATTGGCATGGATTTCTGATTGGGCCCAAAATCCTCATTAAATCCATTGCCGCATCTAATTGTGATTACTCCTTCAACTCATTGCTAAATTAGTGAATGGCCAATAATCTAATCCGTGCATTTCATCAAATAATCTCTTACAAATTGAGATTGAATACCAATAATTCCTATCAAGACATAGGAATAATAAATGAATTCAACAAAACTAAATAATAATAATAATAATAATAAATTTTTTTAAAAAAATGAAGAGTTTGTAAATAAATTCCTCCTCTCTGATTTGACAGCATGTTAGCTGTATCGGTGATAGGTGATTTATCTATTCCAGTAATAACTCGATATTCTGATTCGTTTTATTTATAAAAATAGGAAAGATGTAAATAAATGCGGTGGGGCAGCATTAAAAAGCATGCCTTGGAATTGAGCGATGGCAATCTATTGCTTGTATTCCACGCCTCTCTTGTCTGGTTGTTTTCACAATTTAACCTTGTTATTTAAATCTCGTTGTGCTTTCACATCTTTTCAGCTCGTTGGATCGCACATCGACAAAGTACGGCTTAATTCATTAAACAGCTCTCCAATAGATAGAGTTGAAGGGGCCACGTAAAAAGCCTTTTACATGATTTACCGATCGATTTCACTTTACTTTTTGTAGTAAACAGGGCGTTCACATGATTTACCTATCGATTTCAGTTTACCTTTTTAGTAAACAAGACTTTCACCTGATATACCTATGATTTCAATTTACTTTTTTTTTTTAAAAAATTGTAAAACATGGCTTTCCTTCTTTAATAGGATGGTAAATGAACTAAATTTTCGTAAACAAATTTGATATTCGACTTAGTAAAAATTTATTTATATTCATTCAATATAAATAATATTAATTAAACAAACAAACTTGAGCAGTCCGTTAAATTAAATAAACAAGCTTGAACACATATATATATTCTAACATTCGTGAATAATATTCGTGAACAATGTCATCAATCATATTTATTAATAAAACTCTTTTTAATATGTTAAATAAATAATAAAATAAATAAATAAATAAATTTAAATGATCAAATTCAATAATCAATCAAACAATTAAAAGTTTCAAATAATTAAACAAACTTGAATGGAGAGATTGATAATATCTAAACGAACCAAGCTCGAACCAAAATCTCAAGTCAAACTTGAACCAAACTTGAATTGAGAGTTTGATAATATCTAAACGAACTAAGTTCAAGCCAACCTTCAAACAAGCTCAAGCTCATAAAAAAATAAACCAAGTCAAGCTTGAACACTCATTTCAAAAGCTTGGTTCATTATAAGCTCGGCTCAGCTCGGCTCGATTACTTTATCAAACAAGTTTGAACACCCTAAAACCCGACTCGACTTGACTTGTTTACCACCTATTCTTTATTCAAAGATTAAAAAGTATATATATATATGTCAAATAAACTATTTATTTTAAGTAAACCAAGATTCCTTTCTCTCTAATATCTCTAAAATAAAAAAAATATTTATTTTATTAAATTTAGTCCATCATTTTTATAAATACTATATTTTTTTATTTTCTCTTTTATTTTTTTATTATTTATTCTCTATTTCTATCCAATATCTAATTTTCATTACTCAAGCGATTCCTTTTATTTTTTTATTTCTAAATTAAATAATATTTTAATATTTAGAGAATGAATAAATAGTTTATATAAATTTTTTTATATATAAAATATAAAAATTAAAATAAATTTTATGTTTAAGAAAATTGACGTAGTTGTTCAAATAAATATCTTCTTAAGAAAGATACACGGGTTGAGCATCGTTCAAATTTAATTTGAATTCATCCATTTAGTTTTATTTTGGATTAAACTCATTTACTTAATCAATAGGTGAAAATTGATTGTTATTAAAAAGCAAACTGTCTGGTAAATAGGTTGGTTCTCAACGCGGTCATTCAAATTAAATTATATTGACTTGCATTAAATTTCAATATAAATTAACAAGAATGTTAATAAAAATTGATATGAAATTTATATGAAAGAAAAGGGTAACTTCTTTATAAATCAAAATTATCAAAAAGGACTCACATAATTATTTTTATAGAAAAAAAAAAATCTTTTCTTATAATAACCTTAATGTAAACTATGGTTAATATTTATAAGTTTATGATAATTAAAATTTTAAATTTTAAAGGCACAAATTAATTTTTAAAGTAGTTTACTCATTGCTCTTTTAAAATTAACAAAAAAAAAAAAAGAGGCTAGTTATTTACAAGCGGTTAAACTTCAATTTAATTTGTAAATTAATTTACACTTTTAAAATTCCCCCCAAAAAATTGTTTACATGTCAGCCCATGGAGAAATTACTGATAAAAATTTAATAATCTAAAAATGACCTGATCTAATTATAAACTATTTGAATTATAATGATTATCGAGATTTAAACATCTTAATTACAATTTATTAAACTTTTTTATATTTTTAAACAGTTTATTTTAATGAACAATTAAGTTGTAAAATGATTCATGATGATCTTTTATATGTATATCATAATTATTTTAGTAGTAATTTTGTTAATTGACTTAAGTTATTAAAATTAAATATTTTAAAAATCTTTCAAATAGAATATTAATATTCGCTTACATCCAAAAGAGGTAATAATTTACCTAAAAAAATCATGAAGCTAATTTATATATTGGAGAATTAGATTAAATGCCAATATTTAACCACCGATGGTAACTACAGTAATTGTGATAAAAAAAATATTTATATTTATTTAATTTTCTTTAAGTGAATTTTTAAATTATATAAAGGAAGGTAAATCTATCAATTTTTAATGGAAAAATTTTTATACAATCTTCAATCATAAATAAAATTTTACATGTAAAAAAAATTATTTCCACTCCCTAACTAAACATAATGGATATCAATTTATCTAATATATTGCCTTTTATATTTTTTAGGTATCAAAAATCTAAAAATGAATATAATTAGATAAAAAATATACTAGATTCTCTTTAAATAATACTCAATTTGATAGAAAATATGCTATATTATCTTTAAATGATGTTGAATTTAGGAAGAATTATATTAAATAGAAAAAAAACTATGTTTAATTTTCCACTCTAACCAAACATAATGAATATCAATTTACCTAATTGCCTCTCATATATTTAGGTATAAAAATCTAAAAATAAGTATAATTTCTTTTAAATTTAGCACATTAAACTAGAATATAGCATATTTTCAATCAAATTAACCATGACTCGTTTTCCACCTCAATTGATTCTCTTTTAATAGTGCGCAATTGGATGAAAAATATATTAGATTCTCTTTAAATAATATTAAATTTATGAGTAATTATATTAAGTGAGAAAAAATCTTACACAATTTGATAGAAAATATACTTAATTCTAATTTAAAATACTGAATTTATAAATAATTATATTTATTTTTAGGCTTTTAATATTAAAAAATATGAGAGATAATTAGATAATAATATTTATATGAAAGAGTTGAAGTAAATAAAATTTTATAACCAGGAAGGAGAAATAAAATTTTTTAAAGATGAGGATTACATTAAAATTAAAATTATATTTAGTGAATTTTTCTTCAATTTATTCATTTTTAATCAATAGGCAAATCAGTTAGTCCAATTTCATTTAGATATGTCAGCTCAAATAAAAAAGGAAAAAAATGTCGAAAAGTAGCACGAGGTGCACGTGAGAGGTAACATGTCCACGTGAGTGCGAGAAGGGGAGACGGCGGACTTCTCACTGACGCGTTCCGCGGCTTCTTAAATCCGCCTCGATTCCTTCCTCCTCCGCTCGCCTCCAGTTCCCCAAATCCACTTTCCGCCGCCCCAATTAAATTAACGGCGGAGAGAGATGGCCGCCCACTTCCCTGCTCCCTCGCCTATTACTTCCCCTGATTTCGTCGGTCGCCCTACTCTCTGGTTCGCTTGGTGCAGGTCGGGAACCGATCAGTCATCGCGCCGCCTACGTCTCGGACGGCGTAGAAGCTCCAAGCTTCCTGCTACCCCTTGCTCGTTCGGTTCCCCACTTGCATCAAGTGAATTCGAGAGTAATTGGCGAGAAAGGAAGCTCCTCGATTGGATTTGGGTCTTCGATCGTTGGTGGTGTCTTCAGGTACGCCTCTTTCTTGCCATCCCTATCTTACCCTTTTTTACTTTAATTTTGGTTAAAAAATGGTTTTTTTTGGCTGCTTTTCTCCTTTATATCTTAATATTTTGGCGGAAGCTAATTTTTTTATGCTGATACAGATGATCTAGCAAGTGGGGTTTTTTTGTTCTTCATCTTGTACGAAGTAGACCTGCTATCCCTATTATCATCCTCTCTCATCTAGAGAAAAAAACACGATCTTGGTGTTTATTTATCATTTGTGATATTTGGTAGTAATTCTCATTAACTCAGTAATCTGGCACGTTATTGTGGTAGCTTGGCAAGCCTTAACACATAGAGGCCATTCGATTTAAGTGTCGACTAATTAAAATTTATTAAATAGAAGAAAACTTCTTTCTTCTGGGCGAGATTGAGATTAGAAACGCTAGGCGACAATGAATCAAACAGCTAAAATGTTAGTAGTAACAGGCAGGCCAGATAAAAAAAAAATGTGATCAATGGCATCCGTGCTTTTCTCAGACTCTGACAACGAAGGAATGAAGGTATTATTGTAGCAAAAGATGTCCGTTCCAAAAAGTAATGAAGATACTGTGTGGCAAACAGTAGACACGTAAGAGTTTCGATACCAAAATCTTATATAGTAACAATCTTTTTAACCATTGTACCACCCCGAGGGACCAGGAATGAAGACAAAGTTGTTGGAATCTTGTAGCTTTTTCATATGCTCAAAGGAGAAGGAGTGCTTTACTCTAAGAAGGTGAAAAAAAACCCAAAACATGTTAGTGGGAAGATGGATAACCCAGACTAAATTCCTTCTCTTTCCATTTCCATCTATTTTTGGAGGAACGAATTTGATGGAAGAAGGGATTTGTGGCATCCTTCCTTTCCATTTTTTCTTCACTCTTTTTATATTTTTGTTCCTGACCTGTCAACAGAAGTTTAAAAATGGTGAAAAACTGGGTTTGTTTTGTTGGATACTGCCGGGAAAAGTTCTTGTCACTGAGGCAAAGTTACCCGCCTTAATTTATTTGGGATTTTCTGTGGCTTCGTGTTTGTATTATTGCGTCACGAACTTTTGGTGATACACTCATGCGTGATTGCGGGACGCTTACTAATGGGCAAAAGCAGTCTGCAGTACTTTAGATTAATGATCTGAAATGACTTGTCTGTTAATGTGGGATCGTTTTCAGTGAATTGATATTTTAATCGATATAGGATAACTGAAAGTTCAGACTAGCCGACAGAGGATCGTCTATAATCTGGATGAATGTGTCAGGCCAACATAGAATATAATTGAACATCTAAATTCACATACGGATTTGTCTTGATATTTGAGGTTGAATGATTATTTTTTCCTTGGAGATGTTGCAGACTTGCATGCTAGGAGAAAAGTATCATGATTTGAGAATTGCACAAGATTGATCAGTCACTAGGACCACCCACAGATTTAAGTTGGAGTGTGAATGGGAGCATATATACAACGAAAGCAACACCAAACTGAACATAAATACAGGAAACAATTGAAGGATTCCATGACAGATGACAGTGTTTCAAACTCTTTTCAGTGTCTAAATACAAATGATGTATACAAAGTGATTGATTCCCTTAGGAGGGTTGTTCTTCCACAAGACCTTTAAGGCAGAGCAATTTTAAATGACTAATATGGATTATATCATCAATTACAGGAAAGGTCCCTTAGGAGGGTTGTTCTTCCACAAGACCTTTAAGGCAGAGCAATTTTAAATGACTAATATGGATTATATCATCAATTACAGGAAAGGGAAGAACTAGCAAATGATGTAGTGTGTTCAAAAGATATCTGATAAAACATCTAACGGGTGGTGAAAGACCTGATCTTTTCAAATTTCAGGCACCCAAAGATAGAACAGAGCACGCAACTCAACTCTTGGAGATGTCGTCTGTCAACCTGACTATTCTCAATTAGCATTCACGGCGAATTAGGCACAAAATTCCCAACCTTATGAGACAACCCATCAACAGTCACATCTGTGTGGTCTGGTATCCGTTCTTCCTGAAATATCAAGCCAGATAAAACTTCCAGTATCAGCACTCTTTCCTAGCACATAGTGTTTCCCCTAGATAATTTGCAAATGGCATGCCTAAAGGAAACAAAATTTTCTATCTAAAAAATATAAGAATGAGCACAACTGATATAACAATGTTAGTTTAGTTTAGAAGTAGGACCAAACAATCCTGTCAACTTTCAATATATCCAATACAACAAATGCATAATGGTCAAGCTACCTACAAGTCAACCTAGTTTCATCAGTTGTTTCTGTTCAATTTAAAATATGAAAGATGAGCTGATTTTCAATGTACTTTTACATATTGGATAGGTTGATCAAGGTGTATCTGCAGCAATTTTACTAGCAATCATGAATCACCCAGTGAACATGATGTCAAAACCATCATCATCCATGCCTATCATAATACTATTGCATAAGAAGCCTTGGCAAACTAAGCCACATGTATTGCCAATTCTACTATATTTTAATCATGATTAAAATATGCTAACCTTTCCATTTTCATATAGCAAATTAGAATGCTACTTACCTATATCTAATTTTCCTTTGACATCTACACACTGGATGCCCTAGTACTAGCACTCTTCAGCAAGCTAAGATCGCTTATATTTGATTTGTCTGAACCATCTCCCATGGTTAATGTTTTCTCTGGTTCTTCTTGTGACTTGGGAGTGCTTTGAAGGGTGGTTCTGGCAACAGATTCTGCAGTCCGCTTCTCAAAATCATTATTTTGGTCATTAATTTCAACTTTCGGTGCACAACCCCTCTCTCTGTTGCAATAAAACAAAATTCACATAAACGAAATGGAATTAGTATCAAATTCGGATGCTCTGCTTAACCGATTAATATACAGCATGTCAGCAAGGTTAAATGGACCACTAGTTCAGAATTCACAATTAGGCAAAGATGCATGTTGTCGTTGGAGCGGAGTACTTCTTTCACTCTTGTCGTAATGCTCTTCAAGATGGGCAAATTGGCGCTTAAACGTATCAATTCCACTGTTCGGCAGATATTCAAAGATTGTAAGATGCCAGTAGTTCAAAGTGATTCATGAAACAATAAATGGCACAAAGTATAGCAAAAATTCTGGAAGAATTTCACCAAACCATACAAATCTGGAAAGCACGGTCTATCTTATCAAACAACATTTGCGAGCTTCCCTATTTATTATTCCTTTTTTAAATGTCAACAAATTTTCGTCTGATAAGAATATGAAAGAGGAAAACATCTTTATCAAATCCGTTATTTTTCTTCATTAAGACAAAATGGAATATGGATCTGAAAGATGGCAACAAAGCGACAATCTAGCTCAAAACAAATCCAAGATTATTGAATCAAGACCATATATAGGAAGAGAAACAAGTTGAAGAAAATTACTATCTAATATCATACATATATGTCAGTTATCAATATATGTAAGGCAAACATTGAATGTCTGTGTATTAATATCATGCTACTGCTTTATGATCTAAGTCTATAATATTCCTCTTCATACAAGGAAAAAATGTTGTCCTTCAGTTTATATCCTGTTTTAGTTGTTTAACATTGTCCAAACCAGTATATTATTATTTACAAGATTAATGCACATCTAAGGTAAATTTCATAAAAGCGTAAATGGGTAGAGGGTGCAGAAAACAAAGCTATTAACATCTATTAAAACGTGTCCTACAAAATCTTTGAGGAAAATTTAATTAAAACCACACCTAGGGTACATGAAGCTAGTCTGTTCTCCACCTTGAAGATACTCCTGTAGCATTAGCGGATGATACTCCAAAATCTGTTTGCTTCCCGAGAGGAAACCCAGGAAATGTTAAACATGGACCAACTTTGAGCAAGAGAAAAGCAATAAAGAAATATCAGTATTTGGTGGTGTACCTCTCTGTATATTAGTCCTCTTACATCATCCTATGTCAATTTCCTCCTTTCAAATTCAAATTCAAGTTTGGAGATTGATTGTGTCGATGGCTCCCTGTCTACATTTGCAAGACCCCGAAAGTAGGATCTGCTAGAGCCTGAAAATCAACCAATACAAGTATCAACTATATAAACAAATAGTCAATCAGTTTCTTTCATGTTTAACCTGAATCTACCATTGTTAATAAGCTAAGAGAGAAACAAATCTTCTTCTGCAGTAGGCCTATCTTTTTGATCAAATGCTAGTAGATGCTCTAGTAAATGAAGTGCCAATGGATCTACATTTGGGAATTTCTGTGAGAAAGGAAATGGTTGCTTTCTCTGCATGCGACTAAGGTATCTCCTTGCTTTTACGAATATGTGACATCAAAATGAATGTAAAAGAAATGCAACAGCCCCAAGACATGTTTAAAATTTTGCACATGAACATAAAATAAAGAAGAAGAAAAATTAAGCAGGCAAAGATCTGGGATTCAACATTAGTTGTTTTCAGTTACTCAAGAATCAAAACCTTTGATTTAAATATGAAGTCCTATCTCACTCAACTATCTTCAGCTACATTATTTATAGTTCTTTGTTTAAAACTGAGAGGCAAAAAGTAAAGACAAAAACTAAGAAAACAACATGTTGAAAGCCAATTTATACTTTACTTCCAATGAGGAAATTCAAATAGAAGATGAAATGTTCTATTCTTCCAGTAAAAATCTTACCAAGAAAGCTAGATACTGACTTTATATGTTATTTTAACTTTGCATGAATAAAGATTGCTATTTAATTTCACTACCATTGCTGTATCATAACAACTAAGAACACTTTAATACAATCAAGAACCTCAAATATACAAAACTATTTATAGCTGAGCATAAAATCCTAGCAAATGTGCTGTAGATGGTGGCCAATGCAGATTACGATCAAATAGAATATTTTAGTGGTCATTCAATCTCTTAGCAAGCACATAAAGATAAGAGGTGAAGAAAACAATAATTTTTGCACAGGGGCATTAAAAGGATCACAAGCATCAATGCCAATTGTCCTTTTGTATGAATCAAAATAACATGTCTTGCCTCTTGGAACCAAAAGAAAATCAAGTTCCACAATGTATTGAGCACCATAATCTAACAGAAAGAAACATTGGCAGAAATCACAGAAATAACAAAGAAAACAAGTTTATTTTTTTCCCCTCGAAACTTAGTTTCTAATAGTCCTTGGGAACATTGTTCAAAATGTGACTTTAAGCAATTGCATGTCTATAAGTACAAGCTAAAATGAAAAATACATAAGATAATTGTACAACCCTAGCAATGGTTTCAGCAGAAGGTGTTCCAAGGAAATCAATCATCAGATCCAACTGATGGAACACATTCTTTCCAGGAAATAAAGGTCTTCCGGTCAGCATTTCGACAAATATACATCCTATGCTCCAGATATCAATTGCTGGAGTGTACTGCAAAGGGCAAACATAAACCAGGCGAATCATCTTTAGCACGGAATAATCCAGTAAATCACACAACAAACACACCAGTTTTTTTTTACTTTGTCTAATAGGCAAGAGGAGACAGGCAAATCACTTTTGAGATGATGTACTTTAAATCAGGGATGGTAATGGGGTGGGTTCAGATCGGGTTTGGCCAATCCTAGAATTGGCCTGTCAAAAAAAAAAAAGAGCCTGAACCCAGACCCACTCCGCCTAATTTTTCAACCGGCCCGCACCGACCCCGCTCAAAACCTGGCGGGTCCATAGCGGGTTGGACCCACCAACTCGCTAAGCTTAAACAAAAGATACAAGTTAACAATAAGTTATTATTATTATTATTATTATTATTATTATTATTATTATTATATACATGGGTGCGGGTTCATTGAAACTCATAACCCGTCTCGAACCCGCTTCTAAACCCGGTCAACGGATTTTGACCCATCCCATAATCCGTTTGACCGGATTTAAACCCGTCCCAAATGGCACGAATTTAATATGGGCCCGGATTTAAACCCGACTTATTTCCATCCCTACTCTATAAGAACCATCAGCAAGAAAAAAGCACAAGCAGGATACTTCAGATTGGTTTTTTATAAAACATATCATCATCATTACCAAGGAAATCAGTCATCAGATCCAACTGATGGACCACATTCTTTCCAGGAAATAAAGGTCTTCCGGTCAGCATTTCGGCAAATATACATCCTATGCTCCAGATATCAATTGTTGGGGTGTACTGCAAAAGGCAAACATAAACCAGGCGAATCATCTTTAGCAGGGAATAGGCCAGTAAATGACACAACAAACAGGCCAGTTTTTTTTTACTTTGTCTAATAGGCAAGAGGAGACAGGCAAATCACTTTTGAGATGATGTACTTTAAATCAGGGATGGTAATGGGGTGGGTTCAGATCGGGTTTGGCCAATCCTAGAATTGGCCTGTCAAAAAAGAAAAAGAGCCTGAACCCAGACCCACTCCGCCTAATTTTTCAACCCGCCCGCACCGAAATCAGTCAAAACCTGGCTGGTCCATAGCGGGTTGGACCCACCAACTCGCTAAGCTTAAACAAAAGATACAAGTTAACAATAAGTTATTATTATTATTATTATTATTATATACATGGGTGCGGGTTCATTGAAACCCATAACCCGTCCCGAACCCGCTTCTAAACCCGGTCAACGGATTTTGACCCATCCCATAATCCATTTGACCGGATTTAAACCCGTCCCAAATGGCACGAATTTAATATGGGCCCAGATTTAAACCCGACTTATTTCCATCCCTACTCTATAAGAACCATCAGCAAGAAAAAAAGCACAAGCAAGATACTTCAGATTGGTTTTTTATACAACATATCATCATCATTACCAATTTACCCATGTTTACCCCATCATCATTATCAAGTTGGTTTTAACAATAATATTACATGCCACGAATTCGTCGGATAGTTTTGCAATATGAGTAGAATATAGCTAAACTAAATGCAAGAAAGTCAAAAAAAAAAAGGTAACAAGAAACCCCTGGTAAATATCATAAAATAATCAAAAAGTTCAGCATAAATATTCTCATGCATCCACATGTTCACAGTAGAAGTGAATGCTGATATAAATATGCATATCAAATAATTCATTTCCAAGAATTAAAGATATCAAATTAGAGCTTTTATATGTAACAAGAGGCTATTATTTTGGGGGGAAAAAACTAACTTTAGAGAAAAAGGAACCACATAGCTCTGGAGCACGATACCATCTAGTTGCCACATAATTCTGAAAAGGCAAAAAAAAAAAAAATGTAGTCAACAAACTTTAACAATGCATCAATAGCACACAATAATGTGTAAATGAACACACATCAAATACAAGAACTAGAATAGCCTACTTGGGTCTAACCTCATATGCTTTTACAGTCAGAGACATACAGTCCAAAAGATAGCTGATGGAGCATCATTAAATGATACACGGGCAAGACCTAAGTCACAAATTTTCAGTTTGCAGTCTGCATTAGCAAGTATATTCTTGGACTTTAAATCCCGATGAAACACATTCGCTGCAACAAAAGAAAAAAATAGCGTTCCATGTTTAGACAAATCCCAAGTTCAAATACTTCTCAAGAGAATGACAAGAAGAACAAAAACCTGTGTGGATATATTTCAGAGCTCTAAGAACTGGTATAAGAAGAACTGATAATGTTCTGGAGTGAGATCATCATTGGCCTTGATAACTTGGTGAAGGTCTGATCCCATTAGCTCAAATATGACATATGTCTCTGAATTCTCTCCAAGAAGGTGGAAGCATAATGTGCTTAATTTCAACTATATCAGGATGCCGAAGCAATCTGAGCAACTTAATCTCTCTGAGGATGCAAGTAGCATCAGAAACACGCTCAAACACATCATTTATCTTTTTAATGACAACCCTCTCTCCTGTGTGTGTCAATAGCAGCAGCGACGACACTATCACTTCCCTTGCCAATAACCTCCTGTATCTGATACTGGCTGGCTTTGCCATACTCCGTGAAAAAATCATTGTCAATCATGCCCTATGTGATTCATAATTAGATAAGAAAAATCAGACAAAGGAATTGCAGGACGAATCTAAAGTCATTTGTATCGTCCCCATCAAGCAATGAATTCTGACTAAAGAAGGCACCCATAAAGATGTTAAAATGGAAAAGAACTAAGTCCACACTAGCACCTCTCTGCTAAGATTTAACTTTCCCATCCTCTAGCAAAATAGTTGATCTTATGTCTAAATTTCGATGCCTACAAATGGAATATCCAATTGTTTCAGTAATCTTGAAAGCAACGGGACCTATAACAATCAATATGGATCTTACCTCCATTAAAAAAAATGCTATATAAAGGCGAAAGAGCAAACGATATCACAAAAAAAAAATTGGAGATGTAGACCGTGCCAATCTTGGAGCGACGAAGAGATCCATGGAACAGAAAACGCAGTAAAGATAAAGGCCAAACCTTTTCCATCGGACAGGAAACCGAGAACACCTTCTTGTAGGGTGGTTGTTCAATCGGCGGCATCTTAAAGCGCTTGGGACTCAGATATGGGAGAGACCGATGAGTTCCATGCCTTCGATGATCCGGAGCTCGTCTTCGTCGCCCACCTTACCGGACTCGTTCAGGAGAGGGATGACGGAAGATCTACGAGATCTGCGATGGAACCAGCGACTCCGTCCCCAGTTGTTGCACCTTCCCCGTATCATTTACACCTGTTGAAAATAACTTAAGTTATGGAATTGAATTGAATTTCATTATGAATTGAATTCAATTCTCATGTTTGGAATGAATTACAATTTAAGTTATGGAATTTTTATGTTTTACCATTTTATCCTTCTTTTTTTTTTTTTACAAAGAAGAGAGAGAATGAGGGCACAATGGACATAATATGGAGAATTGAATTCCCTATCTAAATCACACATAAAGATGTGTGATTTACTTTTACCTTGTTTGATGGAATTGGAATTGAATTCCATATCAATTCTTAGCTAAAAAATCATTCCAAAACATGGAATTCAATTCCAATTCTAAAAGGAATTAAATTCCATATCATTCCAAACAGGCTAGGTCTTTACCGTTTACCGCCTTCGTACTCCCCAATAGCTGGGCTTATACGCCTTCGATAACTTTTCCTAGAACACTCTTGGAGAATAGGATACATGTAGTTCCTTGGTACCTCCTTGGACTCCTCCTAGAGAATTATGACCTTCTCATTTTTCAAATCTTTCGGCGGAGAACTTTCAGCCGTGGAAGCTTAGTATTGTGATCCAGGATAGAAAGTTCGAGGGAAGTCTTAGACCCAACCCCGGTCCTTCGACTCAGGAGGTCGAGGGTGAAAAAAAAAGTCTAAAATAAATTTTTAATAATATACAATTCATTTAAACGATTTCTTCTGACATTTCTATTTATAAAATCATCTATAATATTATCAATTTCAAGATTTTTCAAAATATTTTTCTCAATACATTTTTTTAATTGTTTACTATTTTACAAATTGCAACGTAAAAGAATAAAAGTAAAAGACAATATCAAATGGTTCTGAAATATGAATTTGGGCTCAATTACCCAAGACTCCAATTACATGCCTAAAAAGATAAAAGTAAAAAATAATATCAAAAGATTTTAAAATATGAATTTGGGTCCAACTACCCAAGGCCCCAATTACATATCTATAATATATAATACTAAAAAAAAAAAAATTGGGCCCTCTCAAATTCTGGTTCCGGGGCCATCGCCCAGTGCCGCCCTCCTCCAGGGTCGACCTTGCTTAGACCCTCTGTCAGAAGCATGGGTCTGGTCCTTCGAGGTCATTGATCTTTTCAGTGGCTGTGAGTTTGCAGTATACCTCTCTGAGGCTACTTTTCTCTTGGTTTCCTTGAACAACTCGTGCTCTCCCGCAGTTATAGTTACGTTAATCTTACCGACATCCTCCACCTTCATGTTCCAGAACATGCGGAAAAGATTCCCACAAACGGCGTCAAATTGATCCTCTCCAGAATCTGAGTCAGACGGAAACCGATGAAGGTGACATCGGTGTTGAGGGAAATGCCACTTTAACGCACCCTGTGTATATGTGTCGGAAAAGTGAACCCCCCATATGATACCAAAGGTCTGTAGTAACGAAACCGGTGGTACTTGGACCCTATACACACTCAGACAAGCACACAGAACGTTAGAGACAAAAAATCAGGAAAAAAGTTCTCGGTGCAGGCCCTCCGACGCTCAAGTTAGGTCTTTTTTCCTCGGAAAAGTAGTGTACGAACGAAGGAAGGAAAAAAGAACTGTTGAAGATACATGCGAATGTGCGTGTCCCTAGCCAATAAAGAAGACCTCCCTTTTTATACGACTCTATCTGCCTTTTGAGTCCGATCGCTGCTAGAGAATGTCGAGTGTCAGGATATGTTGGGGGAGGGAGGACGTTTGGTGGTCACCCATTGGCCGGAGGAAGGTTCTACCTTCAGTGTGTGGTAGACCACTAGAATATTTCTGACTTATGACAGTTATTCTCTGACAGGAGGTTATAATTTTCTGACACTGTTGTCGCTTAGCATTATCCGTCCCGCACAGGTTCAGCTGTAGACAGCTCAGGGTGACTGTTCAGATGTGCTTTAAGGATTTGAGCCTTGATGAAGATGATGAGCTATGGCGAACCAGCCAGGGCATATATGAGATTGTGGCGAGTGATCTAGCCTTCATCATTTGGTTGCTAAAGAGCCGATCGAGGGTTATCTCGTCTCAGGGCTTAGACCGGGGGACTCGCCCTACATGTGACTGACCAGAAATTATGCGGCTGGTGATGCGAGGTTGCCTGACTTCCATCTTCTCTTGATTGTTGACTGCTACGTCTTCTTGATTATGGACCGCCACGTCCACTTGACTATTAACTATCATGTCCTATTGATCATTGATTACCTAACTTTATCGAGTCATTCCTTTACACACCGTACCACATATATTAATTTGTAGATAAATAGTTTGGTTGCAGGTTTTGAGTAAAGAAAGGGAGGATGTACATGAACACGTTCCTTCAGATGATGAATGCGTAGACTCTACTTACTTTCACACTATTTGGGAGGAGGTGAGGGAACAAGAGACAAGGGTAAAGAAGGGGAAGAGAAATTTGAAATCTTATTTGGGAGGAAGTAAGATACGAAAAGGAAAGGTACGAAAAGGTAAACTTTAACTTCCTTATCCATGAAATAAAAGAATTTCTTACACCTTGATTTGAGGTGTAAGGAAGGGTAAGGGGAATTAAAAAATTTGTGTTCTAATTTTATCCCTATTTTATTATATTAATTTTAAAAATCATTGTTTTAGATATTCTTTGTGTCGCGATAAAAAATACTCGCACCACTTGACTCGCACCACTTGATTCGCACCATCCGACGCTTGCACTTCGTCGATGCCGATGTTGACGCTAACGCCAACTTTGACGCCAACACCAACTTTGACGCCGACACCGACTTCGATGCCGACTTCGATGTCGATGCCGATGCTGACACCAACTTTGACGCTAACATCGACTTCGACGCCGAAATTGACTCTGACTTTGACACCGACTTTAACAAATGAGCTATAAATGTTTGAATTTATAAGTCTTAACCAATAAATATATGCAAGATGCACTAGGTTCTTGAACATATAAGTCTTTAACAAAAGTGATGGTAATTTTGTAATTTTATATATTTAACCTTCATTACCTTTACTTTCCTCCCAAACACGGTAACACATGTTACCTTAATGAACCTTCCCTCCCTTCCAAACAAGAAGAATATGTTGGTGCAGTGAGCACCAAACGATCGAAATTATGTTTTGATAATGACAAAGGGTTCAAAGTTAAGTTGTCTTGTTATCCAACAAGTGTGATTGAGCTTGCAAGAAAGTCCTAAATGTTTTTAGGCAAAAGTCCTAGTAGATACTAGGCAGGTGGGAAATCTTAGGGGGAGGTAACTCTAAGTTTTAGGAGTGGTAATCCTAGGTTATGGAAAACCCTAGGAGGAGGTAACCCTAAGTCGTAGGAGGTGGTAACCCTAGGTTCTAGAAAGTCTCTGCGGGTCATGTACTTTGGACGAAATCCTAGAGTCGAGGACTCTAGGTGAAAATCCTGTGGTCGCGGATCAGGAGAAAGTATGGATGGGTCGTGGAGCAGACATCCAGCATGAAGACCTAAAGTCTCGGGCGTTGAGCAAAAGTACAGTCGGTTTGGAGGACCAGTCTGGGAAAAGGTAACTCTCTTGAGAGGAGTAGGTGAAGATGCGTTCGTCGAACAGAAAATAGTAGGCGTCGGTTCTACCTAGGATTTCCGGAGGAAATCCGAAAGGCAAAACCGGATAGTTTGAAGGTCGTCAAAAGTCATATATTGCTTTACTATTATTTGATATTTGTCTAACTCTGTTTTGCAGAAAAATTAATAATTATGTAGGATTATTTTCGTCCTTGATCGGTTGACCGAACCGGGGATCGACCGACCAAACCTCTAAGTAAGCAGAGTAGATTTCCAAGCCAACTGATCGGGTTCGACCGAAGGATCGGTCAACCGAACTTGGGGTTTAGTCAACCAAACGGTGGATAGGCATTGACGTGGTTGGGCTGGGTGGATCGGATTAGATAGTCTAGCGAGGTCACCGGGATCGGTCGACCGAATGACGAGTTCGATCGACTGAATGAAGACTTCTATTCGAGCAACAGAACTTGGACGAGAAGCTGGGCTAATTCGGGCAAAATAGGTCGACCGATTCGGGGGATCAGTTTGTTGGGTTTGTCGGGCCGCGAAAACCGCGTTTTCGCGTCGCGGAAACCCCGAAAGCCCCAGCCACCGAATCCGTGCAAAGAAAAACTTTCGAAAAATACGAGTACGAGTTTCAAAACTTCGATCTACAGTAGATCTACAAAGGGAAACAAAGAATATGCCCTTGATGCGCGCCCTACGCAAATCCCGCTCGTCCAATGGTGCCGGATCTCAAGGTTGTCAAAGTAGACAACCCTCTAGAAGTATCCACATGAACACAAGAAGGAGATCACCAAACTAAAGTGTGCTAGCACCTTAGTTAGGTTCGGCAAGATGAGGAGAGGGAGAGAAGAAAAAATGGAGCAAGGAAGAAGAAGATGGAATGAATGAGAATAATTCACAAAATGAAACTTATTCCTCCCATTCTTGTGGCCGGCCACATTAAGAGCATGTGTAACTCCCATGGAATGGCAAGAGTCACAACTCTTGGTAACTCCCATGAGGTGACATCCCACTTAAGCAACCATGATGATGTGGAGCATCATCATTGGCCCACTCAATGCCAACTCATCAATGAGGTGGCATAAAGTCAAGTCAAACTTGACTCTTCATCTTCCTCCCAAGTCAAGTCAAACTTGACTTAATCTCTCTCATGGTTGATCTAATCCAACCATTTAATTCAAGCCAATTTAATATAATGAATCTAATTCATTTAATTAAATTGATTCAATGAGTCATAATCTAAATTAGACTCATTGAACACATGAATCAACTTGAGTCCAACTCAATTAACCCAATTAGGATTACTCTTAATCCAATTTGATTCATCAAATGAATCTAATCCTCTTGGTTCATCATATGAACCTAATCTCCATCTAATTGTCCTTAGTGTGTGACCCTATAGGTTCTTATAACGTTGGCAATGCCTCTAAACCCATTTAGGAGCATAAGTAATGAGCGGTATCTAGCAACACATCATTACTATCCAAGTTACAAGAATGTTGAGATCCAACATCACCTTGTGACTACTAATTGTGACTCCTCACAATATATGACAAGTGTCCTTCTATCTTAAACATCTAGATTGATCAATGTGAGGCATAGACCGTGTCATGCTCTGATCAAACTAAATCTTGAACTCTAAGTAGACTTACTAAATCAAATGATCTCAATATTTCATATTGACTCATTTGGGCATGGCTATGCACTTCGTGGTCTAACTCTATCAAGAATATCGATGTCTCTCCCTTCATATAGGAGTGATAGATCCCATCTACATCACTCACATCCCTCTGCATAATTCGTTACATACCCAGTAATCGCCTTTATAGTCCACCCAGTTACGGGTGACGTTTGACGAAACCAAAGTGCATAACTCCTTATGTAGGGAACCATGGTGACTTCAGGTCTAAGGACTAGTAGTTATATTAATAGCCACATGAGAAAGTATATGACACTCATATAACGATCCATGATACTTTCTCATGACGGGTCATTCAGTATACATTCTCCAATGCATACCCATGTGTCAACTTGATATCTCCATATCCATGACTTGTGAGATCAAGTCATCGAGTTGACCTACATGCTAGTCTCGTCGCATTAACATTGTCCCTGAATGTTAATACTCGACTAGGAATGATTAAGAGTAGTGTTCCCTATATCATCTCACTATCGGTTCAACTAACCGATTGATATAGGTGAGAACCTTATACTCAAGGACGATATTATACTTAGTTTATTTGGCACCAATACAAGTAAGTATAATAACCAAAACACATGTCTTTATTTATATAAGAATATGATACAACAAGCCCATAATACAATCATCAAATGATTGACTCTAGGGCTATAACTAACAATCTCCTACTATCACTAGTGTCAATCAGTGTAGGCTCTAAGCCCCAATGACCTAGTGTGACCATCATTCTTCCTCTGTACCAAAGCCTTGGTCAAGGGATCTGCGATGTTAGCCTCTGTAGGTACTCTGCATATCTTCACATCTCCTCTCTCGATAATCTCTCGAATGAGATGGAAGCGCCGTAGTATGTGTTTGGTCCGCTGGTGTGAGCGAGGTTCCTTCGCCTATGCTATAGCTCCATTGTTGTCACAATAGAGCTCAATAGAGTCAACAATACTAGGAACCACCCCAAGTTCAGTGATGAACTTGCGGATCCAAACTGCCTCCTTTGCTGCCTCTGATGCAGCAATGTACTCATCCTCTGTCGTAGAATCAGCTACTATGTCCTGCTTCAAACTCTTCCAGCTCACAGCACCACCATTAATGCAAAATACGAACCCTGACTGCGATCGGTAATCATCCTGATCGGTCTGGAAGCTGGAATCATTGTAACCCTTTACAGCTAGCTCATCATTGCCTCCATATATCAAGAAATATTCTTTAGTCCTTCTTAAGTACTTAAGAATATTCTTGACCGCTATCCAGTGACTTTCACCTGGATCTGACTGGTATCTGCTCGTCATACTCAAAGCATACGAGACATCAGGTCGTGTACATAGCATGACGTACATGATAGATCCTATGGCTAAGGCATAAGGGATCTGATCCATGCAGTTTCTCTCCTCTCTAGAAGAGGGACCTTGAGTCTTCGAAAGACTCACGCCATGTGACATCTGTTGGTTGCTACTCGGAAAGCCTAGAGGTTCCACTGTACAAAAATTTTGTACAAAGGTCTAAACCTTTTCCTAGCTACCATGTGTTCTTTTAAATTAAATTTTGGATCGCCTGCGGAACTTAACACGTTTGATCCAAAACTTAATCTAGTTGTTCTTTTAGGTTTTGACTTGGATCTCCTGCGGAACTTAACACGTTCGACCCAAGTCACCTTAAGTTATTAATTCCATTAAATATTAATTTCCATAATCGGTTCCCAGTACTGACGTGGCGAGGCACATGACCTTCTTGGATATGGGAGCAACCACCACCGACTAGACAAAACCTTTTATAGAAAGCTAATATTTAATTTCCTAAAATAACTTTAGGTTAACCGAAAAGAACAATCAAATCACAAGGAAAATAAAAACAAAAGAACACTATATCGAAAATAAATTCGAAACTCTAGAATCATATGCCTCTTGTATTTAGTATTATTTCCAAAAATAACTAGTATGATGCGGAAAGAAAAATTACTAGTTATACCTTTTAGAAAAAACCTCTTGATCTTCTACCGTATTCCTCTTCTAACCTCGGACGTTGTGTGGGCAACGATCTTCCGAGATGAGAAACCACCAACCACCTTCTACTCCTCCTAGCTAGGTTCGGCCACAAAAAATAAAGCTTCACCAAGGAAGAAGAAAAACACCAACCAAGCTCCAAGAGATGCAAGCTTTCTCTCCTTCTTCTTCTTCTTCTCCAAGTAGTATCCGGCCTCCACAAGAGCTCCAAGCAATAGAGAATTTCGGCCACCACAAAGAGGAAGAAAGGGAGAAGATGTTGGTCGGCCATACCAAAGAATAGGAGAGGGAGAATAATAGAGGTTGTATCTCGTGAAGGCACCCTCACCCCTTCTTTTATATTCCTTGGCCTAGGCAAATTAGGAAATTTAATTACAATAAAATTTCCTTAATTCCCTTGACATGATTTAATTGAGAAAAATAAAATAATATTTCCCCAATTAATCTCTAATGGCCGGTCACATCAAGAGGAAATAAATTAGACAAGTTTTAATCAACAAATTAAAACTTCCTAATTTGTTTCCGGAAATTTTAAAAATAAAATTTCTCTTTAAAAATCTCTTCATGGTTGATAAAAGGAAATTTCTATAATTTTAATTTTATCAACATGTGGATAATTTTAAAGAGAAAATAAAATATCTCACCAATCTACAAATAAGGAAAGAGATTTAATCTCTTTCTTTAATCTTTTGTAGATCTTTTACAAGAGAGATATTTTTATTTTAATTCTCTTTAATAAATTATTTCTTCCACATAATAAAAATTAAAATTAAAATCCCTTTTTAATTTAATTTGGCCGGCCCCCACTAGCTTGGGTTCAAGCTAGGGCCGGCCACCCAATTTTATACCTAGGCCGGCCCTAGCTTGGTTCCCAAGCTAGCTTGGCCGACCCCTTATAGGTGGGTATAGAAGGTGGGTATAGGTGGGTATAGAACTCTATAAATAAGAGGCTACGATAGGGACCGAGAGGAGGAATTGGTTTTGGTCTCCCGATAAAATTAAGCATCCCGTGTTCGCCCCGAACACACAACTTAATTTTATCAATAATAATTCATTCCACTAGAGAACTATTATTGAACTACCGCACCAATCCCAAATTACATTTTTGGGCTCCTTCTTATTATGAGCATGTTAGTCTCCCTGTGTTTAAGATATCGAATGTCCACTAATTAAGTGAGTTCATGACAACTCATTTAATTAATATCTTAGTCCAAGAGTAGTACCACTCAACCTTATTATCATGTCGGACTAAGTCCACCTGCAGGGTTTAACATGACAATCCTTATGAGCTCCTCTTGAGGACATTATCAACCTAGTATCTCTAGGACACAGTTTCCTTCTATAATCAACAACACACACTATAAGTGATACCATTTCCCAACTTATCGGGCTTATTGATTTATCGAACTAAATCTCACCCATTGATAAATTAAAGAAATAAATATCAAATATATGTGCTTGTTATTATATTAGGATTAAGAGCACACACTTCCATAATAACCGAGGTCTTTGTTTCTTTATAAAGTCAGTATAAAAGAAACGACCTCAAATGGTCCTACTCAATACACTCTGAGTGTACTAGTGTAATTATACAGTCAAGATAAACTGATACCTAATTACACTACGACCTTCCAATGGTTTGTTCCTTTCCATTATGGTCGTGAGCTACTGTTTATAATTTATAAGATACTGATAACATGATCCTCTGTGTGTGACACCACACACCATGTTATCTACAATATAAATTAATTGAACAACTACATTTATCATAAATGTAGACATTTGACCAATGTGATTCTTATTTCTAGATAAATGTTTATACCAAAAGCTAGGCTTTTAGTATACACTCTAACAACATCGACAGAAATCCCTTCTTGGAGTTCTGCATGGCAAACCGAAGGAGTACCTTATCAATATATGTAATCTGACTTAGGTCAAGCAATCTCTTAGATCTATCTCTATAGATCTGTATCCCTAGAATGCAGGATGCCTCACCTAAGTCCTTCATTGAGAAGCAACTTCCTAGCTAGGTCTTGACAGACTGAAGCAAAGGGATGTCCTTCCCAATGAGTAGTATGTTATCCACATACAATATGAGGAAGACAACTATATCCCCTACAACCTTCTTGTAGACACAAGGCTCATCTTCGTTCTTGATGAAACCAAACTATTTGATTGCATCATCAAATCGAAGATTCCAGCTCCGAGAGGCTTGCTTTAGTCCATAAATGGACCTATGCAGCTTGCATACTCTGCTATTATGCTGTGGATCTACAAAACCCTCAGGTTGTGTCATGTACACATCCTCAAGTAGGTTTCCATTCAGAAACGCGATTTTGACATCCATCTGCCATATCTTATAGTCATGGTAAGCTGCAATAGCAAGCATGATCCGAATGGACTTAAACATCGCTACTGGAGAAAAGGTTTCATCATAGTCAATACCATGAATCTGCTTGAAACCTTTAGCTACCAAGCGACCCTTATAGATAAGTTCATCCATGTCAGTCTTTCTCTTAAAGACCCACTTACACCCTATGGGTTTTACCCCTTTCGGTGGATCAACCAAAGTCCATACTTGGTTGGTGTATATGGATTCCATTTCGGATCTCATGGCTTCTAGCCATTTCTCAGAATCTGGTCTCATCACAGCTTCCTGATAGGTGGTAGGCTCATCATCTATGAGCACAACGTCAACATGGTCAGACAAGAAAAATGAGTATCTCTCAGGCTGATGACGTACCCTATCAGACCTGCGAAGAGATATGTCTACTTGAACTGGTTGTTGTTCCTCAACTCCTTGTGGAACAACATCATCCACAACACTTTGTGGTTCCAGTTCAACTTCCATCGAGGCTTCAATGCTATTATTCGCATCTTGAACTTCTTCAAGATCGAACGTGCTCCCACTAGTCTTTCTAGAAACAAAGTCCCTTTCTAGAAAGACCTCAGTCTTTGCCACAACTACCTTGTGCTGACTGGGAATGTAGAAGTAATATCCCTTAGTTTCCTTGGGATATCCAATAAAATAGCACTTGTTGGATTTGGGTCCTAACTTGTCTGAGACTTGACGTCGAACGTAAGCCTCACAACCCCAAATCCTCATGAAAGACACCTGGGCATCTCTCCCAGTCCATATCCTATATGGTGTCTTTATCACGGCCTTGGATGGAACTCGGTTGAGTATAAAAGCTGCCGTGTCTAGAGCATAGCCCCAAAGGTATGTTGAAAGATCTGTGTGACTCATCATAGATCGTACCATATCTAATAGGGTACGATTCCTCCTTTCGGATACACCATTCCACTGTGGTGTTCCAGGAGGAGTGAGTTGGGATAGAATCCCACACTCAGCTAGGTAGTCACGAAACTCATGGCTAAGGTATTCTCCACCTCGATCTGATCGAAGTATCTTAATACTCTTGCCAAGCTGGTTCTGTACTTCATTCTTGAATTCTTTGAACTTTTCAAAGGATTCTGACTTATGTGTCATCAAGTACACATAACCATATCTACTGAAGTCATCAGTAAATGTGATGAAGTACCTATAACCGCCTCTAGCAGCGACATTGAAAGGGCCACATACATCACTATGTATGAGTCCTAACAAATCAGTCACTCTTTCGCTGTGCCCACTAAAGGGAGTCTTGGTCATCTTGCCTAGTAGGCATGACTCGCACGTCTCATAAGATTCAAAATCAAATGAGTCCAGCAAACCATCCTTATGGAGCTGGGATAAGCGCTTGTCATTTATATGGCCTAAGCGACAGTGCCAGAGATAGGTTTGGTTCAGGTCATTTGACTTGAACCTCTTGGTATTTATGTTATAGATAGGACTTTCAAGATCTAGAATGTAGAGTCCGTTCATCAGAGGTGCACTACAATAGAACATATCTTTTAAATAAACAGAACAACATTTGTCCTTTATAATAAAAGAGAAACCTTTCTTGTCCAAACAAGAAACTGAAATTATGTTCTTAGTTAATGCAGGCACATAACAACAATCATCCAACTCTAATACAAGCCCAGAGGGCAGAGATAGAAAATAAGTCCCTACAGCAACAGCAGCAACCCGTGCTCCATTGCCTACGCGTAGCAGCAACCTGTGACTACTAATTGTGACTCCTCACAATATATGACAAGTGTTCTTCTATCCTAGACATCTAGATTGATCAATGTGAGGCATAGACCATGTCATCCTCTGATCAAACTAAATCTTGAACTCCAAGTAGACTCACTAAATCAAATGAGCTCAATATCTTATATTGACTCATTTGGGCATGGTCATGCACTTCGTGGTCTAACTCTATCAAGAATATCGATGTCTCTCCCGTCATATAGGAGGGATAGATCCCATCTACATCACTCACATCCCTCTGCATAATTCGTTACATACCTAGTAATCGCCTTTATAGTCCACCCAGTTACGGGTGACGTTTGACGAAACCAAAGTACATAACTCCTTATGTAGGGAACCATGGTGACTTCAGGTCTAAGGACTAGTAGTCATACTAATAGCCACATGAGAAAGTATATGACACTCATATAACGATCCATGATACTTTCTCATGACGGGTCATTCAGTATACATTCTCCAATGCATACCCATGTGTCAATTTGATATCTCCATATCCATGACTTGTGAGATCAAGTCATCGAGTTGACCTACATGCTAGTCTCGTCGCATTAACATTGTCCCTGAATGTTAATACTCGACTAGGAATGATTAAGAGTAGTGTTCCCTATATCATCTCACTATCGGTTCAACTAACCGATTGATATAGGTGAGAACCTTCTACTCAAGGACGCTATTATACTTAGTTTATTTGGCATCAATACAAGTAAGTATAATAACCAAAACACATGTCTTTATTTATATAAGAATATGATACAACAAGCCCATAATACAATCATCAAATGATTGGCTCTAGGGCTCTAACTAACACAGTTGACCGATTAGAGTCAGGTCAAACCTGATCCCGAGATCAGTGGATTTGGATCAAGTTTGAGGTGGCTATAAAAAGGGGTCTTGTTACGCTACCGTAAGTGCACGATTACGTCGTCAGTAATACAAAAGAGAGAGTGAAGATAAGAGACTGTTGATTGAACACTAGTTAACTTTGCACGACGAGCTATTTAGACAATCGAAGGTTAATTGAAAAAGAGAGAGTGAAGATAAGAGAGAATGTAAAAAGTAGAGAAAGAGGGAGAGTTGGATTTAGAGATAGATATATACTAAGATTTCGGTTTCACTATGATGCTAGTTAATGACCCTATGCATTATTTATCTCCTTACCTCCATTCTTATGCACATGTAGAAAGTTTTCAGCTATCCCATGCAATGGACAACCGACAAGGTAGTTAGATCAACATCCCTTGCAATTAAATAGGAATGATTCCTATGAAGTCCATTAATGGGATAGTCTGTCACTGACACCCCTCGGTCATACAACATAGGAACACATGCACTACTTAATGAACATAGAGATGAGGATTACAATTGACTACGACTACCTACTTCCTTGTAGAAAATTGCTTCTCCTTTCAAGATAATGTTGGAGCAATCTGGGTACCCTAGGTTTTGATGTTTGGGCAAAGGTTTAAGTTAGGTTTATTGTTGTATTTGATATGCATTGTGAGTGTGTAGGATACATGTACAACAAGGAAAGTCCAAGGGTGAGTTTTGGCAGTGTAAGTCCAAGCATGTAGTCTTAGCAACGTAAGTCCAAGTGTGATCTTGGCAAAGGAGGAAAGTCCAAGGATGAGTCTTGGCGGTGTAAGTCCAAGCATGTAGTCTTGGCAACGTAAGTCCAAGTGTGACTTGGCAATGGATGAAGTCCCGGAGGCACGACCTCTTGGCAAAGGAAGACCCGACAACAATGACAATGCCGATGGAAGCTCCAAAAGGTAAGACGTGAAGGATGGGGAGGCATCCGAGGGACGCAAGGCTGATGGAGGAGGCTAGAAGGCTAGGTCTAGGTTGGTCGGGCGAGAACGAGTGAATGTACTCGGGGTAAAATCCCAAAATTAGGGTTTACTGTAGCAGTCTGTAGCGTTCTGTAGCAGTACTGTAGCAGTCGACTGGTGAGTATCGAGCCGTTGGGCTGCAACGGTCGAATTTCCATAAAAGGCAGTCGACTGCATGTTTTGGCAGTCGACTGGTAGGCAGGGTTTTCTAACCTGTGGCCTATATAACCAAGCATTGGAAGCTTGGTTGAAGTTGACGAAATTAGTGGTGGTTAACCCTAATTAGAGTCTCCTAGTGCCCAAGTGATCTAGCGTGCTTGTACAAGGTTGTGGCGAGGTTTCTCCACCCACAAGGAGCTACACGAGCTAGCCGGAGGTTTTCCGGGGAGTCATCCACCGACGGATCGGGATCGTCCACCTTACGGACAGCCATGGAGTAGGAGCTTCATCTCCGAACCACGTTAAACAACGTGTCATTGGGTTTGCTTCTTGTTTATTATTTTCTAGGGTTTGCTTTGCTTTTGTTTGTTAGTATTTTTGTTTCCGTTGTGCACTAACAAGCGTAGGAAGCGATGATTTGGGTGAGACGCTATTCACCCCCCCTCCCTCTAGCGAACGTCAAGGTCCCAACAGATAATACCCTAGACGTCCGTTAGCGGGATCTGCCTATCACTAGCGTCCCTCGGTCATACGATCTAGGACATTCCTCTACGGGATCCACAATCAGTCCACAACTACATGTTTGCACCATTCACACACTTCATCAAATACATAGAAAACACAACACAAATAAAACATGACATAACACTTCATTGAATAAGGAAATATCCAAATACATAGTTCTTACATTCACAATCACATCATAGCTACTTCCTACATCTTAGATTTAGAGATCTACTTCATAGCAAAGGAAATACAACCAAAGACAAAGAAAGAAGCAAACTACAACCCAATACAAAGAAGTAGAGAGAGGAGAGTGCTTGTCCTTGAAGCATGGTGTCCTTGGTGGCATTCTCTTGCTCCGGAGGTGGACGGATTGATGAAGATTTGATTTCTAGGATTCCCCTAAGGGGGAGAACCCTCCTCCAAGGAATGGGGGTGAGCCCTAAGCCAAAGATGAGTGAAAATGAGAGAAAACCCCTTTTATAGAGCAGGACACATACACTACACAACCCGTGACATGACCGTGTGGATTCACACGGCCTTACCCCACTTCCTCTTGGGTTGAGTCACACGGCCGTGTGGCTCACACGACCATGGTCTTCTTCGCCTTTGGAATGTTGGCACGGGGAGATTTACACGGTCGTGTGGGTCACATAGCCGTGGCTTGATTTTCCTCTTGTGGAGACATAGGGAGTGTGGATTCACATGGCCATGACCTTCTTTACCACACGGGCGTGACATGCACGCCTCTGGAAACTTGGCACGGCCGTACCATTTGGCACAGTCAGAGCATGATTTACTTCGGGATGGCTACACCGTCGTGTGTGTTGGTTGCTACTCGGAAAACCTAGAGGTTCCACTGTACAAAAATTTTGTAAAAAGGTCTGAACCTTTTCCTAGCTACCATGTGTTCTTTTAAATTAAATTTTGGATCGCCTGCGGAACTTAACACGTTTGATCCAAAACTTAATCTATTTGTTCTTTTAGGTTTTGACTTGGATCTCCTGCGGAACTTAACACGTTCGACCCAAATCACCTTAAGTTATTATTGTTGGTTAATCCTAGGAAAACGTACCGGTTCCACTGTACAAAAATTTTTGTACAAATGTCGAACCTTTCCTTAAATAACCTATTGTGTTCTTTAGAAATTAAATTAGGAATCGCAGACGGAACTTAACATCATTGATTCCAAATTTAACTTATCTGTTCTTAATGGTTTAGATTTGAATCGCAAGCGGAACTTAACACTATTGATTCAAACCTACCTAGATTATTAATTCCATAAATATTAATTTCCAAAAACGGCTTCCAGGACTGCATGGCGAGGCACATGGCCTTCTTGGATATGGGAGCAATCACCACCGCCTAGGCAAAGCCTTTTAAGGAAAGCTAATATTTATTTCCTTAAATAACTCTAGGTCAACCAAAAAGAACAATCGAAACACAAGTTCGAAAAAGAAGAAAACACAAACTCGAAAAACTATTTCGAAAAACTAGATCTAATTGCCTCTTGTATTTAGAATGCTTACAAAGAGAAAAACTAGCATGATGCGGAAAACAATTGCTAATTATACCTTCTCTTTGTATGCTAATGACCTCGACATCTTCTGCCGTATTCCTCGCCTCGCCTTGGACGTTGTGTGGGCGACGAACCTCCAAGATGAACACCACCCAAAAGAGTCCTTCTCCTCCTTGCAATATTCGGCCACCACCACCTCTAATAGAAAAGAGAGCAAAGGGAGAAGAGAAGGGAGAGGGCCGGCCACCAAGAGATCACCTAAGCAATGGAATAAGAGTTGTATCCCATGAAGCCCCCCTTACCCCTTCTTTTATATTACTTGCCCAAGGCAAATAAGGAAAGATTTTAATAATTTTCCTTTTCCCTTTTTATTTTCCTTTTTCCTTCCTCTTGATTGAATTAATCATCAATCAATGGTTGAGATCAATCATATTTGTTTTAGGATTGGGATTGAATCCTATTGGCCGGCCCTTGCTTGGGCACCAAGCAAGGTGGCCGGCCACATTAAAAGGCAAGGAAAAAATATTTTTTATATAAAATTTTACAAGATAAACTCTTATAAAATTTTACAAGCTTTCTTTCCTAAAGTAGGAGTTAAAAAAGGAAATTTTCTAAAATTAAAACCATGTTTTAAAATTTAAAAACTCTCTTATAAAATTTCCTTTTTTAACATGATGATAGAAAATTTTAAGTTTAAAACTTATCTCCTTTTTTTCTTAAACCATGAGGATGGTTAAAAAAGGAAAGTTTTAAAACTTTTAAAACTCTCTATTAAAACATGTGACCAAATTCAAATTAGGAAAGTTTTAAAAATTAAAATCTCTCTTTTAAAACTTATAGTTTTCTACAAAGAGAAGATTTTAAAAATTCAAAATAACCCTCCCTTTTTGAATTATTGTGGCCGACCCCTACAAGCTTGGTCACCAAGCTATAGGGCCGACCCCTTGAAGAGGATATGGCCGGCCATTGCTTGGTCACCAAGCAATGGTCCGGCTCCCTTCTTGGACACCAAGAAGAGTCTTTCATTTGGATGGACTTGAGGCTATAATGAGGCTACGACAGGGATCTAGAGGAGAAATTGGTTTTGGCCTTCCGATGAGCTTAAGTATCCCGTGTTCGCCCCGAACACACAACTCAAGTTCATCGATAACAACTCATTCCACTAAAGAGTTATTACCGCACTACCGCACTAATCCCAAATTACATTATGGCTCCTTCATATCATGAGTGTGTTAGTCTCCCTGTGTTTAAGATTATGAATGTCCACTAATTAAGTAAATTACTGACAACTCACTTAATTAATATCTAGCTCCAAGAGTAGTACCACTCAACTTTATTGTCATGTCGGACTAAGTCCACCTGCAGGGTTTAACATGGCAATCCTTATGAGCTCCTCTTGGGGACATTCTCAACCTAGATAACTAGGACACAGATTCCTTTTATAATCAACAACACACACTATAAGTAATATCATTTCCCAACTTATCGGGCATATTGATTTATCGAGCTAAACCTCACCCTTTGATAAATCAAAGAAATAAATATTAAATATATGTGCTTGTTATTATATTAGGATTAAGAGCACACACTTCCATAATAACTAAGGTTTAGTTCTTTTACTAAGTCAGTACAAAAAGAACTTACCTAAATGATCCTACTCAATACACTTAAAGTGTATCAGTATAATTTATTAGTTAAGATAAACTAATACTTAATTACACTACGACTATACTGATAGTTTGTTCCTTTCTATCTTAGTCGCGAGCAACTGTTTATAATTTATAAAGAACTGACAACATGATCTTCTAAGTGTGACACCACACTTCATGTTGTCTACTATATAAATTAATTGAACAATTACATTTAATAAATAAATGCAGATATTGACCAATATGATTCTTTTATTTTAGCAAATAAATGTTTACAAAAGCTAGGCTTTTAGTATACACTCTAACAATCTCCCACTTATACTAAAAGACTAAGCTGCCATATCTGTTGCCTTACATCTGATTCCCATCCCCTCCACATGCCGATCAAAAGCTTTTGCCGGAAGGGCTTTTGTGAAAGGATCTACTAGGTTATCTTCTGATGCAATCTTGGCGACGACAACTTCTCCTCGCTTGACGATGTCTTGTATCAGGTGGTACTTGCGCTCTATATGTTTACTTGCCTTATGAGCTCGTGGTTCCTTCGAGTTTGCAACTGCACCGCTATTATCACAATAAATTGTGATGATCTTGGGCAGACAAGGAATCACATCTAAATCCATTAGAAAGTTCCTGAGCCATACAGCTTCTTTGGCTGCCTCAGAGGCTGCCACATACTCAGCTTCCATGGTCGAGTCCGAGACACATTTCTGCTTAACACTCCTCCATGCAATGGCTCCACCTCCTAGAGTAAACACATAGTCTGACGTAGACTTACTATTATCCCTATCTGATTGGAAATCCGAATCCGTGTAACCCACAGGGAGCAAATCGTCTGCTTGGTAAACTAGCATATAATCTCTAGTCCTTCTCAGGTACTTTAATATATGCTTTTTACTCTGATATCTGCTAACCATGCCCACGGCAAAACAGATATCAGGTCTCGTACACAGCATTGCATACATAAGGCTTCCTACGACCGATGCATATGGAACTGCCTTCATGTCCTCAATCTCCTTTGACGTCTTTGGAGACATTTCTTTAGATAAGGCTACTCCATGCCTGAAAGGTAAGAAACCTTTCTTAGAGTTCTGCATGCTAAAACGAGCAAGGATCGTATCTATATATGAAGCTTGGGATAGACACAACATTTTTTTCTTGCGATCCCTTATTACCTTAATCCCAAGAATGTGTGCACATTCTCCTAAGTCTTTCATATCAAATTGTTTGGACAACTATACCCTTACGTCTGATAATACCTTGACATTGTTGCCAATTAACAAAATATCATCTACATATAGTACAAGAAATACCACTACGTTTCCGTTACACTTTTTGTATACACAAGACTCATCCGGACACTGTATAAATCCATATGACTGGATTACTTCGTTAAACCGGATGTTCCAAGATCTTGAAGCTTGCTTCAATCCGTAAATGGACCGATTAAGCTTGCATACTAGATGCTCTTTGCCTTTATCAATGAACCCTTCTGGTTGCTTCATATGGATGTTTTCTTCAAGACTTCCGTTAAGGAAAGCAGTCTTGACATCCATTTGCCAAATCTCATAATCCATATGAGCAGCAATGGATAAGAGTATCCGGATAGACTTAAGCATGGCTACCGGCGAAAAAGTCTCCTCATAGTCGATTCCCTCTTTCTGAGTATACCCTTTCGCAACAAGCCTTGCTTTGAAGGTTTCTACCTTCCCATCTGTCCCTCTTTTCCTTTTGTATATCCACTTGCATCCAACGGCTTTTACACCATCAGGTGGTTCTACTAGCTCCCAGACCTTATTAGAATATATAGATTCTATTTCAGAATTCATTGCCTTTTGCCAAGATACTGCATCTATATCTTGGAGTGCTTCATCATATGTCCGGGGATCAGATTCATGTTTACCTGGGATGAAGTCTGAAGACTCACCCAGAAACATGAATCTCTCAGGTTGCCTCACAACCCTCCCACTACGACGAGGCACCGTCTGTGGTTGTGTATCATGTGTGACACGTGTTGCAGTCTCTTGTGGTACTTCATCTTGAACTGTTGGTACTAAAGTTGACGTGTCCTCTCTAATTTCTTCTAGAACTATTTCACTCATGGGCTTATGGTTCATTACATAATCTTCTTCTTCTAAAAATCGAGCATTGGTGCTAACAATGATCTTCTGATTTTTAGGATTATAAAACAAACCACCTTTCGTTCCCTTTGGATATCCCACAAACAGACAAACTTCTGTACGTGATTCCAACTTGTCAGTATCTCCTTTCAGCACATGTGCTGGACTACCCCATATCCGGATATGATTCAGACTAGGCTTACGCCCATTCCATAATTCCATGGGTGTAGAAGGAACTGTTTTTGAAGGTACCATATTCAGAATGTACACAGCTGTTTCTAAAGCATATCCCCAAAACGAATTTGGTAATTCTGAATAACTCATCATCGATCTAACCATTTCCATAAGAGTCCTATTCCTTCGTTCTGCCACACCATTCTGCTGGGGTGTACCAGGTGCAGTCAATTGGGATTGAATCCCGACTTCTGATAAGTAATTCCTAAACTCTCCAAAGAGGTATTCGCCACCACGGTCAGACCGTAGTGTCTTGATACTTTTACCAAGACGTTTCTCCACATCAGCCCTATATTCTTTGAACTTGTCAAAGCATTCAGACTTGCGGCGCATCAGGTAAATGTATCCGTATCTTGAATAATCATCTATAAAGGAGACGAAGTATTCATAACCACCTCTTGCCTGAATAGACATAGGACCACATAAATCAGAATGAACCAGTTCTAACGCATCTTTGGCTCTATACCCCTTGGCCTTAAAAGATCTCTTAGTCATTTTACCTTCTAAGCAGGATTCGCATGTTGGAAAGTTTTCCAACTCTAATGAACCCAAGAGTCCATCGGCTACAAGCCTTTGAATCCTACTTAAGTTAATATGTCCAAGCCTTAGATGCCAAAGATATGTTTGGTTCATTTCCGAAGGTTCTTTCCTCTTATTAGAGTTAGAAGATGTGTTATTAATTTCCATATTTTGCTTTGTGGGAGAAATTGGATTTAAAGTGTATAAATTGCCAACCAATGCACCAGAACAGATAATCACCTTATTTCTCTTTATAACGACATTGTTACTAAAAGAGATTGAATATCCATCTAAATACAGTTTAGAAACTGAAATTAAATTCTTTCTAAAACTGGGTACATAAAGACAATTTCTTAAAATCAAATTTCTATTCCTATCAAAAGATAAGTAGACGTCTCCCACTGCAACAGCCGCTACCTTAGTAGCATTGCCCATGTAGACAGTTATCTCTCCATCAAATAGTCGTCGGGTTTCCTGGAACCCCTGTAAAGAATTGCATACATGATCAGTGGCTCCCGTATCTACACACCAGGTGCTGGTAGATAACACCGCTAAACATGTTTCAACTACTAGAGTGTGAGATATACCTTTATTGTTCTGGTTCCTATGAGGACAGTCCACTTTCCAATGTCCAGACTGCTTGCAGATGAAGCACTTGCCCTTCGGCTTCTTCATTCCAGCTTTCTGTCCTGCACTCTGAGGTTTATTCACCTTCTTTGCTGAAAGACCTGTTTCTTCTTCTTCTTGCCTTTCGACTTAGAAGTAGAACAATTTTCAGCATAGTGAATCTGAGAACTGTGACGAAATATTCCTTCTGCTGCCTGTTCCGAAGTTCCGCCAATGTATACTCTCTTTTGTTCATGTTATAGTTCAGGCGGAACTGCTCAAAACTTCTGGGTAGCATTTGGAGAATTATATCGACCTGGGTTTCCCCATCGATTTCTCCTCCAAGGACTTGTATTTCATTCAGATAAGCCATCATTTTGAGGATATGATCCCTTACGGGTGTCCCCTCGGACATGGTGGCTGTCATTAATTTCCTCATTGCCTCTTGCCTAGCAGTCCGACTCTGGTGCCCAAAGAGTTCTTTGAGATTGTTCATTATATCATAAGCCATTGGTAAATCTTGATGCTGAAGTTGCAATACATTTGACATTGAAGCCAAAATGTAACACTGTGCCATCTCATCTGCTTTTACCCATTTCTTATGATACTCAATCTCCTCTGGGGTAGAGTCACCGTTAGGTGTATCTGGGCATACCTCTGATAGTACAAACTTATAGCTTTCAGCAGTTAAGACAATATCCAGGTTTCTTTTCCGATCTATGTAGTTTAGACCAGTAAGTCTATTTTGTTTCAGAATAATGGCCAGTGAGTTGAAAGTCATCCTAAGAATCATAAAAACTTTGGTCAAGACTCTAAATTTAGAATAATATTGATTCCTCAAACAATACTATTTTAAATTAACCTACACCTCAAATCACCGTGAATATTGCATGCCACGTTAGTGTGGACGTATACAAATTCAACATTTGTAAGAGGAGGGTGTGACCCATTAATTTTATTATCTTGTCATCCTAACTTTATGACAAATAAAATTAATAGTTGGTTTTACTTTGGTCACACAATACAATAGCAGTGACTCCGTTGGGGAGGATACTATTGAATGTGTCTAAGTGTATACCATTACTTGATACTAAGTCCATTAAATAGGATTGTGCCCCTTCAGTTGGAGAAGATCACACGCTCCTAAATAATTTCCTATAACCATCCATAAAAGGAAGTTTGATCTAGTGATCCGCAACAAACCCATCCGTTGTGGAGGGAGGCACTCAGAGCCAACACGCAAGCTTGTTGCATCACTTACAAACCAGTAATGGAGACCATGGGATTTATTAAAATCCCTCTCCCACTTAGTTATTTAAAATTGAGGATTTTAACCTATGCTAGCATACATCACATGCATATTAATATCACAGTAAATAAAAGCAATAAATTTGGAAATTAATTTTCCAACTATTATGGCATTTTCCTTCACTGTCTTCGATATGCTCCAACCCTAGCTGCTGTCATCTTTAGCCACCGCCATCGGGTCGAGTTGTCGCATCCATCTTGCTTCTTATTCCGCTGCGCCTCTGGTGCTCCAAATGTACCACGCCTCGCAAGAATCCGATTCGCGACAAGAAAAGAATTTTACATATATCGATCCTATATTCCTCGAGGGAATGTACATGTAATCTAGATCGAAAAATAAAATTCTAAAATATAATACAGCTCCTGCTGTATTTTATACATACAATCATGCACACAAATAATGCCCTTGACATGTCCAAGGGTCCAATCACACATAATAACAATAAGCCATAATAGTTGGAGCCTGCAACCAAAGAGTTAGCACATCCTACTATTTTCCTGCCTAAATTATGTATGACATGTGCATAACCTATTTGAATTCTAAACACACAGAGGCAAACCCTAGCTCTGATACCAATTGTTGGTTAATCCTAGGAAAACGTACCGGTTCCACTGTACAAAAATTTTTGTACAAGTGTCGAACCTTTCCTTAAATAACCTATTGTGTTCTTTAGAAATTAAATTAGGAATCGTAGACGGAACTTAACATCATTGATTCCAAATTTAACTTATCTGTTCTTAATGGTTTAGATTTGAATCGCAAGCGGAACTTAACACTATTGATTCAAACCTACCTAGATTATTAATTCCATAAATATTAATTTCCAAAAACGGCTTCCAGGACTGCATGGCGAGGCACATGGCCTTCTTGGATATGGGAGCAACCACCACCGCCTAGGCAAAGCCTTTTAAGGAAAGCTAATATTTATTTCCTTAAATAACTCTAGGTCAACCAAAAAGAACAATCGAAACACAAGTTCAAAAAAGAAGAAAACACAAACTCGAAAAACTAGATCTAATTGCCTCTTGTATTTAGAATTCTTACAAAGAGAAAAACTAGCATGATGCGGAAAACAATTGCTAATTATACCTTCTCTTTGTATGCTAATGACCTCGACATCTTCTGCCGTATTCCTCGCCTCGCCTTGGACGTTGTGTGGGCGACGAACCTCCAAGATGAACACCACCCAAAAGAGTCCTTCTCCTCCTTGTAATATTCGGCCACCACCACCTCTAATAGAAAAGAGAGCAAAGGGAGAAGAGAAGGGAGAGGGCCGGCCACCAAGAGATCACCTAAGCAATGGAATAAGAGTTGTATCCCATGAAGCCCCCCTTACCCCTTCTTTTATATTACTTGCCCAAGGCAAATAAGGAAAGATTTTAATAATTTTCCTTTTCCCTTTTTATTTTCCTTTTTCCTTCCTCTTGATTGAATTAATCATCAATCAATGGTTGAGATCAATCATATTTGTTTTAGGATTGGGATTGAATCCTATTGGCCGGCCCTTGCTTGGGCACCAAGCAAGGTGGCCGGCCACATTAAAAGGCAAGGAAAAAATATTTTTTATATAAAATTTTACAAGATAAACTCTTATAAAATTTTACAAACTCTCTTTCCTAAAGTAGGAGTTAAAAAAAGGAAAATTTCTAAAATTAAAACCATGTTTTAAAATTTAAAAACTCTCTTATAAAATTTCCTTTTTTAACATGATGATAGAAAATTTTAATTTTAAAACTTATCTCCTTTTTTTCTTAAACCATGAGGATGGTTAAAAAAGGAAAGTTTTAAAACTTTTAAAACTCTCTATTAAAACATGTGGCCAAATTCAAATTAGGAAAGTTTTAAAAATTAAAATCTCTCTTTTAAAACTTATAGTTTTCTACAAAGAGAAGATTTTAAAAATTCAAAATAACCCTCCTTTTTGAATTATTGTGGCGGCCCCTACTTGGTCACCAAGCTATAGGGCCGGCCCCTTGAAGAGGATATGGCCGACCATTGCTTGGTCACCAAGCAATGGTCCGGCTCCCTTCTTGGACATCAAGAAGAGTCTTTCATTTGGATGGACTTGAGGCTATAATGAGGCTACGACAGGGATCTAGAGGAGAAATTGGTTTTGGCCTTCCGATGAGCTTGAGTATCCCGTGTTCGCCCCGAACACACAACTCAAGTTCATCGATAACAACTCATTCCACTAAAGAGTTATTACCGCACTACCGCACTAATCCCAAATTACATTATGGCTCCTTCATATCATGAGTGTGTTAGTCTCCCTGTGTTTAAGATTATGAATGTCCACTAATTAAGTAAATTACTGACAACTCACTTAATTAATATCTAGCTCCAAGAGTAGTACCACTAAACTTTATTGTCATGTCGGACTAAGTCCACCTGCAGGGTTTAACATGACAATCCTTATGAGCTCCTCTTGGGGACATTCTCAACCTAGATAACTAGGACACAGATTCCTTTTATAATCAACAACACACACTATAAGTAATATCATTTCCCAACTTATCGGGCATATTGATTTATCGAGCTAAACCTCACCCTTTGATAAATCAAAGAAATAAATATTAAATATATGTGCTTGTTATTATATTAGGATTAAGAGCACACACTTCCATAATAACTAAGGTTTAGTTCTTTTACTAAGTCAGTACAAAAAGAACTTACCTAAATGATCCTACTCAATACACTTAAAGTGTATCAGTGTAATTTATTAGTTAAGATAAACTAATACTTAATTACACTACGACTATACTGATAGTTTGTTCCTTTCTATCTTAGTCGCGAGCAACTGTTTATAATTTATAAAGAACTGACAACATGATCTTCTAAGTGTGACACCACACTTCATGTTGTCTACTATATAAATTAATTGAACAATTACATTTAATAAATAAATGCATATATTGACCAATATGATTCTTTTATTTTAGCAAATAAATGTTTACAAAAGCTAGGCTTTTAGTATACACTCTAACAATTAATTTCATTAAATATTAATTTCCATAATTGGTTCCCAGTACTGACGTGGCGAGGCACATGGCCTTCTTGGATATGGGAGCAACCACCACCGACTAGACAAAACCTTTTATGGAAAGCTAATATTTAATTTCCTAAAATAACTTTAGGTTAACCGAAAAGAACAATCAAATCACAAGGAAAAATAAAACAAAAGAACACATCATCGAAAAACATATTCGAAATACTAGAATCGTAAGCCTCTTGTATTTGGTATTATTTCCATAAATAACTAGCATGATGCGGAAAGGAAAAATTACTAGTTATACCTTCTAGAAAGACCTCTTGATCTTCTACCATATTCCTCTTCTAACCTCGGACGTTGTGTGGGCAACGTTCTTCCGAGATGAGAAACCACCAATCACCTTCTTCTTCCTTGCAAGTTTCGGCCATCAAAACATCTTCTAGGATGAAGAGGTTCGGCCACCACCACCATGCTCCAAGGGATGCTAGAAACGAGGCTTGCTTTCTCTCCTTCTTCTCCTTCCTTGATCCGGCCACTAACAAAAGCTCCACCAAGAGATAAGTTTCGGCCAACAAGAGGAGAGGAGAGAAATAGGGCCGGCCACACCACCAAGGAAAAGAGGGAGAAAAATAGAATAGAGTTGTTCACCTTGAAGCCTCCTCTACCCCCTCTTTTATAATCCTTGGTCTTGACAAATAAGGAAAATTTAATAAAAACTTCCTTAATTCTTTTGCCATTGAAAAGGAAAATTTATTTAATTAAAAATAATTTTTCTTTTCAATTTTCAGCCACACCAAGAAATCTCCAAGCAAATAAAATTTTAAACACCAATTAAAACTTCCTTATTTGCTTCCGGAAATTTATAAAAATTTCTCAATAATTTTTATCCCTTCATGATTGGTTTATAAAAAGGAAATTTAATAAATTAAAATCTTTCTTTTAAACATGTGGATAAAAAGAAAGTTATCTCTAAAAATTAAAATCTCTTTTAATCTACAAATAAGGAAAGATATCAAATCTTTTGTAGAAACTAATAAAAGAGAATTATTAATTTTTAAACTTTCTTTTAAATCATGAACATGGTTAAAAAGGAAAGTTTTCTTAAAATTTAAAATCCTCCTTTAATCAACAAATAAGGAAAGATTTCAAATTTTAAACTCTCTTTTAAACATGTAGATGATTTACAAATAAGGAAAGTTTTTACCAAAAATTAAAACCATCCTTTTAAACTACAAATAAGGAAAGAGATTAATCTCTTCTCTTAATCTTTTGTAGAAAACTATAACAGGAAATTTTTAATTTTTTAAACTCTCTTTTAAAATCATGATATCCACATAAGAAATAATTTTAATAAAAATTCTTTTTAATATTCTAGTGGCCGGCCACCTAAGCTTGGGACCCAAGCTTTGGCCGACCACCAACTTGGCTCATCCACTTGGTCTTGGCCGGCCCTAGCTTGGGTTCCAAGCTAGCTTGGCCGGCCCCATTGGATGGGTAAGAAGGTGGGTATGCGGTGGGTATAAATCTCTATATACTAGAGGCTACGATAGGGACCGAGAGGAGGAATTGGTTTTGGTCTCCAGATTAAGCATCCCGTGTTCGCTTCGAACACACAACTTAATTTCATCAATAATAATTCATTCCACTAAAGAACTATTATTGAACTACTGCACCAATCCCAAATTACATTTTGGGCTCCTTCTTATTATGAGTGTGTTAGTCTCCCTGTTTAAGATAACAAATGTCCACTAATTAAGTAAGTTACTGACAACTCGCTTAATTAATATCTAGCTCCAAGAGTAGTACCACTCAACTTCATCGTCATGTCGGACTAAGTCCACCTGCAGGGTTTAACATGACAATCCTTATGAGCTCCTCTTGGGGACATTCTCAACCTAGATCACTAGGACACAGTTTCCTTCTATAATCAACAACACACACTATAAGTGATATCATTTCCCAACTTATCGGGCTTATTGATTTATCGAACTAAATCTCACTCATTGATAAATTAAAGAAATAAATATCAAATATATTTGCTTGTTATTATATTAGGATTAAGAGCACACACTTCCATAATAACTGAGGTCTTTGTTCCTTTATAAAGTCAGTATAAAAGGAACGACCTCAAATGGTCCTACTCAATACACTCTAAGTGTACTAGTGTAGTTATATAGTTAAGATAGACTAATACCTAATTACACTACGACCTTCCAATGGTTTGTTCCTTTCCATCTTGGTCGTGAGCTACTGTTTATAATTTATAAGGAACCGATAACATGATCTTCTGTATGTGACACCACACACCATGTTATCTACAATATAAATTAATTGAGCAACTACATTTATCATAAATGTAGACATTTGACCAATGTGATTCTTATTTCTAGATAAATGTTTATACCAAAAGCTAGGCTTTTAGTATACACTCTAACAGTGTGGCCTACACGACCCAAGCTTGATTTCTTCTGCTCTCGTATGTGTTTTTACTCCATTTTCGCTCCACATGCGTCCTGTCAATCAAAATATGTAAAGAGCAGATCACCGAACAGAATATAATGGAAGTATGACATTATAATAAAATAGAGTGTAATAAATATAGATTATGTTAATGAAATACAAGTAGATGTGCGTCAAAACATGATTAAAAGTGTATATAATCTACGCACATCAGGTCTCGGCCAACACTTCAAAAAAAGCGAATTTAGAACTGCTCCTGTGTGCTGCTCCAAAGCGCTTCAACAACTGTTGCTCCAACAATCAACGAACTTCTAGTTAGAGCATCCGTATCAGATGCCCTATTCAAAAATTTTACCTTAAATTTTAGATAGGGTAGCTAAAAAACCTTTGCATCAGCTACCCTATCCATTCCCTAAATTATGCATTTATGAACAGTACTTCTCTAAATTTAGGGAATGAATTCCATTCCCTAAAACATTATAGAGGAGAGAGAAGAAATAGGGAAGCTGTTATATGATGTTTTCAAAAGTGGATATCCAAATTTAATAAAGTAACTTTTTTACCCTAAATTATGTATTTTGGATAAGGAAGCTGGTGTGAATGCTCTTACTCTTTTATTATTGGTAACGCAGTTTCTTTTCATTATTTTTAATACGTGTACTTGCATATCTGTAAAGCCTTTACGAATTGATAGTGGATTACCCAATGTAAGCGATCAACGATCGCGAGCTTTGGAGTAGAAGTTGTCACAGGCTCCGAACTAAGTAAAACCAAAGGTATCAACTTGGTGTCTGTTTTACTTGTTCTTTATTTTGCTACGTTTACTTTATGTTTTCCGAAAAATGATAAAGTCACGAATGCTATTCACTCACCTCTCTAGCACGTCTCGATCCTACATAATATTTCCTTTCTTTCCTTTTCCGTTAATGAATCTTTGCTCATCCCATCTAAATAGAGGATTAGAGTTTAGTATAGATGCTTCTTATTTTCGTCTATAGTTGAGTTCGTTGTCACATAGTAAATTGATAGAATTGAGTAAGAATTATGTATACTTTGTAATGTGATGGGTATGATTATGAATTTCACCTTGTACAGAATAATATGTATACTTTGTAACGCGATAGAGTTTGGACAGTCAACGCTTCTTAATTTATCTATCGGTCGATAAAAATTATTTATAAGATCATACTAATACCTAATTCATTATTTTAAATATGTATGCTTCGCCCCCACTTCCTGTGCCCAACTAGAAGCTCATTCGCCCTTCACAATTGGATAAATTATATCCAAATTAATAAAGGATAGAATTGAATGTCTGGATTTTATTCCAAACTCTATGTAAATAATTTGTTTGTGACAATCCAAATAACAAAATTAACTTTTTTTTTTGTTTTTTTTTTTTGCATAATTATACTTTTCTTTAAATCTTCTATTCCTTTCATCGATTTGTTTTTTGAAAGTTCGGTTGGATTTTCTGTTTTTATAAAATGAATAAAGACACTTTTCTTAATTTCAGGAATGAGATTTTCTTTTCATTCTTAATTTTTAAATATTTACCTCAGCGAAATTGAAGCGACAGTGCTGGTGCACCATGAGTTTTAAATGAAAAATTATTACTCCCAAAATTATAACAGCCGAGTGCTCGAGTCCGTTATGCCTCCCAAAGCTGCTGATTCATTACAAAGCGGATTGCTAGCTTTCTGATTCCTCTGGCGCAAGTTAAAGTAGATGCTCCCAAAATGGTCCATATCACTTTAGTTTGTTTGCGTCCTGCACCATTTACAATCGCCCAGAGGATTTCTGTACCGATGAGTGTCAATAAAAACCATAATCATCCAAATTGTGTAGGCAAAAGCCCAGCAGGTCCCAATGATGGGAAGAGAGAGAGGGTCGAAAGCAACTCATCATATTGATCGGATGAATGGGCAGACAATGTCACAGTATGATCAGCGTGCAGTGCTAAGGAAGTAATTGTAATCATTAAACACGAAGTGCTTAAGTTGGTCCAATTAATTAGTGTGGTTTTGAAAACACTGCTCAAAAGATGTCCTATAATAAATCTCCTGTGGCATTTGCACAAGAGGAGAATGACAAGGTAAAATAGAAATGGAACCCACGCATCTGCACCCTCTTTCATGGATCACATGGTTTGTAGGTTGGTCCCCCACAACAAAGCTGCAAGACCTACGGTTAAATCTCCTCCAACTAATTCACATCCCTACTCGATATCATCTTTCACCTCCAAACCAATGCAATGTGGAAACATAGGGAAACAGTAAAAAAAGAATTCCACATCGACCTTTCTTTCATGGTCATGAATCCTGCTCGTATCATTATTTTTATTCATGTAGAACAAACTTCACTTTGATTGTGCTTCTGTATCCTGACATCCTCCCATCTCTCCCTCTCTCTGACCCTCAACTCATCCTTCTTTGCACATTGAGAAACCATATTCTTTTTGCTAGCTTTTGGCTCATGGAGTAGTTGGAGAGTTCTCTTACATTAATACCTTCTTCTTTTGGTATCTGAGGGCGAGACAGATGCAAAGAGGACGCTGCCTTGAGCTCCTCTAATCATTTCGGTTTTTGATGGTCTTCAAAGTTGCAAGTCCTACTTCTCCACTTCTTGTGAGCACTGTTTTGTCAAGCTCAGTCTCATTACCATAAAATGAGAAGAGGATCTTCAAACTGGGTCCTTCTTCTGCTCTCGTTCCTGGTTTTCCATGTCTCATTGTCAAATGAGCAGGAAGACTCAACAGCTCCCATGCTGAGAGCAGAGCAAGAAGCTCTATATTTGTTGATTCAAGACCTGGTTGGAAAATGGTGGAATGGTTCAGAGCTGTATCCAGATCCCTGTGGGTGGACTCAGATACAGGTTCCAGGCATACAAATTTCCATATTTTTTTCGCCCGTCCTCCTTTGTGGAAACTTCTTAGGACTGTTTCTGTGTCTAAATGCAGGGAGTTTCATGCGATGTTTACGACGGAAAATGGCATGTCACTGGCTTAACCTTCGGCTCAATCCTAGACGACTCTCTTGAATGCTCAGAGGATGCATCCTTAAGTCCTCTTCTTTTTGAGTTCGAGCATCTGAAGAGCCTCTCCTTCTTTGGTTGCTTCGTCTCTTCACACCACAAGACCTCCATCCCCTCCAGCCACTGGGAGAAGCTTGCTCCAAGCTTGGAGACGCTGGAGTTCAGATCAAATCCAGGCCTCGTTGGAGAAATCCCTGCCAGCATCACCCGGCTCACCAAATTGCAATCTCTGGTGCTGGTTGACAACTCTTTATCTGGAAATTTGCCTCAAGAACTCGGCCATCTCGTGCAACTCAAAAGATTGGCACTTGCAGGAAGCCATTTCTCTGGTCAAATTCCAGCCTCCATCGGAAGCAAATTAAGTGAGCTGTTGATCCTCGACATGAGCAGGAACTCCCTGACTGGCTCTCTTCCCTCGTCGCTCGGCGCGATGAATTCGCTTCTAAAGCTAGACCTGAGTGACAACTTCCTCCATGGCAGCCTCCCGCAAGAGCTCGGACAGCTGAAGTGCCTCACTCTGCTTGACCTCAGGGGCAACAAATTCTCACATGGCCTTCCTCAAGCACTTCACGACATGGTCTCACTTCAAGACTTGCTTCTGTCCAACAACCCGTTGGGCGGAAACTTGATGGGAACTGACTGGGGAAGGCTCACAAATCTCTCTACGTTGGACCTCTCCAACACAAATCTGAGTGGAGAGATTCCGGAGTCAATTGTGAGGGTGAAAAGGTTGAGGTTTCTTGCACTGGATAACAACAACCTCTCTGGCTGTGTGCCCACCAAGCTTGCAGATTTGCCTGACCTCACTGCTCTGTATCTCAACGGCAACAATTTGGCAGGGGAGCTCAAGTTTTCTGAAGCATTCCACAGAAGGATGGGAAGGAGGTTTGCTTTCGGTGGGAATCCTCACAGTTCAGTGGCACAATATTGCAAACAGGAGAAATCAGCAGGTTCTCAAGGCAAGGGAAAGGGAAGGATCATGGATGATCAAAGTTCGAGCGTGTTGACTTCCCTTAGTTTTCCAGCTTCTTCAATTAACGTTTGGTTGGGGGTAGCTGTTCAAGAGCTGTTGGTTGTGATTGCTTTGATCTTATTATTATAGATACTTGGATTATGCATCGATCTACACTTGCATGTTTTTTTTTTGTTGATTCATAGTCCAATTTGAGGATTCAACCTAGTTTGCTTGATTCATGTGTGAGTTTTTTACGCACTAATCTTCACTTGTGGAGGTACTCAAACTTACACGAGATTTTTCCATAATCTCAAAAAAAAAAAAAAAAAAAAAAATTGTGAATGTTTTTGTAGAACTATGACAATTATTGTATGAAGTCTGACCGATGCTCATTGCTCTATATGGATGCAAATGCCACTTAGAAAATCAACTTTGCATTTAAGTGAAGGACACAAGAATTAATGATCAAGCTGGAATTTTCAGTGATAGTGAGCAGATCTCCAAGGAAAATTAAAAATATTTATTTAGCTAACACATTTTCCTTTTTTGACTATATTAATTGTATGTTACCCTACTCACCCGGCAACCATGGACATATATTGTTGTGATAAATTGAATTCAAAGATAGCTTATGGGATCATAATATTAATACAAATTTTAGTTAACTTTACTATCTACTATTAAAATTTTGATATTGTTAAAATAAATCTTAATTAAATATGTATTTATTTTATTCTAAAATCTTTTAAGCTTTAATGAGAAAACAAATAGTATTAGCATAACTCTGACATGAGTAATATTTTATAATATTAAATACTAAAAGTAAAATTTTAAAAATTAAATATAACTATGGATAATGATGCGCTGATAATGAGGGGTCATTTCCGTGGTCACGATGGAGGTCAAAGTCAAGACGGTCAATGCGTATATGACATCGTCTGGTCGGGCGAAGCATGTCTCGACCGGGAAGAAGGCTTCGACCCGTCGTTACCTTCGACACAGGGAGAAGTCAAACGATTGACGCTCAATGAAGACAATGTGCAGAAGTCGCTCAAGCAGCTTCCCCGCTCGACAAGGCGCCATGATTCGACATTGGCGGACGGAACTTCGGCCGAGCGGCTACCTCGCTCGACCGGGCAACCGAGCTTGACATCAACATAGTTCAAATTCTACCGAGCGGCTACCCCGCTCGGCCTAGCAGTAGGTCTCGGTAGTGGCAGAGTGGAACTTCAGTTGAGTGGACACACATGGGAGTAGCAAGGTTTTGGCCAACCAGACGGGACATTAGAGCGGCGAGATTCCGGCCGAGCGGCCAACCCGCTCGGTCTAGCAATACACTCCCTCTAATATCCAACAACATCCTTTGGGTGTTGGTGCCGCCGACACTGGGCATGGATAGCCAGAAGATCGTACGGTGGAAGCTTTCACTGTCATTTCAGAGATATGCTCAGCCCGTTAATGTACCGTGTCAGGGACACTTTACTAACAAGTCTTTTCAGAGAAAACTTTGAGAAGCGTGCTTGTCTTGGGAAGTGTTCACGTGCACTATCGGAGCTCTATATAAAGGGGGGATCCAAACATCGGCGGAGGTATGCGATATTCACTGTTTGTGCTACAGTCTTCTTGTTGCTTCACTTTCCACTTCATCGTCGGTGACTGACTTGAGCATCGGAGGGTCAACGACAATGAAGAAAGAGGGAGAGTAGAGAGGAAGAGATGAGGAAGAAGGAGTGAATGAGCACACAATTGCATTCACTTGCAATCAAGTGGCCGCCCACTTCATGGAGAGGTTATAAACCTCCATGGGATACCAAGAGTCATGGCTTTTGGTCTCCCTCATGAGGTGACACACACATAAGCCAACCTTGATGATGTGGAACATCATCATTGGCCCACCTTATAACAACACACAAATGATGTGGCATTGGTCAAGTCAAACTTGACCTTTCATCTTCCCTCTCAAGTCAAGTCAAACTTGACCTCTTATCTCCCATAGTTGATCAAATTTAACCATTGGTTCAAGTCAATTTGATTTAATGAATATCTATTCATTGAATTAAATTGACTCAATGAGTCCAAGTCTAAATTAGACTCATTTAACACATGAATCAAATTGAGTCTAACTCAATTAGTTTAATTTGGATTACTCTTAATCCAACTTGGTTCATCACATGAACCTAATCCTCTTGGTTCATCAAATAAACCTAATCTCCATCTAATTGCCCTTTGTGTGTGATCCTATAGGTTCTTGTAATATTGGCAATACTCCTAAACCCATTAAGAAGCATAAGTAATGAGCGGTATCTAGCAACACATCATTACCACCCAAGTTACAAGAATGTTGATATCCAACATCACCTTTGTGACTACTAATTGTGACTCTCACAATATGTGACAATGCCCTTCTATCCTTGACATCTAGATTGATCAATGTGAGGCATAGTCCGTGTCATCCTCTAATCAATCTAAATCTTGAACTCCAAGTAGACTCACTTTAATCAAATGAGCTCAATATCTCATATTGACTCATTTGGACATGACCATGCACTTAGTGGTCTCACTCTATCAAGAATAATGATGTCACTCCCGTCATATAGGAGGGATAGATCTCATCTGTATCACTCACATCCCTCCGCATAATTTGTTACATTCCCAGTAATCACCTTTATGGTCCATCCAGTTATGGGTGACGTTTGACGAAGCCAAAGTATGCAACTTCTTATATAGGGAACCATGGTGACTTCAGGTCCAAGGACTAATAGTTATATTAATAGCCATATGAGAAAGTATATGATACTCATATAACGATCCATGATACTTTCTCATGGCGGGTCATTCAGTATACATTCTCCAATGCATACCCATATGTCAACTTGATATCTCTATATCCATGACTTGTGAGATCAAGTCATCAAGTTGACCTACATGCTAGTCTCGTCGCATTAACGTTGTCCCTGAATGTTAATACTTAACTAGGAATGATTAAGAGTAGTGTTCTCTATATCATCTCACTATCGATTCAACCAATCGATTGATATAGATAAGAATCCTCTACTCAAGGACGATATTATACTTAGTTATTTGGCACCAATACAAGTAAGTATAATAACCATAATGAAATACCTTTATAAATATATATGAATATGATACATCGAGTCCATACAACAATCATCATATGGTTGACTCTAGGGCTCAAACTAACACTTCTTATCATGAGTGTGTTAGTCTCCCTGTGTTTAAGATATTGAATGCCCACTAATTAAATGAGTTATTAACAACTCACTTAATTAATATCTTAGTTCCAAGAGTAGTACCACTCAACTTTATTGTCATGTCGGACTAAGTCCACCTGCAGGGTTTACATGACAATCCTTATAAGCTCCTCAAGGAGGCATCATCAATCTAGATTACTAGGGCACAGTTTCATTCTATAATCAACAACACACCATATAAATAATATCATTTCCCAACTTATTGGACTTATTGATTTAACGAACTAAATCGCACCCTTTGATAAATTAAAAAAAATAAATATTAAATATACGTGCTTGTCATTATATCATGATTAAGAGTACACACTTCCATAATAACAGAGGTCTTGTTCTTTTTAACAGTCAGTATAAAAAGAACAACCTCAAATGGTCCTGCTCAATACACTCAGAGTGTACTAGTGTAATTTTATAGTCAAGATAAACTAATACCAAATTATACTACAACCATTTCAATGGTTTGTCCTATTCCATCTTGGTTGTGAGCAACTATTTATAATTTTTAAGGAACTGATAACATGATCTTCTGTGTGACACCACACACCATGTTATCTTCAATATAAATTAAATGGACAACTACACTTAGCATATAAATGTAGACATTTGACTAATATGATTCATATTTCAAAATAAATGTTTGTACAAAAAGCTAGACTTTTAGTATACACTCTAACAGATGACAACTTAGCAATTATAACACCTACGTACATAGATTCTGAAATTTCTACTCCATAGTCTTTAAGTTTTGAAATTATCACTTGTAGGTTATGAATTTGATCTATTAGAGGAGAATTATCATCTAGCTTAAACTCAAAATATTTTTTTAACAAGAAACTTATCTGATCCTTGTTTTTGAGTGGCATATTCACATTCCAAAGTTGTCCAAATCTCTCTTGGATTCTTCATCGCCATGAACAGATCATAGAGCATGTTTAAAAGTATGTGGAGGATGTGACCCCTACATAACACTTCATCCTCCTCTCGCTGGGCCCGTTGTTTCCTTAATTCTTTCGAATCATCCTTCGTGGGTGGTGGAATTGCAGGAAGATCAAGGTTGAGCACGTAAGCGACCTGCAATGCGGTGAGAAAGAATATCAACTTGTCTTTTCATCGGTTGAAATTTGTTCTTGTGCCATCAAGTCGGTCTAGTTTGACAAAGTCTTGATTTATAACATTGATGGCAGATTCTTGAGTGGACTCCATGGTTATGAATAAATAAACTCTTTAAGATTGTAGTAGAGAAGTCCTTTTAAGGGGCTTTGGCAAAGATCAAGGTCAAGGCCCAAAGTTGAGATGCTAAACCCGAGACAATCTAAGGCGTGTAATTACTTTTCTTAAAGAGTGGATTTCCTCCACTATCTTGCTAGACCGGATTATAATGAGCAATCTCTTCTAGGATATAATAGATTCTCAAACAACAAAGTAGCAAGTTCTTTGGTTGTTTGTACAAGAATAGAGAATGATTGTAGTTAGTCTAACATGACCAAGAACACTTATTTATAGAGTTCTTTCAATTAGCCATGAAAGAGCACAACTATGTAGGATCGAGATGTGCTAAAGGGGGGGGGGGGGTGAATAGCACTCGTGACTTTATCACTTTTCGGAAAACACAAAGTAAACGCAGCAGAATAAAGAACAAGTAAAACAAACACCAAGTTGACACCTTTGGTTTTACTTCGTTCGGAGTATGTGATGACTCATACTCTAAGGCACGCGATCGTTGATCACTTTCTTTGGGCAATCACTATAGATTCAAAAATAAGTACAGATATTAAGAACAATTGTAATATAATAAAGTTACTGACAATAATAGAAAAAGTTGTTTGTCGATTGTCAGAGTAGCGTAGGAGAGAGTAGCAGTTATTTTTTCTTGATCTTGGAATTCTTGTTTCGAAGCTGCTGGTCGACCCTCCTTTTATAGTCGAGACATACCTAATCCAGATCCACTGATCTCAGGATTAGTCTTTAACTCGATGTTGATCAGTCAACCGATCCAGGTGTTCGATCAACCGAACCTTTTGAACCTGCCCAACTTCGTATCGAGATTCTGGCGCTTGGATAAGAGTCTTCGTTCGGTCGACTGATCCCACTGTTTGGTCGACTAATCCCCAGCTCATCTAGTCTGATCAACTCGGCTCGACCATGTCGACGCCTATCCACTGTTCGGTCGACTAAACCCCAGGTTCGGTCGATTGATCTTTCGATTGAACCCGATCAGCTGGTTCAAAATCTACTCTGCTTGCTTGGAGGTTCTGTCAACCGATCCCTGGTTGGATCGATTGATCAAGGAGGAAACTAACCCTGCACAATTATTAGTTTCTCTGCAAAATAGAGTTAGACAAATAGCACATAATAGAAAAGCAATATATGACTTTGGACAGCCTTCGGGCTATCCAGTTTTGACTTTTGGATTTCCTTTGAAAACCTTAAGTCGAACCGACGCCTACTGTTCCCTCTTCAAGGAACACGCCCTCACCTACTTCTCTCAAGAGAGTTTACCTTTTGCCAGACCGATCCTCCAAACCGTCTTGACTTTTGCTCAGTGCCTGAGACTTCAAGTTTTCATGCTGGACGTCCGCTCCATGACCCGTCTAGACTTTCACCTGGTCTGCGATCACCAGGATTTTCACCTAGAGTCCCTTACTATAGAATTTCACCCAAAGTACATGACCCGTCAAAACTTTCCACCTAGAGTTACCACCCCCTAGGATCTAGAGTTATCTCTCCCTAGTGTTTTCCACCTGCCTAGTATCTACTAAGACTTTTGTCTAAACACACTTATGACTTTCCTGCAAGCTCAATTACACTTGTTAGATAACAAGACAACTTAACTTTAAACACTTTGTCATTATCAAAACATAGGTTTGATCGTCTGATACTCACTGCATCAACAAACTATTCATTAGTCATATTGGTTCACAAAAGGACAACCATTCACAATGAAACCATTGATCATAAAGGGATGCAATTGTTTACATGTTAAACATTATTTACAATGAAAATCGTTGATTACAAAGGGATGCAACTTTTCAAAATATAAACTAATCCTCAACAAGGGTCGGCTTAGCTCTTTTCTAAGCCTCTTCAACTAGCTAGATTACTAATCTCTCTTATCCACGTGCCCTCTTATATTATTTCCCAAATCAATTTTAATAACATTTGGCTTATTGTTTACAAATAATAAAATTACAAAAAACGTTTAATTTGAAATATATATTGTTTTCAGATTGCACGTAATTTTATTTAAATTAATTATCGTACCTAATATTTATAATTGAACTTAAGATTTAGCTTTCCCCAGTTTTTTTTTTTTTTGAAAAGTGAGCAATATATTATTGTTTTATTGTACTGATTGGATAGATGGGCCGAGAAAGTGAGTCCTACGAAGAAAGGCCCAAAACAATTCAACCCACTACCATTGTTATGGCCGTGACGTGATCAGCGGTAAACGACCTATATCCTTTTTTTTTTTTTTTGTCTGCTGGTGTCTCTTTCGCCTCGCTTTTCTATTTTTCAGTTCGCTTCCGTCTCCTTCGCACGCTTCTTTTTCCTTGTAAGTTCTTCAGCTTTTTTTTCGTCTTTTCGATCATCCAAAAATTTATTGCTGTTCTTCATTTTTAATTGGATGTGTTTTTGAAAATTTCTCCTTCGTCTATCATTCGAATGATTTTTGATTGAATAGAGAAAAAACTCCTTGATAAATTTGGTGTTTGATCTCTCCCCGGTTAGTGCCTAAGCTTTGATTTTTTTTTTTTTTTTTTTTTTTACATAAAGGTCAATGTTTCTACACGATTGGAATCTCCTACTGTACAGCCGTTGAAATGACAATTTTAATGGATTGAATGCGAGCTCTTTAGATAGGAAGCACGAGATTTCGGTAATATTTTTCAACAGAACGTGAATAATGCTTACTCGTTCTTTGTCCAAGAATTAAACTCTTGATGAACCCTAATGAAGTTGAAGTTGTTGATGATCGAGTATGCATGTTCTCTCGTCTGCTCTGGTCAAAGTTGATTAGGTCTTTCGTTCTTTAATTTCTCTAGTGTTGGGTGATGATCAATTTTGTCATTTTTTTTTTCTATTGCAGCGGCTATCTGTTAGAGATGAAGCTTGGGTTTACGAGAGAATCAAGTTTAGTTTTGTATTTCAACTCATTATTGTCAAGATGGAAGCCAATCACATTTGAAGAATCTCTCCACTTTGTGAAGAAAGTAAAGGTGAATTGGCTAATGATTATTTTCCCCTTCTGGGTTCAAATGACTCAAATTTAGCACATTATAATGTCCTTTTTGTGAGTGTTAATTTTTTGAAAAATTGTGAAACGCCTAGCAATGACCTTTATGTGAATAAAGGAAACTTACGCCGAATTAAAATTGATGAAAAAGCATGCTCTGAATGATCTTTCTCTTACAAAACTCCTGTGAGCTGTGATACTGCTAGTCATCAACCAATTTCAAGCACGTCAGTATCATAGCTTAAGTGTTGGTGAAGTAGAATGATTTGGAATACAATTCATCTTATTAATCTTAGATTTGATCCTGATAGGCTATGTTAGTTCCTTGAATTTTCCTTATATTGTGCCAAGGTAAAGATGTTGAAGGGGAGCCTTGGCGCAACGAGAAGTTGCTGCCTGTGTTACTTAATGGTCACGGGTTTAAGTCGCAGAAATAATATTTTGCAATGCAGGATAAGACTATATATAATAGACCTAATACAATCTGACTCTTCCCTGAGACCTGCATTGGGAGGAATTTCGGGCAACCGATTGCCCTTTTTTGCGCCAAGGTAGAGATGTTAAGGATAATATTTTAGAAAAATTGACAAAATTTTATCCCAGTAAAGAGTACCAAATTTCAACTAAAAGTACATTTTGGCATGATTAGTACTCTTAGCTGTAGTGGGCCTTGTGGCAACTGTACAAATTATTAGAAGGATTGAAATTAGTTTGGGCATTGTCTATCATTTTGTCTCACTATGAATTATTGTTCTCAAAGCACTATTTCGTGCACAACTATCATGGTTTTATTATATTATTGTCTTTTGCCCTAAATTGTCTTTTTTACCATAATAAAAGGATACTATTAGAACTTTATTGGTTTTTTTCCGCATTCAGTTTTTAATGAAGAATGGGAGTAAGTAACAGACCGTGCTTTGCAGCTAGGGAAATAACTTTCCTACCTTTCTTCGGCCACAGCTCACCTTTTTTTTCTCCCTTTGTAACGAAATACTCTGACATTCTCTAACCAATTAGTAATACTAATACTTTGCAATATATGAATTTCAACTAAAAGCATAATGTTATTGGTTTGGAAAATCCAAACATTGATGAAAATCCAAACTTAAAGGATTGATTATACAAGCGTTCATTTAGATGCATAAAAAAAAAGTTGGAATAGGGTTTGGCAACACGCTACGTTTCGTCACTGTGAAGATGAATGCATAGTAGACATTCGGCCAAGGGTTTAGTAGCCAGCCATTTCATGTGTCATAATTTGCTTATAATCAGTGTTTGCATCAGGCTCGTGATTTTCACATGTACATGGCATTGTTTGAAATTCTCAGCCAGAAGGACCAGATGCCTTCAGAAACCTACCATGATGTAAGTATTTCCTAAGTATCTATTTCCAAATTCTTTTTACTTCCACTGTTTGAACCAAATGTCGTCTCGATGTTTGTCAAGCTATTGTTGCTCTTTGAGAGTCATGATGATCTTCTCAAGGAATTGATGCGATTCAAACCTCATAATTTCGAAGGAACGATTAGCCAACACAATTCATCCAGAATGTCTCTTTTTCTTGTGCCATTGTTTATCTTGAGTTTGATTATGATGTTTGAGCAACCTATGAGCTATTTTATTCAACAAGCTTTCAGAACATAACCCAACTTCTCAAGGGTTAGTATAATGTGCACATACCATTCTCCTTATGGAATAAATATATATTTCTTAGGTCTAATTTTTGAAGTCTATTTTTTCTTATTTCGTGAGAATTTGTTCACATCTCTTATGAAGATTACTCAAAGAAGTTGACACAGGCTATTAGCTCAAAAGAAATTTCAAATAGCACCACAACAATAATTATCTCTGAGGCCATTGAAGAATAGAATGATACATCCTTGAGGTTCTGTACTTAGAAATAAAATTAGTAGCTCCTAGAAGTCTTTTCATTATTCTGGTATTGCCCCAAGAAATATGCACATAATAACAGACGTGATCAAGTTGCTGAATCTGTTACGGTAGCTGAGGTTTTGATCACTTTACTGGGGAGGATTGTCCATGGTTTATTAAATGCAGAATTACCTGAAGGATGAATTGTCAATCCATCTGTGGATTGATTTTTGGTCAAAATTTGATCCGTTCAAAATTGGATAGAAAGCCTTTCCCTCCTCTCAACTTCAAAATTGGACAGAGAGACACTACGTCTCCTCTCAACTGTGAATAACTTACCCAAAATCAAAATGCCCTCCTTTACCAACCTCCTCTCAAGTTCACCGTCCTCTATTGCCACCCTTGAGTCCATCGGCCACTTGTGAGCTTGTGGCTACTTGCGAGCCCACAGCTTGTGAGTTGACGGCTTGCTCATGAACCTGCCACTCGTGAGCTCGTAGCCTGTTTGTGAGCATGTCACCTATGAGCTTGTCATCTTGCCGCAAGCTTGTCATTGCTTAATCGCCGTGCGTGTGATGTTAGTTGTAAGTTATTTTGTTCTAGATGAAGAATGGATTTTTTTTTTTTTTTTTTTTTTGCTTTTGCAGTGGATTTTTATCTCTAGGTATGATTAGTTCCTTGGTTTTTTTCTTGGTACCCGAGAGTAAACTGACCATTAGAGATGGCAATGAAGCGAATTGGAATCCGGCCCGTAACAAATCTGCCCGGTTTAGACCCGCCTAAACGGGTCTTAAGGTAGATCCGGGGCGAGTCTGGGGTTTAATCGGATCCGTCCCGTATAATATTTTTTTTATTAATTATTGATTGAATAAAAATTGATAACTGCTTTTTAATTGAAACAAAATTGATAGATTTTAATTTGTGATAATATTTTTTTATTACAAAATATTATTAATATAAATGTTGAAAATAAATTTAATACTTAATTAATTTTAAAAAATTTTATTTTATATTTCAAAAAAAATAAAATATAGCATGTCTAATCTGGATCCGTTTCGTCGGGTGCGTGGGGTCGGGTGGGGTGGGGCGGATCCAAAGGGAGGTGGGGTTGGTCTCGAGTTTGACCATAAGGAACATGATGAAGGCACAAGCATTTGTTGCCTATAGAATTTTGGTGGAATGATTTTGTTGTATATCCTAGCAACTACATTATTCTCTTAATTAGATTAGTAATCAAGAATTTAATAGATATTAGTTTTAGTCTGGCAATCTACACTACAGTCTGTTTTTAAAGTAGGTATATACAGTCTGTTTTTAAAGTAGGTATATTATTTTTCGGCAATTTACCAAATAATGTAGGTGAATATATGTTCTCAAACTCTTATGTGGTTTTGGAAATATTCAAATAACGTAATCTCTCTTCTTTATACTGTTCATCCGATAAAAATTGTACACAATTTCTCTCCTGTTCTCTCTCTTTTGCATGCATGCAAGCAGACAATCAACATGATTGTGCTGTTGAACAACAACACAATAATGAAAAAAATTTGAAAAAAAATTGTGTGGATTCCTTTTTTAATGTTAATATGAAAAAAAATCCAAACAACTTTTTACTATGTTACTAATTTTCGAAAATCAACAATGTAGATAGTGATTTGGAATTTATATTCTATAATGAACATAGTGAAAAGTGATGTTGCTGGTTTTTAAAAATCAGTAACACAGGGTTAGTTTTTTATGTTGCTGATTTTCTGTGTTGAAAATATCCTAATAGCATAGTCTATCTCTTCCTTTTTTACTTCTCTCTTTTATTGTTCATCCAAAAAAACTTCTAACAAGTCAGTATCACTGTGTGTTGATGATTTTTGAAAAATTTGCAACACAGACATATGATGTTGTTTGAAATTTTCAACAACATTATGTGTTCTATGTTGCTAAAAAAACATTAACATAGATATCTTCGATTTGATATATTGTGCGTCTTGTAAATCAACCCGAGTCAAAAGTTATAGTCTCTCAAAGTTTATCCAGCATAAACGTTATAGCAACTACAAAACCTACTGTTACAACTACAAGTTCAACTTTAAGAGGTCATAACTTTTGATTCGAGTTTATCCACAAGACGTACAATATATTAAATTGAAGATCTTTGAACGAACTTTGATTTGATATATTGTTTGTTTCATTATTCAACTTGAATCAAAAGTTATGACCTATCAAGTTTACAACATGTGTGAAGATCAGTAACTCACTGATGGACTTAGATAAGTTTAATTGGATTTATTTTAAGTCTTGTGAATTTCTGAGATTGCAAGGAGTCCAACGGTGCCCTCCATTACTTATTTTGCCTTCTCCGAAAGTGTTAAATTGCTATTGGAATAATCGACATTAAATCCCAATGTGCGTCTGATATGATTTGAGCCTGATATGGAAATATATCAAGCTCAATGTTGTTGATTTTCATGCACATCATAAACTTTGAAAGGTCATAAGTTTTGATTTAGGTTGAATCATGAAATATATAATATATAAAATCGAAGTTCGTTAAGATATCTTTGATTTGATATATTATACATTTCATGAATCAATCTATGCCAAAAGTTATAGTCTCTTAAAATTTATTCAGCATACACATAGCATCTATCAAACCGTAGATGTTATAACTACAAGTTCAACTTTAAGAGGTCATAACTTTTGAATGGGGTTGATCCACAAGACGCACAATTGATCAAATCTAAGATTTTTTAACAAGCTTCGATTTGATATATTATGTGTTTCATGATTCAAATCGAATCAAAAGTTTTGACCTTTTAAAGTTTACAACACGCATGAAGATCAACAACAACGTTGAGTTTGATATGATTTTATATCAGGCTCATATTCGAATTTAATACTGATTGTTCTAATAACATCTTAACACTTTCAAAGAAGCTAAAATAAGTAATGGAGGGTACTTTTGGACTCCTTACAGTCTCAGAAATCCACAGAACATAAAATATGTCTAATCAGATATGTCTAGGTCCATTAGTGAGTTTTAGTCCGATTAGACCTATTTTAGGTCTTGTGTGAATTTCTGACACCGTAAGGAGTTCAATAGTGTCTTCCATTGCTTATTTCGACTTCTCCAAAGGTGTTAAGATACTATTGAAAGAATCGGCTTTAAATCCCAATGCGAGCATGATATGAATCATATCAAGCCCACGTTAGGCCTTAAATGTGGGACTAATATTATTCATATTAGGCTCACATTGGAATTTAATGTCGATTCTTCCAATAATATTTTAACATTTCTAGAGAATCCGAAATAAATAATGGAGGATATCATTAGACTCCTTGCAGCCTTAGAAATCCACAAGACCTAAAATAGGTCCAATCATATATGTCTACGTCCATTAGTGGATTTTAATTAAAACTCATTAATAGACCTAGATGTAGGACCCTTAGGGGTTGGCTAGAGGGGGGTGAATAGCCCTGTAAAGAAAAATAACCTTCCTCGAACTTTATTGCTTAATAATTATCAACACTTGCATAAAATAATTAAAAGATTAAAAAAGACGAGGCACAAAGAAATTACTTGGTTACAACCGGAGAGATTGTTAATCCAAGGAAGATGTAAAGCTCACTAAAATTCTCCTCTGGACATAGAAGCCTCTTACAGCAGTTAAATCTCACAACTAGAGAGCTAAACTGAAATTGAATCAATTAGAAGTCTTGTTTCTCTCTTTTTCTTATTATTGTTAGCTTCTGGGAGCAGACCTGCTTTTATAGCCCTACTGAGGTGCTTGGATGGGTTCCAGCCGCCTAGAATGGGATAAGTTTATCCCCGACGCAACGGGACGTGCCACGTCGCAAATGACTAACTTTTGGTTCCGGGTGCCCGGAAGGATTCCGCTTCGGTCCCGCTTGCATTGGTCCGGATCTTCCGCTCCGACTCCGCTCACTTCGGTGATCTCAGCCATCCGGAATAGGGCTCACCATAACCCAACTTCCGGCATTCGAGCAATCTTCCACTCCGGCTTCTCATCCCTCGAAAACGGCATGCGCCTCCTTCTCGTTCGCCTACATACTCTTCCGCAACACCTCGTCCCTCAGACGCACCGAGCCCATCGGCTCTCTTCCATGTCGTCCTTCGCTAGCTGCATCTTTTGCTCGACTTCCTGTGCTCCTAAGTTTCTGTACACTTAAGCACAGGGGTTAAATACCAACAGGATATAACCTGACTTGGTTGATCACATCAAAACTACCTTGGAGTACTAATACTAGACAAGTATGATGAGACTTATTTCAGGTCCTGTGGATTTCTGATGCTGCAAATAGTTTAACGGCGTCCTCCATATCTTATTTCGACTTCTCCAAAGGTGTTAAAATGTTATTAAAAGATTCGATTTTAAATTTCAACATGGGTATGATATAATTTTATATTATGCCCACATTGAGATTTAAAATCGATTCTTTCAATAACATTTTAACACCTTCAAAGATGCCGAAATAAGCAATAAAGGGTGTCGTTTGACCCATTGCATCTTCAGAAATCCACATACCTGAAATTGATCCAATCAGATATGTTTAGGTACATTAGTGAGTTTTGATCAAAATAAATAATGTTGTTGCTAGTTTCTGAAAATTAGCAACACCTTCAAAAGTTATGCAAAAACACATTGTATTGCTGATTTTATCAGCAACAATACAGTGTGTAGTGTCTGTGTTGCTGGAATTTATCAACACAGACATACAGTATTGCTAGAATTTTCTTTGGTGTTGTAGATATTTTTTCAACAACATAGAGTATTGCTAATTTTTGAAATTAACAACATAGAGTTTTCTAAAAAAATTCAACGACACTCTGTGTTGTAGCTGAAAAAATCAACAACACTTTGTATTACTGATTTTTAAAAATCAACAACATAGACACATGATTTGTTGGAATTTTTTTAGCAACACAGGCATATACTGTTATAATTTTTTTAGCAACACTCTTGTTGCTGATTTCTAAAATTAGCAATATAGACACATGGTGTTGTTGTAATTTTTCAGTAACACTTTTATTGTTGATATCTAAAATTAGCAACATAGACACATGGTATTATTGAAATTTTTTCAACAACACTCTGTATCAGCAACACTGTCTATCTGTGTTGTTGGCTTGTTGGAATTTTTTTGAATGAACAGTAAAATAAAGAGAGAGATAAGTAGAAAGTAAGAGAACTTAAAAGTAAGAGAGAGACTATGTTGTTTGGACATTTCTAACAAAAATAAAAAAATTTAACAACGCGGCAACATAAAAAATTAATCTTATGTTGTTGATTTTCAAAAATTAACAACATCACTTTTGACTATGTTGCTAATTTTTAAAAATCAATAATATTATGGAGTATAAATTCTAAATCACTTTTTATGGTGTTATTAATTTTTAAAAATTAATTATGAAATTGATACACATTAGAGGAGATGAATCATGTGATGGCTGCACCAATATCAACGAAATAATACAAAGTGGCTTCAATTTTTTTTTTTCAGATTAACAGTAAAAAAGAAATTAGCAACACACAAAAATTTGGATTTTTTTTTCAGTTTTGTGTTACTTGGTTTTGAAATTCAACAACATATTGATTGCGGACAGAAAAAATAATTTTTTTTTAATTGTATGCATGTGTATAAAAGAAAGAAAGAGAAAAGAAGAGATATTTAATTATGTCGCTAGAGAGAATAAGTTGCTTGGATATTTTTAAAATCACGTATAAGTTTAGAGAAAATATATATTGACCTTTTGTTCGATAAATTATTATTATTATTATTATTATTAACGTTAATGTTGGACCTAAATTTGGGCACGACAAACCACTTAGAATAAGGAGTGATGGATAACATCGAGCGAGGAATTAGGTGTCGGCAGGCACGGCAAGCCACAATCTCCCTAGGTAACAACTCAATCTAAATGGGTGATACGAGTAACACCAAGCAACTGACAGTACGGCAAATTCAATGTAACCAATAATTCTTTTTACGAAGCAATAAGGCTGGCTATAAGACACCCACTGGTTGTCACATTGTGGGTGATTATTTTGGTGGACAACAATGAAAGGTGAAGGCAAAGAATCTCAGTCGCAACAAGCAACACTCCCGTCGTAAATCAAGAAGATAGTATAAATCAAATTAATTTCATTTTCCTTTTGTTCGTGGAAGGGAAAACAAAATGTAACCAAAATATCAATATATATAGAGGAAAAATTTACATACAGTCTCTCATCATAATTTAAATTTTACATGTAATTTCTATTTTTAAATATTTTTATTTATATTTTCTAATTAAATATAATGGATATTAATTTATCTAATTATCTTTCATTTTTTAAATATAAAAATTAAAAAATTAATATAATTTTTGTTAAATTCAATACATTAAATTAATGTACTTAGAATCTAGTATATTTTCTATTAAATTGAGCATAATTCTTTTTACACCTCAATTGGATTAAAAATATATTAGATTTTTTTTTCAAATAATGTTTAATTGGATAAAAAATATACTAGATTCCCTTTAAATGATATTAAATTTAGAAGAAATTATATTAAGCAAAAATCGTGTTAAATTTACACTCCCTAGGTAAATATAATGGATACTGATCCTGTCTGAGCGCTGAGTCGATGGACACTGGGGACGTGGTGCTCTCCGCTGTCTTCGACTGGTGATGTAGATCTCCAGCGAACCTACAAAGAAGCCGAGCCGGGAGGGGTTTCTCGACGACGACCCTCCGACGCTCAAGTCAGGCAACGAAGAAGAAGAAGAACAAGAACAAGGCTACGCTACTGTGGCTACAGTGACCAAGAATGCATACCTCCGTCGAAGTCTGAGGGTCCTTATATAGGACCCCGAGGAGGCGCGGGCACGCTTCTCGATGCGTGCACGCTTCCTCAAACATACCTCAGTAGGTCGTGTCAGAAAAGTATGTCTGACGCCATTCCGCAATCGTCCGAGCATATCCCGGATGTGACGGTGGAAGCTTCCACCGTACGATACTCTGTCCGCTCCGGCCGCCGACCATGCTGTTTGTCGGCGGCAGGCGTCTCGAGGATGAAGTTACCAGTTGTCCTTTTTGTCTCCTAGCGCTCTTACCTGTTCCCGGGCCAAGCGGACCAGCCGCTCGGCGCTCATGGCCTCCGGGAAGCCCTATTCATGTGCTCGGATGGAATTGCGCCTTATTGTCCTGCGGCTCAGCCGAGCGGCCTGTCCGCCCGGCCCATAGACCCTTTACCTTGAGCATCGGAAACCCGACCCCTGATCGGGTTGTCTTCCGTCCGGCCTGGGAGACTCCTGGCTGGATGTTCGGTCGGCCGGATGCTCGGTCGGCCCGCCAATCCGCTCGGCATGACCTTTGTCAGCTCGGCATGACCTTGGGATTGACCCTCTTGACCATTAACCTCCACGTGTCGTTGACCTTCCGCCAACGAGTGATTCCCTGTCCTTACCACCGGATCACATGCCTCCCTCTCAAGTCTAGTCGAAGAAGGCACTAAGTCCGACTGACTGGACTATGAGTCTGGCCAAGCGACAACCGATCCGCCACTCCCGAAAGTATACCTCCGCTCGACCCCTATAGGGTCGAATAGAGCTGGTCGGCTAATTGCCGAGGGCTGCCCCTTTGGCCTGTGATGATGTCTTCAGGATCTTCTCAGAATGCGTGCAAATCTCCGCCATTATGGTTGAGCATGCGGGGTTCTGCCTCGTGATGGGGCTCGTTAAATGCCTTCCTCTGACCGAATGCCACGTGGCGCTGTTGACGTCATAGTACGACCGTCGCCTTATGCCTGATGCGATGTCCGTCAGTTTGAAATGGACAGCGCGATGTGGGCTTAGGTCCCTGTGACCTGAATCCGACGGTTTAGGACGATCGGGCATAACCCTATAAAGCCCCCGCCCTTCTCCTTCGCCGCACCTCCGCTTTCTTGTTCGCAAAGCTCTAGCTGCGCTCCTCTCTCCTGTGACCTCGTCCATCGACCCTCCGGCGAACCCTCGTCTTCTTCCTTTGAACTTCTTGTCTGTAAGGTTCTTCTGCCTTTCTCTCTTCGATTCCTGTGTTCTCTTTGCGCTCTTGGCCGTGTTTCGTCTTCCGGTTACTGCTTTGCTCATCTTCTCGCTCGCACCTTTGCTTTCCCTTTCGACTTCTGCCTCCTCTGTTGTTCCGGCGATGGCAAGTTCTTCTCAGCCCGCGGACCTCGCTCTCGGCCCATGGTACACCACCATGGAGTCGCGGTTCGATCGACGCGATGCCGAAAGCCTGATTAACGCTTTCGACATCCCTTCTGATTTCGAATTGTTTTACCTTCTCCTACCGCTCGGCCACATAACCCTCCGTGCGGCACTATCTGTTTTTTTCGCGAACAGTTTACAACCGGTCTGCGGTTTCCTCTCCACCCCTTCATCGTCGAAATTTGCAACTTCTTTGGCATTCCGCTCGCCCAGTTGATTCCCAACACTTTTCGCCTTCTGTGCGGAGTTGGGATATTATTTAAGATACACAACATTCCCCTCCGCCCGGAAGTCTTCTATTATTTCTACTATCCTAAGCAATCCGAGCCGGACACCTATCTGTTTCAGGCTCGGCCCGGCTTAGTCTTTTTTGATAAACTGCCTTCTTCCAACAAACATTGGAAAGAAAACTTCTTCTTTCTTCGTATGCCCGGGCGGCTCCCTTTCCGTACTAAATGGCAGGTTGGACCGCCCACCTCTCCCGAGCTGAAGAAATTTAAGACCCGACCGGACTATTTTCAAGCAGCGAATCTGTTAGTCGGTCTGAAGCTCGACATTAACAAGCTCCTACCTGAAGGAGTGATGTATATATTCGGGTTGAGTCCAAGCCGGACCCCCCTCCCGAGCAGCTTTGGTAAGAAATTTACTTGTGCATTTGCCTTGAGTTCTAACTGATTTTCTTCTCTTTTCTTTGCAGCGAACATCGTAATGGAGTCCGTGCTGTTCGACATCTTGAAGAAGAAAGCGGTCGCGCTCGAGGCGGCAGCAGCCAAGGAAATGGAGCAGTTGGGCATCGCTCCGGTCGGCTCTCACGAGGGTGAGAGCGGGACAAATGCAGGGGAGTCGGCCGCTCATGATTCGCCCGCTGAGGCGACTGGCGGTGCAACTTCTGGCAAACAACCAACCGTTCGGGAGGAAGACTCCGATCCGGAGGACGAGCTCCCACTCGACCAGAAAAGACGACGTGTTGAGATGCCATTCCGCTCGGCGACCTCCGCAGTGCAAGCGTCCGAGCGGACGGGCACCGCATCTCAACGCGGCAATGCACCATCAGTCGAGGCGCTCTCCTCCGACCAGACCCCCTCCCAACTGGATCCGCCTGAGAACCCCCTCGAAGCGGTGTCGGTCTGCTCGCTTCTTCCTGCACCCCGTCGAGTCCTCCGCTCGGGAATTCTGTCCACAATGTCCAGCCCAACCTCCGATCCCTCGACGTCCGCTCACACGACTCCGGGCCAGCGCCGCACTATTAGGGCCACCCTGCACCTCCCCACTGAGGCGACGTTAAACTCTATAAACCCCCCTGCTCGAAGACCGTCGAGCGGCGACGTTAAACTCTAGAGTCGAACCGGCGACTATAAACCCCCCGGCTCGAAGACCGTCGAGCGGCGACGTTAAACTTTAGAGTCGAACCGAAAACTATAAACCCCCCGGCTCGAAGATCGTTGAGCGGCGACGTTAAACTCTAGAGTCGAACCGACGACTATGAACCCCCCCCCCGGCTTGAAAATCGTCGAGCAACGACGTTAAACTCCAGAGTCGGACCGGCGACTATAAACCCCCCCCCCCAACGGGACAGCGTCGCGCAGATAGACTGAGTCCCAGCATCTAGGGCCGAAGACCAGCAAGCCTCGATCCTGAGGACAGGGAGAAAACAATGGCGCGCGCTTACCAGCGCCGATCAACGAAAACTAACGGAAGTTTCATGTGGAACAAAGATTGTTTGACCGAGCGGCGCAGTTGAGAAAAACACTTCTAACGAAAAACTAATGGAAGTTCCATATGGAATGAAGGTCGTTTGACCGAGCGAGGAAGTTAAGAAAAAACATGCGGAAAAAAAGGTCGAGCGACCGATCGACGCAGTTATAAGGAGCACTCAAACGAAAGGCTAACAGAGCAAAAGTTGGCATTCCAAAGTTACATTTAAAAAGTTCGCCAACCGGGGGCAAAGTTACAGATGCAACTCATTAGAATTAAGGTTTAGCCGGTCGGGAGAATTACAAAAATGCCAAAGACACTTCATTCAAGATAATCAAAAACGCTCTTCGGGATGGTGGAGAGAAGAGCTGCATGTTCCCGAACGAGAATGATGAAAGACTATGGCAAATGACCTTGTGCCTTCAGGTGGTCCGCAGTAGCAGTGATAGCCGACTCGAATGCAAGGACGAGTCGATCGCACACCTTCTGGACGAAGTCGACCAAGCGGATGTAGGACTGTCTCATCGTAGCAAGGCGGCTTGGCCCGGCCCCCTGATACTCCGTAAAGGCAGCACGGGAAGCATCGAGAGCCTCTTGCACGACCTTCAAATTGTCCTTGAGTTTGGTAACCTCGACCGAACGACCCTTTTTCTCGCTGTCCAGCAGATCAGCCAACTCTTTTACCCGCTGTTCCAGGGCGCGAGCCTCCACGTTCTTCGCTTCAAGGTCGGCGATAACAATGTTCTTCCGAGTGGTGGCGAGTTCAATCTTGCGGTCATAAGTTTTGACCTGCTTGTCAAGCTGGTCCAACATGTATGTCTGGTCGGTCGTCTTCTTCCTCTCGGCCTCCAGCAAGTCTTTAGTCTTTACGAGCTCCTTCTGCAGCTCGGCATAGGAAGGGTCTTGAGAAGACGACGGGTCGCCCGGACTCTTCAGTCTCTTCAGCTCCTCCTCCACCATGGCCAGGCGGTTGGCGACAGCAATGTCTTCCACCCATCTCTGATATACACAGGAATGTTAAAATGCCGACCGGACAGACTACATAAAAAAGAGGAAATGAAGCTTACCCCTGTGGCCTGCTGCATGTGGTTGTCGGCAAGTTTTCCGATCGGCATCACAGCAACCCAGGCCCGGGCGTCCGCCCACATCTCAGCAAGGGGACCCTTCATAGTGATCATATGTTCAGGAGCCCTCGCCCGATCTAACTCTGCAATAAACGCCTCAGTGGGGAGGTGCAGGGTGGCCCTAATAGTGCGGCGCCGACCCGGAGTCGTGTGAGCGGACGCCGAGGGATCGGAGGCCGGGCTGGACATTGTGGACAGAATTCCCGAGCGGAGGACTCGGCGGGGTGCAGGAGGAAGCGAGCGGACCGGCACCGCTTCGAGGGGGTTCGCAGGCGGATCCAGTTGGGAGGGGGTCCGGTCGGAGGAGAGCGCCTCGACCGATGGTGCATTGCCGCGTTGAGATGCGGTGCCCATCCGCTCGGACGCTAGCACTGCGGAGGTCACCGAGCGGAGTGACATCTCAACACATCGTCTTTTCCGGTCGAGCGGGAGCTCGTCCTCCGGATCAGAGTCTTCCTCCCGAACGGTCGGTTCTTTGCCAGAAGTTGCACCGCTAGTCGCCTCAGCGGGCGAATCCTGAGCGGCCGACTCCCCTGCATTTGTCCCGCTCTCACCCTCGTGAGAGTCGACCGGAGCGATGCCCAACTGCTCCATTTCCTTGGTCGTTGTCGCCTCGAGCGCGACCGCTTTCTTCTTCAAGATGCCGAACAACACGGACTTCATTACGATGTTCGCTGCAAGGAAAAGAGAAGAAAATCAGTTAGAACCCAAGGCAAATGCACAAGTAAATTTCTTACCAAAGCTGCTCGGGAGGGGGGTCTGGCTTAGACTCAAACCGAATATATACATCACTCCTTCAGGTAGGAGCTTGTTAATGTCGAGCTTCAGACCGACTAACAGATTCGCTGCTTGAAAATAGTCCGGTCGGGTCTTAAATTTCTTCAGCTCGGGAGAGGTGGGCGGTCCAACCTGCCATTTAGTACGGAAAGGGAGCCGCCCGGGCATACGAAGAAAGAAGAAGTTTTCTTTCCAATGTTTGTTGGAAGAAGGCAGTTTATCAAAAAAGACTAAGCCGGGCCGAGCCTGAAACAGATAGGTGTCCGGCTCGGATTGCTTAGGATAGTAGAAATAATAGAAGACTTCCGGGCGGAGGGGAATGTTGTGTATCTTAAATAATATCCCAACTCCGCACAGAAGGCGAAAAGTGTTGGAAACCAACTAGGCGAGCGGAATGCCAAAGAAGTTGCAAATTTCGACGATGAAGGGGTGGAGAGGAAACCGCAGACCGGTTGTAAACTATTCGCGAAAAAAACAGATAGTGTCTCACGGAGGGTTATGTGGCCGAGCGGTAGGAGAAGGTAAAACAATTCGAAATCAGAAGGGATGTCGAAAGCGTTAATCAGGCTTTCGGCATCGCGTCGATCGAACCGCGACTCCATGGTGGTGTACCATGGGCCAAGAGCGAGGTCCGCGGGCTGAGAAGAACTTGCCATCGCCGGAACAACAGAGGAGGCAGAAGTTGAAAGGGAAAGCAAAGGTGCGAGCGAGAAGATGAGCAAAGCAGTAACCGGAAGACGAAACACGGCCAAGAGCGCAAAGAGAACACAGGAATCGAAGAGAGAAAGGCAGAAGAACCTTACAGACAAGAAGTTTGAAGGAAGAAGACGAGGGTTCGCCGGAGGGCCGATGGACGAGGTCAACAGAGAGAGGAGCGCAGCTAGAGCTTTGCGAACAAGAAAGCAGAGGTGCGGCGAATGAGAAGGGCAGGGGCTTTATAGGGTTATGCCCGATTGTCCTAAACCATCGGATTCAGGTCACAAGGACCTAAGCCCACATCGCGCCGTCCATTTCAAACCGACGGACGTCGCATCAAGCGTAAGGCGGCGATCATACTATGACGTCAACATCACCACGTGGCATTCGGTCAGAGGAAGGCATTTAATGAGCCCCATCATGAGGCAGAACCCGCGTGCTCAACCATAATGGCGGAGATTTGCACGCATTCCGAGAAGATCCCGAAGACATCATCACAGGCCAAAGGGGCAGCCCTCAGCAATTAGCCGACCCCATAGGGGCCGAGCGGAGGTATACTTTCGGGAGTGGCGGATCGGCTGTCGCTTGGCCAGACTCATAGTCCAGTCAGTCGGACTTAGTGCCTCCTTCGACTAGACTTGAGGGGGAGGCATGTGATCCGGTGGTAAGGACAGGGAATCACTCGTTGGCGGGAGGTCAACGACACGTGGAGGTCAATCGTCAAGAGGGTCAATCCCAAGGTCGTGTCGAGCGGACAGAGGTCATGCCGAGCGGACTGGCGGGCCGACCGAGCATCCGGCCGACCGAACATCCGGCCAGGAGTCTCCCAGGCTGGACGGAAGGCAGCCCGACCAGGGGTCGGGTTTCCGATGCTCAAGGTAAAAGGGTCTATGGGCCGGGCGGACAGGCCGCTCGGCCGAGCCGTAGGACAATAAGACGCAATTCCATCCGAGCACATGAACAGGGCTTCCCGGAGGCCATGAGCGCCGAGCGGATGGTCCGCTCGGCCCGGGAACAGGTAAGAGCGCTAGGAGATAAAAAGGACAACTGGTAACTTCGTCCTCGAGACGCCTGCCGCCGACAAACAGCATGGTCGGCGGCTGGAGCGGACAGAGTATCGTACGGTGGAAGCTTCCACCGTCACATCCGGGATATGCTCGGGCGATTGCGGAATGACATCAGACATACTTTTCTGACACGACCTACTGAGGTACTTTTGGAGAAGCGTGCATGCATCGAGAAGCATGTCCGCGCCTCCCCAGGGTCCTATATAAGAACCCCCAAACTTCGACGGAGGTATGCATTCTTGGTCATTGTAGCCACAGTAGCGTAGCCTTGTTCTTCTTCTTCTTCGTTACCTGACTTGAGCGTCGGAGGGTCGTCGTCGGGAAACCCCTCCCGGCTCGGCTTCTTTGCAGGTTCGCCGGAGATCTACATCACCAGTCGAAGATAGCAGAGAGCATAACGTCCCCAGTGTCCATCGACTCAGCGCTCAGACAGGATCAGATACCAATTTACATAATAATCTCTCATTTTTTTAGATATAAAAAATTTAAAAATTTAGATGATTCTTTTTAAATTCAGCATATTAAATTAGAATATAGTATATTTTTTATTAAATTGAGCACAACTCTTTTTCCAGATAAAAATATATTAGATTTTTTTTAAATAGTGTTGAATTTAAAAGGAATTATATTAACGGAAAACTCAATTTAGTAGAAAATATAATTAATTATACTTTAAAGTGTTAAATTTGGGTGAAATTATATTTATTTTTAGATTTTTTTTTTATTTTTATACGAAGAGTAATTAGGTACCTTTGTTTGTATGAGAAAATTAGGCAAATAAAATTTTATATACAGAGAGTGCAAATAAAATTTGTTAGAGATGGGAACTGTATACAAAAGTTGAAGTATATATATATAACGAAATGCAGCGGAGTGGATAATGGATGAGGTACTTGGAAGGAAAACTAATGGAAAGGACGCTTCTGGGCTTTGAAGAGGCCGAAGATCTCCGGCCGGTACGGTAAGAAGAACCGCCACAATCCCATCGCCGCCTTCCTGTTCCGGCAGGGTTTTGGACTTGGGCTTGGAATCCTCTCTGATGGCGGAGATGAGGGAAATTTCAGGAACAAAGACTTTTTCTGGCTCTCGCTTTGGTTCCGGGTCCGGGTGCCGAACGGGATATCCTGAAGCCTCCACCGCCGGCCTGTCTCGGCCGATGCGCTCTCCCTTCTCGGGTCCGGCGACTGCGGCGCTGACCTTGTCGTCCGCCGACAGTACTTCCGCACCGCAACCGACGCCGGGTCGTCCGTATCGAAGGACGACGACGAGATCGACCCCAAACTAGTGCGACTCTCCTCAATGAGCAGGTGGCAGTCGGAGCCCTGCCGTTCCAGCCCATTCGCCGCATGCTCATCCGGCCGATGGAGGACAAGAGAGAGGTCAAAGACAGGGTAGATGGGGAGCACCCGGCCGTGGGAGAAGAGCTCGTCGGCGGTGACGGCTGGCTCATGCGCGGTGCAGCCGGTCGGAAAAGTGAACTCGAAATCCTCCTCGGGTTGAGAAGGCCGATCTCCCTCTCTTGCAGCAGCGGCGTCTTCAGAGATGCCGAAGCTGGCGGAGGGCGTGACAGAGGGAATCGCCGGGCGTGCTGCCATTGTGAGTTTCGGCGCTCTATCGTAACGGTATTTAAATCGTTGCGCAGTGCAAAAGCAGCTACGGTTTCTTGGAGGAGGAGGAGAATTATTTCTAAAATTTTAATTACGTTCATATTACAATTAATATTAAGCAAGGATTACTGATCAACTAATTAATTGTTCAAAAACAATGCATTAAGCAATAGCGACGAAGCTTCACAGATGGATGCGAAGCTTAGACCACAAATATAAATGTCCAGTTATTTAATTTTTCGTCGTTGTTTTTTCACGTGGAGGAAGATGATGTGAAGCCTAGAGTTTCTACACGCATCGTGTGATCTGTTGGTCCTCCTGAACACAAATGTGTTGTTTGATTTGCAAGAAACCAGGGGCATTTTTAAATCCACGATGAACCTTTGGAACTAAGAAATGAAAGGACAAAATTTCTATACAATAATAATAATAATATAGGCAGGACCAAGCAAGACTGATGTTAGCTCTGCTGGATCAGCCTTAATTAAAAGTCGGACACTTGCCCAGTCAGTCAACAGTCAAACAAATGCTTTTGAATACTATTACTTAACAGGTAGGAAATTGAACAAACTCATGTATAATTTATAAGTATTTGCCCTTTTTATCTTTAAAATAAGTTTATGGAGATTTTTAAAAATATATATTCACGGATAATTTCAGATAATCAATCTTTACAATAAAATAATAAATTTATTATCTTAACGACTCTCCTAGTATCGGCTCCATAGATATAAAGGAAGGTAAATGTAAATACGTAAATGTTAGACGCGTGGTGATGTAAATCTCAGGTCGGCAGTTTCTGAAAATCGATCTCTGACCATTACGTCAAAGATGTCATACGCCCACCGTCGACCTTGAAAGATAAGTCGAACTGTTAGGTTGTCAGAAAGATTGCTGCTTTGTATTATCGAGTCCAAAAGCAAAGTGGCCAAGTCGGGAGTCGAAAGCTAAGTCGGGAGTCAAGTCACCGAGTCGAGAAAGGAATTTACCGAGGCATGCGCTCAACACAGTTTCTTTGGAACATATTCACCCCACTTCGGTTGTATTTCAAGGTTCTCTATGATCATCTGTTTCCCAAAATACAACAGCAGAATCATGCACACAACCAAACACTGGTTGTTTATGACGAACTGAGAATGTACTTGAGTGCTATCACGAGTAATTCAGCCGAGCGGATTCACGATTGAGAAGAAAGAATCGGAGAATGAATGTGGAGGAATTCTTTTACTTTTACTTTTACTTCTATATTTTTCTACTTCTTCTTCTCTTACTCACACCCTCCTTTTGTAGGAGGGCTCATCCATGGTTGCAACAAATGACCCAGTTATGGTCATGTTCAATGCTAGGTTTAATGTCGGTTATTATTGTCAAGACGTTACAAAATCATTATTAATGGGTTAATATAGGACATTATTGTCGAGACATTACGAAATCACTATTAATGAGTTTAATTAATGTTGAACATTATTATCGAGATGTTATAGAATCATTATTAATCAGTTTAATGCCAAACATTAATTTCATATTAATAGTTCCGTTATATTCTTGAGCAGGTAATAAAAAGATATTCAGGTGACAAAACGTTAATTCATTCGCTTGGACAAATTTTACCTCGACCGATTCAGTATTCGACGCATGCAGGTCGTATTTTCATACGAATCAATTTGATTCAATACAAATCCGAGCCCTGAAGAGTCTCTTCATATATTTGCTCACATCATTAATACATATATAACAATATAAATCAACTATAGTGTTTTAAAACTTTCAATATATAACTAAATTTATACACAAAGAAGTCGTCTTCCCTCCCATTCCATTCACATTTCTAAGCTAAACAAATTAAAATCTTATTAAAATTGTATTTACAGTTTGAATATCTGTCTGCACAAGCTAATTCTAGACTTTATTTGTTTGGGAACCTTTCAGGCATGTTTAGAATGTGAGCATTTGTTTTAAATGAAAAATAAGCTTATACAAGATTTTAGGTAACAAAAAAATTACCATTTGAAATGAACTCGTGAAATCTGGCTAGTTGTCTTTTCGAGACAATATAATGATTAACATATAATATAAAGTACTGTAATTATAAGATTTAGGATTTAAATTTCGTTATAATCAAAATAAATATCTTCTCCGTGTGTCAATTTCTATTTCAAAGATCTATGATTTATTTATTTTTATCTTAATTTTAAGACGAATTGATGAGAATATTGAGATGGGTATAATCACTCTTTGCCACTGTGAAATCTAGCTAGCTTATTTAATTTTAAAATTTTTAATTTTTAATTCTTTTTAATAAAAGGAATGGTCCTCTCGTATTCTCTCACATGGTGCGTGCAGACGTACCGGACGACAATTTTTTTTTTAATATATAATAAGCAACTCTTCGAACGCGTTCAAAGAGTTAACACATTTACTACCGTTCAATGCCATGTCGGACTCAACGCCGTTTCATATTTATTAAATGTTATAACATCAATATTGAACACCAATGTGGAAGCTTAACATGCATGGGATATTTCGGTCATGACCTGTCCTTGCAGTACCTGATTTCCTACCTTTTGGCTGTGCAAGCGTCGATGTTGATAGTCTGAGTACTAGCACTGGACAAGGCGGAAACAGAATATGGGGCGAGGAGAGCATAGCTGTGCCAGTGCGGATAGGTGGAAATGGAGCGAGCAAAGGGTGATAATTCCTATAAAACTTAAGTGGTATGGATTATAAGAATTGTATATAGAAAATATAAGAACATATGAACATAAATCTTCCTTTTATCGAGAATATGACATAACATAAAAAAATATAATAGACAAAAAACCTAATTGAAGAGTCATGTCCTTGTCTTTAGTGACAAAAGATGCGGAAGTAAATGAGAAGGATCTTCCAAGAAGCTTAGGGGATAACGACGCCGAAAAATTTCTTGTCAATGAGGAACAAGTAACTAGGTCAAGATTCTTCTCTAAACCCTTAGAGACCTCCCCTTATATAAGTTGTAGAAATTGATACCAAAGAAAAGTAGCTGTCTTTATTGATGAATCCCAAAAAAAGGTTGATAGAAAATAAAGAGTACAAAATCTTATATAAAGAATTATCAGAAAAACATAAACCATAAATTAAAAAGATAAAAAACTAAATTGCCCTCAAGGCTATAAACAAATAATTCTAATTATATAATCTAACATCCTCCTCAAACTCACGATGCTACAGTTAGAAGCATCGAGAGTCGTCAGATAAAAATCGGAAGCACGAAGCGGAATAAGCCTTGGTAAACATATCAGCTATCTGCAGTGAAGAAGAAACAAAAGACAATGTGATAGTGTCAATCTATAGATGATGACGAGTAAATGACACTCTATTTCAATATGCTTCGTTCTCTCATGAAAAACTGAATTGCGCGCAATCTGAATGACACTCTGATTATCACAATGAAGAGCAGTAGGTTTCTGAAGAAAAATTCTCATATCTGCAAGCAATCAACGTAGCCAAACAATCTCACAAGTAGTGGTAGTCATGGCACGATACTCAGCTTCTGTTAAGGATCTCGAAATAACATCTTGCTTCTTACTTTTCCAAGAGATAAGAGAATCTCCAAGAAAAATACAGAAGCCAGTGGTCAACTTACGATCCGTAAGATCACCCACCCAATCAGCATCAGAGTATGCATAGAGCTCTAATGAGGAAGTAGAAGGGAATAAGAGACTCTGAAACTGAGTTCCTCGAAGATACCAAAGAATGCGAAGAACAGTAGCCCAATGAACTATGGTGGGTGCAGTGATAAACTAACTAACCATATGTAAAGCATGCGCAATATCATGACGAGTCACAGTGATCATAAACCAAGATTCCCACAACTGTACGGTAGAGGTTAGGATCTGGCAAAGGAGAATCATCTGATGGAGAGTACCTAGCATTAGTCTCAAGGGGAGTATCAACTACCCTGTAGTCAGTGAGACGTGCACGCTCAAATAGATCAGCTATGTACTTTGACTGAGACAAGAGATAACCTTTAGGTGAAGAGGCGATCTCAATCCCCAGAAAATAGCGCAGTAAACACAAGTCTTTCATAGCGAAACAACGAGCTAATTCAAAATTCAAAGACCCAATTCTATCAAAATCATCACCAATAATTATCATATCATCTACATATAAAGATAAAAGTATACGACCTGCACGTGTGCACTTGATAAATATAGCTGGATCATGATTATTGGGATGAAAACCAAGCTAGGTAACCACCTTGGAGAACTTGTCAAACCAAGCACGTAGTGCTTGTTTGAGTCCATAGAGAGCTTTACGAAGCTTGCAGACTTCACCAGATCGGTGAGCAACTCCAGGAGGAAGCACCATATACACTTCTTCTTGAAGATAGTCATTCAAGCAAGCATTTTTGACATCCATTTGAGATATTTTCCATTGACGAACAGAGGCAACAACAATTAACATATGAACAGTGGTTATTTTAGCAACAGGGGCAAAGGTTTCCTCATAATCCATGTCATACTCCTGAGAGTAACCGTTAGCAACAAGACAAGCTTTGTATCATTCGATAGAACCATCAGATTTAGTTTTGATCTTATAGACCCAATGAGAATCAATGGCACGTTTTCCTGGTGTCAGAGGTACCAAATCCCAAGTATGAGTATGATGCAGAGCAGTTAATTCCTCGTCCATATCAATCTGCCAAAGAAGATTACCAACAGCTTCTCTATAGGATAAAGACTCAAAAAGATAGTGAATAGAGGCAACAAAAGAGGCAAAGGAAGTAGAATAACAAGAATAAACAAAATCAGGTAGTTTAGTAGACTTACAAGGACGTGTAGATCGACGAATAGGATTGTCCGCAATCTCTAGAGGTGAAGAAACAGTCGTAGGAGAGGGAGGTGGAGGTGGAGGAGATGTCTCAAGAATACCAAATTCAGTGAAACCATCATGTAGAAGAGTAGCCGTGGGGGAGGCTTCGTCTATGTTGGTACTGAAGGGATCAATGCGAATAAGATCTGTATGAGTCATGTCATGTGATAGAAGAGGTATGGAGAAGAAAGGAATATGCTCAAGAAACACAACATGACAAGAAACATATAATTTTTTACTAAATGGATCAAAATAATGATATCCCTTTTCACCAACACCATAAGCAAGGAAGACACACAAAGCAGACTTAGAGGACAATTTATCACGCTCAACATGTGGTCGGAGAACAAAACAGGTACAACCAAAAACACGTAAAGAAGAATAATTAGGAGCATGACCATATAGTTTTTGAAAATGAGACAAACCTGAATTGTGAGAAGTTGGAATCCTATTAATTATATGAGTAGCAGTACGAACTGCTTCTCACTACAAGAAAAAAGGTTAAAGATAATAATTTTTTACCGTTGTCGTAGACAATTTAAAACTATTGTTAAAGACCCTGTTGTTAAAAGCACACGCTCAAAGACAACAGTGAAAAACCGTTGTCTTTTATTTGAGTGTGTGCTTTTAACAACAATTTTATATTGCATATGACAATGGTGAAAAATCGTTATCTTTTTTAGATAAAAATAAAAAAATAATTCTAGTATTATAAATCATTCAAAATACTAAATTTAAAAATAAAATTTAATATACAATTTTCTAACATTCAAAAATAATATTTACAACACGAGATTTTTCTGCTTAGATGCTAGTGAAGAGGTGGCACTATAGCTCCCAGTGTTCCTTAACTTGCTAAAGTCTTTCTATTTTTTTGACTTTTCGGCATTCTTCCCAATACTCTTGAGGACACCTGCTCGAATAAAGATATATATTACAAATTAGAAATCAAAATTGTACACCAGATTCTAATTACATGGCCTAAATGTCACATAACCATCAAATAATTGAAATGTAATATTATTACATTTTATGCATCTCAAGATAAGCTTCTAAGGAAAAATAGACCTCAATAGAAGAATGATTGTATGAAAAAAATAGACCTCTTGCAACTCTCAGCAAATTTGAAGGGCATAAGTGACAATAAGAGATAGATTTCACATCAAGATTCAACCTTTAAGAAAGAATCATGTGAATCATGAACATATGCAGTTGTGACGGGAATAAAACATCGAAATTCAAAAATCTACAAGAAAAAATTGAAAAAGAGGGACACAATTTGCATTAAGAAGTGATTGATCACACAGTATTAAACATTTATCTATAAGGAATCTGAACTTTTTACACAATTAATAATGAAAACAATCAAACTATTTAGAACTATTATGAACACTATGTAAAAGAGTTAAATTATTCAAAGTATACGTGTTTTATAGACATAATGAACTATTATGAACATTGCATCATTTTCCTCAGCAACAGAAGCTTGCTGGGATTCATTATGAACGAGAAGTTTGATTTACATAATTGGTAGTAACATGTATGTAAAAACAAAACAACTAAAAATTGTAAAACAACAAATATGAAGGTCAATACTTAGAGTTACTCAAGGAACATGAATACTTGCAATCAAGCAAGAGTTAGCAACTAACATAGAAGCTCAGTAAATTGAGAGAAAAAAAAATCCCTGATGACATAGTTCAAAGCCAGAAAAACTAAGACAAAACAGTTTATCAATACAAGACAATATAATACCATGTAGTAGATGAAGTTTGGAATTGGGTGGTCTAGAACATCCAAGTCGGCAGTTTTATCAAAAGCATTGATAAACATCTACAAAACCAATAATTAGGATTTCATGCCAAGTCTCTATAGCATTTACAAATCATGACAATTGCATTCTTATAGTTAAAAGCCACCATAAATTTGACCAAATCAAAAGGAGCTATAATAATGAAGCATTGTGCATTCATATAAAAGAATGATATATATTTTTAATATCTCCAGTTCACATAAGACAAAGCGTGTTGATGAGACTTAATCTCCAAAACATGTTATAGGAAAAGAATGATGAAAACAAAAAATTGAATATCTCTGGTACACATCTGTTCACAACTGTGAAAGTGGAAAATGTTTCTATAATATATTAACACTCGTAAAATGGGGAGTTAAAAATACAGTATCAAGCAAACCTGCAAAGAATATCTTGGCAACAATGACCATGGCTGGGACTGGCATCCACAACAAAACCAACCATAGAGAGATCTGCATATAATTGAAATAAAATGCTATCACTAGAATGCATAAAACTGTGAGATCTTAAAAAAGGAAAAACTAATGAACAGCTGAAAATCATGAAAAATGAAAAAGGGTAACTATGAATAACACTACATATAAGAGATGAAGAGATCGAGCAGGACAATGAAAGTTACGCTATCTAAAAATTTATAAAAAAACTGGGGTTGTTTAAGAGAACAAAAAAATTGAGGCCTTCAACCTTACAAAATAATGGACCAAGGAAGACCGGAAAAATAAAATCAATGAGCAAAAAAATCATTCACATCAAGGCACACAGTTCGAATCACCTAGAATACCAACAACTGGAAGTAGGAAAACCAACGACAGACAACGTGAAGAAATACGAAGGGGGGCGAAGAAAAGCAAGGAGGATTGAGAGGATAATACCTTACCCTCACCCACCTGAGAGCTCTAGGAAGGAGCGGCGGCGGCAACAAGGAAGGCGTCGTGCTCCGTTGGATGATGGGGATCTAGCGACAGTGAGGCCATGTGAGATGGTTAGGAAGGCGAAGGGAGAAGGAAGAGCAGTGGAAGGGAAGAACCTGTGGTCGCAAAGTGAGTAGAAGAGGAGACGGAGGAGAAGAGGTCGACAAAGGCAGCTGTGGCTTCGATAGGCGTCAGTGAAAATAGTCACACGCGACTAAGAGTGGAGGTGGGGAAAAAAAGTTAGGGTTATAAAATAATTTACGTTGTCTTAGATACCAAAACACATACATACACAACAATTTAATAAAATTGTTATCTATTTATGTACAAACAACATTAATAGTTAGTTATCAACCACGATTGTACCCAAAAAAAAATAATCTAAAAAATAATGATTTTTAAAAATTATTATTTTTGGCATACATAAAACAACAGTTTATTAAAAAATCGTTGTCTTTTATAAAACAAAAATATCCAACAACAATGGTTTTCAATAAAATTATTGTTAAATGGAAAAAAATAACAGTTTTTTAAAAAACTATTGTCTATTAGGTGTGGTTGTATCTGTAGGTGCAGTGGAGGTGGGCAAGAGGGGGGTGAATTGCTGAAAACAAAAATAAACTATACTCTCCTCATGCTTTCAACTCAATTAGTGCAATAGTAAATAAAGCAGTAAAGTAATAAAGTAGTAAACAGAAAAGAAACAGGAATTTAACCTGGTTACAACCAAGGAGGTTGTTAATCCAGGGCAATGAGAAGCGCACTAAAAAGAATCTCTTTTACTGAAGGCGGAGAAGCCTTTTACACTTTGAAAGCTTAGAACTATTGCTAGGAATGGCTACACAATTGATTGCTCGAGTTGAATTGAATTCCTAGCTCCAGGGGTCCTTTTATAGTCCCTGGAAATTCTATCTCGGAGGTCCAGGGTGCCTCCAACAGAGGTCCAAGGCGCCTCCAAGGGGTGAGCGGATAAAACTTTATTCGCAGCGCAAACGGTCAGTTTTGACTTGTTGAAAGCGCCTTCAAGCTGGAGGCGCCTCCAAGCCTGATGGAGGCGCCTCCAAGCTAGCAGCTTGAATTCCAGCTTGCTTCTTTGCTTCTCTTTGACTTCCGACACTCCTATCTTTTGGGTGATTGTGGCCAACCGGAATAGGGCTCACCCGAACCCAATTTTCGGCCTTCTACTTGAGCAGTCTTCCTCCTCGGCTTAACGCTCCTTGAACGTCGCACACGTTCTTCTTGCCCACCGGTGTACTCTTCCGCAGCTCTCTCGTCCTTCGGACGCACCGAGCACGTCGGCTCCCTTCCCGTGCCGTCTTTCTCGCTAGCTGCGTCTTCCGCTCGACTTCCTGTGCTCCTAAGTTCCTGCACACTTAGACGCAGGGATCAAACACAAAGCAGGACCTAACCAACTTGTTTAATCATATCAAAACTACCACAGGGTCCAACAATCTCCCCCTTTTTGATGTGCATCAACCCAAGTTCAAGTTAGGATAAAAATAGACAGAAAAGTAATTTTAAAGAAAAATTACTAAACTAGCATATTAAGCATAAGTTATGCAATAAATAAAATTGCAACACAGTGTGAAAAATAATTAAAAATTTTAATTTTCCTAACTCCCCCTAAACTTGTACTAATCTCTCCTCCTTTGATCACAGTAAAAATGGGGTAAGAGTATAACACTATAAAATATTTATCAGTTTTTTAAGTTGAAAGAAAAAAAATTCTAAGTTAACTGTAATTTTAGAATTTTTCTAAAAATTTCTAAGTTAAATTAATTTTTAGAATTTTCTAGAAATAATTTCTAAGTCAAGAATGAGATTTTTGAAAAAAATTTCTAAGTCAAATAAATTTTTGATTTTTTTAAAAAAATTTCAAGCAAATGAATTTTTGAATTTTTCAAAAATTTTCCAAGGAAAAATTAATTTTTAAAAAAAATTCTTAGTAAAAATAACTGAGATTTAAAGAAAATTCTAAGAGAAAAAAAAATCTATGACTTTTTCACAATAATTTCTAAATCAAAATCAATTTTTTAGAATTTTTCAAAAGTGTTTGAAAATTTTTTAAAGCATTATTTAATTCTTGTTTAATGTTTTTTCAGAAAGTTAATTAAACATTTTCTTTCAATATTTTAGGTTCCAGGTAGTGGCGAGGCACTAGGCCTTCTTGGTTATTGGAGTAACAATCACTTCCTTAGACAAAGCTTCCATAAAGAATTTCAATGTTTAATTTTCTCACTGTAAGCTTTTAACTAAAAGAGAAATTTAAACTAGCAAAGATTTTGGAACCCAATAAAGGTTCCTTCCTACAGGGTTGGTAAAAAACTTAGGGGATACATGATTTTTGGGCACTTTTCTAAGTTGACCCTGGTGTTTTCTAATGTACCAATTTAATTTTTCATAAATTCTTAATTTTGATTTAGGAAATTTATTTAAGCATGCATCATGATATTTCAATTTCTCAATTTCAACTTTTAATTTTTCATTTTCTAACTTTAAATTATCATACTTTTCTACTGGGCATGCTTTTTCAAGGATCAATTTCAATTCAGTATTTTCTTTTTCTAATTGATCTAATTCTTTGGACAGAGACTTGATAAATTTAAAAGACTGAGTCGGGGTTAGATTGCGTACCTTACTTACCTGATCTGGTGACGCTCCCCCTTCACTGCTGCTTTCTTCTTCTGATGTTCCTCCCCCTTCATCGATGCTCATCTCTGAGCTAGACGTTTCTTCTAGCTGATGGTTGGCCATCAGTGTTATTCTCGAGAATTCTTCGACTTCTGATTTGGAGGGTGACGAATCATCCCACGTGGCCTTTAGGTTGTGTTTGGGTCGAGCTGGATTCTTGCTCCTTTCCTTATCCTTCTGTTTGCTCTTCAATTTTGGGCATCCCTCCTTGATGTGCCCTTCTTCGTTGCAGTTGTAGCAACGAATCGTCCTTTTCTTTCGTTGATGCCTCTGCGATCTAAACTTATTAGTATTAAAAAATTTATTGAAGCGTCTTACCAGTAGTGCCGCTTCGGATTCGTCGACCGAGGCTTCTGAGTCAGAACCGTTTATTTTTGCCTTTAAGGCAATGTTCTGACTGGTCTTCTCCACTCCATTGGGCTCTGCAACTCGAGATTCGTGAAGTTCAAAAGTAGAAAACAATTGTTCTAAAGTACTTACCTCGAAGTCCTTAGAGATGTAATACGCATCTACTAAGGAGGCCCAATCGGGAGTTCTCGGGAAGCGTTGAGCGCGTACCGGATCGAGTCCCGGTTCGTTACTTCTTCTCCAAGGTTGTTGAGTTGAGTTATCATCTCTTTGATCCTCGCTTGGAGTTGCACTACCTTCTCGCCTTGATTCATCCGGAGGTTCGTCAACTGGGTCCGGAGGATGTCGCGCTTCGCTAGCTTTGCTTCGGAGGTACCTTCGTGAAGCTCTAGGAATTTTTCGCAGAGATCTTTCACGGAGTCGTAGCTTCCGATCCGATTTACCTCCTGAGACGGCAGAACGCTGAGTAGGTGGAACTCAGCCTTTCCGTTGGACGAAATCTACTTGCTCCTTTTTCATCCAGGTGTTTTTCTCCTTATCATTCGGAACTGCATAACCATATTTCATTATTAAAAGAATGTCAAATTCAGTTTTAAAAAATACCTCCATTTTGCGCTTCCATGTGGCGAAGTCTCGTCGAACTTTGGGGGATGGATGTTCGCTCCGGCCATCGTCTTGATCGTAGTGCTTCAGTTGGCGGTTAGTCCTTCTGAGACGATCAGGCTCTGATACCAATTGTAGGTGCAGCGGAGACCGGCAAGAGGGGGGTGAATTGCTGAAAATAAAAATAAACTATACCCTCCTCGTGCTTTCAACTCAATTAGTGCAATAGTAAATAAAACAATAAAGTAATAAAGCAGTAAACAGAAAAGAAACAGGAATTTAACCTGGTTACAACCAAGGAGGTTGTTAATACAGGGCAATGAGAAGCGCACTAAAAAGAATCTCCTTTACTGAAGGCGGAGAAGCCTTTTACACTTTGGAAGCTTAGAACTATTGCTAGGAATGGCTACACAATTAATTGCTTGAGTTGAATTGAATTCCTAGCTCCAGGGGTCCTTTTATAGCCCCTAGAAATTCTATCTCTGAGGTCCAGGGCGCCTCCAACAGAGGTCCAAGGCGCCTCCAAGGGGTAAGCGGATAAAACTTTATCCGCAGCGCAAACGGTCAGCTTTGACCTGTTGAAGGCGCCTTCAAGCTGGAGGCGCCTCCAAGCTGGAGGCGCCTCCAAGCCTAATGGAGGCGCTTCCAAGCTGGCAGCTTGAATTCCAGCTTGCTTCTTTGCTTCGCTTTGACTTCCGACGCTCCTATCTTTTGGGTGATTGTGGCCAACCGGAATAGGGCTCACCCGAACTCAATTCCCGACCTTCTCCTCGAGCAGTCTTCCTCCCCGGCTTAACGTCCCTCGAACGCCGCGCACGTTCTTCTCGCCCACAGGTGTACTCTTCCGCAACTCTCTCGTCCTTCGGACGCACCGAGCCCGTCGGCTCCCTTCCCGTGCCGTCCTTCTCGCTAGCTGCGTCTTCCGCTCGACTTTCTGCACTCCTAAGTTCCTGCACACTTAGACACAGGGATCAAAAACAAAGCATGACCTAACCAACTTGGTTAATCACATCAAAACTACCACGGGGTCCAATAGTATCTTAAATTTCTTGTAGTGTCTCCCCAAAAAATACTAGGAACATCTGCAGACAATAAGAATGAACGGGCTATCTCAACAAGATGTCTATGTTTTCTCTCTGCAACCCCATTCTATTCAGGTGTTTCTCGACATGAGGTTTGATGTACAGTACCTTCTGATGAAAGTAAATGAGAAAAATTATTGGAAGTGTATTCACCCCCCAAATCACAACGAAAACACTTGATAACTGTTGAATGTTTAGTTTTGACAAGAGCTTTAAAGTTATTGAAAATGGTAAGATAATAATATCTATGTTTCATAAGATAAACCCAAGTATAGCGAGTGCAATCATCAATAAAAGGAACATAATATCTTGATCCCCCTTTTGTAGTAACAGGAGAAGACTCCCACACATCAGAATGAACAAGATCAAAAGGATTAGGAGAAAAAGATAGACTTTTATTAAAAGGTAATGCAGAAAATTTTGCAAGTTTACAACCACTACAATATGAAATATCATGACTTTTTAAAGGTCTTAATACTCCAGACGAAGCTAAAAATTGTAAACGAGAGGCTGAAACATGACCTATACGAGTATGCCACAAGTAAAAATCAGAAGAAGAATGACTCAATCGGAAAGATGACAAATCAACACTAGAAGCTGCAACATCTGGTACTTGAAGCTTATCCAAGACATACAGTCCCCCTTGCCTACGACCTATCCCAATCACCTTCTGAGATCGCGGGTCCTACACATAACAATTGGATGGAGAAAAAGATATTAAATATCCAAACTTAAACAATTGACTAACAGAAACAAGATTAAGTGTAAGACTAAAAATATAATAGACATCAGGAAGAGACAAGCAAGTTGTAGCAACAGAACCAACACCTAATAATGACATTAGAGTACCATCAGCCGTCATAACTGACAAAGATGAATTAGAAGATAAGGAGATAAAAGATGATAAGTTAGGTGACATATGATGAGAGGCTCCAGAATCTAAGATCCATAAAGAGGAAGATATACCTAATGTACCAGAGGATGACAAATCTATATGAGAAGAAGCAGACATGGCAGAGGGATGTGAAGTAAGGAATTATTGAAACTGCTCAAGCATATAAGGATCTAAAGAAAGGGCAACCACTGCATTACTAGACTGAGATAGTCCATTTGGCGACTGTTGTGGTTGATTACCAGATTTCCATGAAGCATTCTGATATGACAATGGTGGTTGTTGAGGTTGTTGCTGCTGATATTGTAGTTGCGACGGTCATTTTTGCTGTTACGGTAGTTTACCTATGTTTAACAATAATAGGCATTGAGACTTCCAATGTCCTTTTTCTTTGCAATAAGCACACTCATCAATAGAAACCTTCGAAGTCGACATACTTTGATTATGCGACATAGACTGTTGTGCTGCTGCAAAAACAGATGACGTAGATGGTGCAGCAGTCCTTTTATCAATCTGAGACTTAAGACGAATCTCCTCAGCTAGCAATTCATGTACTACTGAATCAACGAAAGGGAGAGGACTACGATGCAAAATTATTCCACGCAATCCTTCAAAGTCATCACGAAGAGCCATCAAGAATTGGACTAGACGCCGCTCTTCTCTACGAGTGACATAAGCTAGGAATGCTTGAATTTTGAGGATCCTATGAGTACTAACTGGTCCCATAGTTCTGACATAGCAGAATAAAAATCTTGGATCCCCATATCTTGCTGTCGAAGTGCACGTATATCTGCTTCTAATTGATATTGTTTGGCAAAGTTAGACTGCATGTATAATCTTGTCAGATGATCCCAAACCTCTTTGGCTGTCTCGTACTTGGCCAACTAAGCACCAATGGAGTGTGAAACAGAATTATTGATCCATGTAATAATCTTCACATTATCATCGGTCTCCCAAACATCCAATGACTTTGCATAATCATCAACATTAATGTTCATAGGTTGAACTCGCACACTTGAAACATATCCCCACATAGATTTTCCTCGTAAAAAATTTTTCATAACATATCCCCAATACGAATAATTCTTTCCATCCAATCGGACACTGATCGATTGAAGCGAATATTCTGTATGGCCACTCATGATGATAGAACAAATTGTGTTCACGAATAACCGAACACCAAACAAAACCAAGTATTGCGAAAATAAAAAAAAATCCAAATTGTGGATCGAATTAACAGTTCTTCAATCTGATTATCAAAAACATAGAGATGAATCCAATCTGATACCATGTAGAAATTGATACCAAAGGAAAATAGTCGTCTTTATTGATGAATCCAAAAAAAGGGTTGATAGAAAATAAAGAGTACAAAGTCTTATATAGAGAATTATCAGAAAACCTAAATCCTAAATTAAAAAGCTAAAAGACTAAATTACCCTCAAGACAATAAACAAATAATTCTAATTATATAATCTAAACTAATCTATTATCAGATTATAGATGATAACGGATCGGACTAAAGGGTTCTACACATTCAACCCACATCCAATTACCCGAAACTCACTAAACATAAGTTAGATCACTTTAAAGGGTTTAAATTGTATTCACATGTACAACTTACAAATAAACTCACCTAATAGAAATAATTATATCCAACAAGAGGATCAACTAAAGGAGGGTTTGTGATGCATTCTTAACCCTCCTTATTCCCCTCGATTGTTGAGAACCAACCACGTGATGTTCAATAGAACTGGTAGTGCATCTACATATGTTTCCATAGTTGGTGCAGTTGATATTTATATAAATATTTATTCTAATAGATCTTAGGATTCATTTTCAATAAGTGTAAAATATTTCATTGGGTGTCTAATTTCTCATATGCAAAGAGTCATTGTATTAGGACAAAATGCCCCCTTAATTTACTTATTTATATCTTACCATGGGTCGGTGATACTAAGCCATTTGAAATAAGTGAAATCATATTTTGCTCAAATAACAAATAAGGAGTGTATATATCATCGTTTCCTTCTAGCGATGTAGCTTCATAACTTTACGGTGCAAGTTGAAGTGCTAGACATGCTTGAGGGTGTGGTTAATTATTGCCATGAGTAGCCTAGGCTTAACTTATAATTGTTAAAAGGGATGATCGATCACTTGGAGTGGATGAATTAATTCCTAGGTGATATGAGGAGTATAAGAAGCCTCCACGTATATTAAGAAGGTCAATAGCCATGTTGAGATAGGGTAAAGTCAAGATCGATCAACAGAGAACCACCTCTACTCGAACGATGATGATCTCGAGACTAGAAGCTCCCCCATTTTGCTCAGCTGACCCAAGACGAGAATCCTTGCCGACTCGATGCCTCTGGCTCAGTCATCTCAGCCCTGCCTAGCCAACACCTCTCACTCTCTCTACTCCGTCGATCCGACTCTCTCGCACACCTCTGGCCTAGTCGTCTCGACCATGCCGAGCTGACACCTCCTACGTTCTTGGCTCCATCGATCTGATGCTCCCACACACCTCTGGCCTAGTCATCTCTGCCTTGGCAAGCCAACACCTCCTGCTCTCTCGACTCCGCTGATCCGATGCTTTGGCACACATTTGGCCTAGCCATCTCAGCCCAGCAAACCTAACACCTCCAGTTCAACCCTCCAACCCAACTGCCTTGACTTGGTCAATATCATGTAGGATATCACGTGGGTTGGCATAACATGTAGGATAACACATGGGTTGACATAGCATGTGGAATAGCTTGATTATCATAGCATGGGACAACATGATCCAACACAATCCTTCACACTACAGAATATGGGTGGAATGACCCCTAGAGGCAACGATGTGATACTTTTCCTACTGAGATATTGCGCCCCATCAATAAGGAGAGAGATATCATTTCCTTATGTAGAAGTGATATATAAAATGAGTCGGCTCTCACGGGCAAAGGTACGCGCATGCACACACACATAAATCCCCACTTAATTGTATTTCTTGTTTACTATTCTTCTTCTCGATCCTCCCCTGCTGAAGATTTGACTTGGGCATCGGAATGGCTGAGTCAGGGCCACGCTCCCTGGCCTCCATTCTGTAGGATTAAACGAGTGCAATAGGGGGGGGTGAATATCGCACCCTTAAAAAACTTTTCTTTTTGTATTTTAAAGACAATCAGAATATGCAGTGGAAAGTAAAAGACTCAGTTCGGTTACTTGGTTCGAAATCTAGGTCGACTCCTACTCCAAGGTCCGTGATCCTTGATCGCACCGATGTGCAATCCACTAAAACTCTTCTTTCTGAAATACTCGGAAAGAAGCAGTGCGTATAATATGTAAGATAGTAACACCTTACTATCTTGTAAGAATTTAAGTACAATGCAAGTTTAAATAAAAGTACTGACAATAATAAAAGAAGAAGCTTCTACACTTCTGAATGGAGCATCTTGTGAGTTGTAGAGCAGTAGCACGATCAGTAGAAGCTTGCACAGATATGAATTTTGAACCAAAACAGCGTTACTTAGCCTTAGACCTCGAGCTCTCTTTTATAAGAACCGTCAACGTTCGGTCGAACGATCCTCAGGTTTGGTCCACCGAACCCGCTCCCTTCCTTCTTTGCTGAGATTCGTTGAGATCTGATCTTCGAGCATTAATAGATCTTTAATGGTTCGGTCGATCGATAATCTTATTCGGTTGACCGAATGGTGAACTTTCCCTTCTCGCCGAGATTCACACTTAAAGCTCCATTAATGTTTTTATTGTTCAGTCGACCAAACCTCATTTTCGATCAACCAATCATGTTGTTATACCATGTTTGTGAGCCTGATATGTTTTTCCAATTTTGCCTTTTCGGTCAACCGAACCTTCGTTCAGTCGACTGATAAAATACCTTTTTTGGTTGATTGAACCTCCTGTTCAGTTTGTTGGTGCAACCTTAGGTCAAGGTTGACCTGGTTGACCTGACTCGAGTTGACCTGACTCGAGTTGTATTTTGATGTTTGACGAGAATAGAAAAGTTCTATTCTGATGTTTGACAAGAATATTGGAAAACTTGGGAGGTTGTGGGTGCAACCCTTGGTCAAGGTTGACCTGGTTGACCCGACTTGAGTTGATCTATTTCAAGAAGTACAAGCAGGGAGCTTGGCACGGGAAAAGTCCAAGTATGGAGACTTGGCACGAAAAAGTCCAAGCAGGGAGCTTGGCATGGGAAAAGTCCAAGCAGGGACTTGGCACGGAGAAGTCCAAGTATGGAAGCTTGGCATGTGGAAGTCGGAGAGGGCTTGGTAGCCCGTTCTCCGGAATGTGGTCAGAGAGGGCTCGGTAGCTCGTTCTCTGGACCTGATGGAGTCGGAGAGGGCTCGGTAGCTCGTTCTCCGGACTATGGTCAGAGAGGGCTCGGTAGCTCGTTCTCTGGACCGGATGTGGAAGTCGGAGAGGGCTCGGTAGCTCGTTCTCTGGACTAGGTCAGAGAGGGCTTGGTAGCTCGTTCTCTGGACCGGACGAAGTCGGAGAGGGCTCGATAGCTCGTTCTTTGGACTAGGTCAGAGAGGGCTTGGTAGCTCGTTCTCTAGACCAGGAAGGCAGATAGAAAATCCTGGTGAGTGAAGCCAGGTGAAAGTCCTGGTGAGTGAAGCCAGGCAGACGAAGAAATCCTGGTGAGTGAAGCCAGGTGACAGTCCTGGTGAGTGAAGCCAGGTAGATTGGAAATCTTGGTGAGTGAAGCCAGGTGAAAACCCTAGTGAGTGAAGCTAGGTGAAAGTCCTGGTGAGTGAAGTCGGGCAAGGAAAAATCCAGATGGATCAAGGATGATCAGAAATCTGGTGTTGAGAAGGTCAAGTAGGTCAAGGGAGTGACCGGATACTTGGCACGAAGAAAAAAGTCCAAGTGGGTCAAAGGGATTGATCGGACAATTGGTGGGGAGACTTAGCAGGTCAAGGGAGTGACCGGATGCTAAGCATGATGTACCAACAGGTCAAGGTTGACCAGATGGTGTGGGAAACTTGGGACTTGGTATTAGGAAAAATCAAGCTCTGGATCGATCTGGGGACCGATCCAGTGATACGGCTGATCGGTCTGGTGACCGATCAGTAACCAAACAGAATGCTTCTGTGGATTATCTGATCGGTCTGGAGACCGATCAGGAAGCAAACAGAAGAGAAGAAGGAGAAAGGCTGATCGGTCTTGGGGACCGATCAGACTCCTCCTGGACCGATCAGGACATAGCCTGATCGGTCCAGGCTTAGCCTGATCGGTCCCTAAGACCGATCAGGGACAGTGTGGACCGATCAGGTTGGAGCCTGATCGATCCAGACCTAGCCGTTGTGAGTGACAACGGCTAGATCTCGGTCTTCTGTGTCTTCTTCTGTCTTCACAGGTTTGCAGGTTTAGCTATATAAAGAGTCGAGCGACTCTACAGGACTTTCTTCTTGCTTCTGCAAGTTCTTCCAGGTTTCTTCTGCGAGCTTTGCTGAGCTCATACTTCTTGAAGCTTCGCATGAGCTTCCCTGCTGCTGGCATCCGTGAAGCTGCTGCTTCATCAACGGACTCCAGACGAGAAGGCAAGCTTGTTTGTTTTACATTCATATTGTCTTGTGCTTCTTTGTATTTTGTGTACTTCTATCTTGCTGTTGCAAGAGTTATTGTGGCGAGGTTTCTCCACCCAGAAGGAGTTCATATTAGCTGGTTTTCCGGGGTCTCATCCACCGACGGATTGATAGGCTTCGTCCACCTTATGGACACGCCGAGGAGTAGGAGTTTTATCTCCGAACCTCGTTACATTGCTGCGTCTAAGGTTTGATCTTCTCGTTCTCGTTTCTATTATTTTATTTCTGCTGCGCTAACCTAATTCGTAGGAAGAAACACGAATTTGGGGTCGGCTATTCACACACCCCCCTCTCTAGCCGCATCCGAAGGTCCTAACAAGTGGTATCAGAGCAAGGTTGCTCTTCGTCGGATTAACACCCAAGGGAGCACAAGCTAGAGAATGGATGGACTTGGAGAAGACGTCACGATTCCACCCTTCTACGATCGCGACGCATTTTGGAAGGTAAGAATGAAGTACTTTCTTATAACTAACTTAGTTAATTGGAATTGTGTACAAGTAGGTTTTGTTCCTCCAAGGGATGGAGAAGGAGAAATTCTTGAGAAGAAGAGGTGGACGAAGGAACAAATCCACCAATCCGTAATCAACGACGAGGTAATGAAAAATTTTGAATTCTCATTACCTAACGATATCTTGTGTAAGATAGGTGGTTACAACAATGCCAAGGAATTGTGGAACAACTTGGCCAAGTTCCATGAGGGAAGCTCCAATTCAAGTCATGAAGAGGAGTCAAGTGAGTCAAGTAGCTCACTTCATGGAGGTAAGGAATTAGAAGTTGAGGGCTACTCAACATCTATGGAAGAAGAGGAGGAGAGTTCTTCTTCAAGATTGGAGCAAGAAGAAGAAGCCTCTACTTCCGGAAGGGATGAAGAAGAAATCATACAACCATCCTCAACCCTAGGTAACTCAAGCAATTTACTTTCAAGTAAATTACATATAATGTGCTTTGAGTGTAGGGAATTTGGGCATTACAAGAGTAAATGTCCAAAGAGGATTAGGAAGACTCCACCGGCGCCAAAGGTCAAGAAAGCCGGAGTCCCGATACGCAAGGGCAAGGAGCACGTGGTGTGCTTCCAATGCAAGCGAAGGGGACATTATAGAAGTCAATGTCCGAGGGGGAGGCAACCTCACAAGGACAAGAGACCAAGCACATCTATAGGGGGAGCTAAGGCAAACCCTAAGGTAATCTCTAAGGCACATTCTTGCAATTCTAGTAGGATGCATGCTAGTAACCTTATTGCTATTGTCAATAATAATAAGCATGATAACTATAGTAACCGATACACGTGCTTAGGTGCCAAACATGTTAGCCTAGATAAGGACAATACTAGGAAAACCAACCCTAGAATTAACTCATCTAAGGTTAAGGAAAACCTAGGTAGGAATCCTAAAACAACTAGACATATGCCTAGGAATACCTCAAAGAAAAATGATAAATTAAAACTTGAGGTATTAGAGAAGGAAAATCAAGTCTTGAGGTCAAGACTTGACACCTTAGAAAAGGCCCTTAAGAATTTGGAGAAGTCAACTCTAGGGTCTAAGGGTCAAAAACCAAAGCCCAAGGACATGAGAGGTTTGGGTCACAAACCTAAGTCCCAAGTGGTCAATCCCACTTACCATAATGTTCCATTCGATTATGGAACAAGACCTAGGGCTAGGAAGACCATCACCAAGGTCACAAGGGGAGTCACCCCTAGAGTCGATCTTGATGAGTCCCAAATGACCAAGGCTTTAAAGCCTAGGAGGGTCATTAGGAGGGTTGCTAGGGAAGTCATCCCTAGTGAATATTTAGTGAACCCAATGAGCTCAAATAGGTATTGGGTTCCTAAGAGCATGATTCCATCACGCTAGATGGATTAGAGTGTGCCAACCTTAATTAAATAGGTAGTTAATCTATTTATGACAAAAGGTGGCACTTTAGGAATTTTCAAGGTGTAATCAAGCCTTGAAGATGAAATTAAAAGTTATTCCTAAGGTGATTAGGATGTGCCAATCATATTTGAGGAATTCTCTATGGTCAATCTAATTGGCACATAGTGATCTAAAAATCTTTAGTATATGATTTTAGGTCTATTACACTTAGGAATATGGAATTTATGGCAAAATGATCAAAATTATCAAAAATGACAACTAAGGCTAGAATTAGGTATTTTCTATACCTTTATATATTATTTGCCATGTATTGTTTGCCATATGGCATGTCATGACATCATATTTAATTTATTATCATTTGAAATGTCATGATAATACTTAGGTTAGCTATATGTTATGCTTTATTTAAGTTTCATACTTTATGACATGACATCATGACATTGACACATGTTTTCACTTATGATATTATTGTATGCCATGTCATCATCTTTTGCATTTATAATCAATTAATTTGATTTAAGGACAAAAACACAATTTGATATGGAGATCAAATTGTTGTTTAGAAAATGCATGAGAACTTAGCCTAAGATGACCTAAACTCATATCTCACATCAAAATTGACTTGGATGTGTTTGATACACCTTAGATGTGTGTGAGATATTAGGATCATGAGTTAGGATCAAGGTGCATAGTTCTTGTACCTAGATGAGCCTAATTCGAAATTGAGGATCATAGGGAAAGCTTGTGTACAAGTCATGTACATTTAGCCCTAAGATTGTGGTCCTAAATTAAATGGTTTAAAATCATTTCAAAGTTGATTTGAAAAACCTTGATGAAGCTTTTCTAGTGATAGCATTCATCATTGAGTAAGTTGATACAAAGATTGATTAACTTTGAGTTATTTCAAAATCTTTTGAACTTTGTATCAAGATTTGAAAATGGAAGTTATTTTCATAGAAAACTATTTTTTCTTGATAGTATATGTTATGAGGAATGGATCCTCAAAGTTTTACAATTTTTGGAATTTTTTAGGAGTTTCTGAATTTCGGGAGGAAAATCAGAAATTCAGATATCAGTCTTGTGGACCGATCAGAGAGGATTCTGATCGGTCCAGGAAAGTGTGGATCGGTCACTAGGACCGATCCAGGAGAGTGTGGATCGGTCTGGTGACCGATCCAGTGAAGGCTAATTGGTCTGGTGACCGATCAGAGCGTGCCAAATGCTGATTTTTCGACTGTTGACTGAAATTTCAGCTATAGAAGTTGGTGGTTTAGATTTCTAAAGGTTTGAAACTCTCCAAGACATTGTTGGTGCAATGGTCAAGGGGGCGTTGACCTTTAGGGGGAGTTTTTACTCCTAAAGACTTGAGTGATATGGGATTATCACTAAGTTAATTGTTGACCTTAGTATCAAGGGGGAAATTAAGAGTTTCAATGAAAGGTATGGGACTCTCATTAGGAAGAAACTCTTGACCTTAATTCACTCTTTTTGATGTGTGTCAAAAAGGGAGAGAATGGAAGAATGTCCAAAGAATGTTCAAGGAAGAACATTGGAAAACCTAAGTTAGGTTATCGGTTTAACCTAACTTGATTATGGTTTTGTCAAACATCAAAAAGGGGGAGATTGTTGGTGCAACCTTAGGTCAAGGTTGACCTGGTTGACCTAACTCGAGTTGACCTGACTCGAGTTGACCTGACTCGAGTTGTATTTTGATGTTTGACGAGAATAGAAAAGTTCTATTCTGATGTTTGACAAGAATATTGGAAAACTTGGGAGGTTGTGGGTGCAACCCTTGGTCAAGGTTGACCTGGTTGACCCGACTTGAGTTGATCTATTTCAAGAAGTACAAGCAGGGAGCTTGGCACGGGAAAAGTCCAAGTATGGAGACTTGGCACGGAAAAGTCCAAGCAGGGAGCTTGGCATGGGAAAAGTCCAAGCAGGGAGCTTGGCATGGGAAAAGTCCAAGCAGGGACTTGGCACGGAGAAGTCCAAGTATGGAAGCTTGGCATGTGGAAGTCGGAGAGGGCTTGGTAGCCCGTTCTCCGGAATGTGGTCAGAGAGGGCTCGGTAGCTCGTTCTCTGGACCTGATGGAGTCGGAGAGGGCTCGGTAGCTCGTTCTCCGGACTATGGTCAGAGAGGGCTCGGTAGCTCGTTCTCTGGACCGGATGTGGAAGTCGAAGAGGGCTCGGTAGCTCGTTCTCTGGACTAGGTCAGAGAGGACTTGGTAGCTCGTTCTCTGGACCGGACGAAGTCGGAGAGGGCTCGGTAGCTCGTTCTCCGGACTAGGTCAGAGAGGGCTCGGTAGCTCGTTCTCTAGACCAGGAAGGCAGATAGAAAATCCTGGTGAGCGAAGCCAAGTGAAAGTCCTGGTGAGTGAAGCAAGGCAGACGAAGAAATCCTGGTGAGTGAAGCCAGGTGAAAGTCCTGGTGAGTGAAGCCAGGCAGATTGGAAATCCTGGTGAGTGAAGCCAGGTGAAAGTCCTGGTGAGTGAAGGCGGGCAAGGAAAAATCCAGATGGATCAAGGATGATCAGAAATCTGGTGTTGAGAAGGTCAAGTAGGTCAAGGGAGTGACCGGATACTTGGCACGAAGAAAAAAGTCCAAGTGGGTCAAAGGGATTGACCGGACACTTGGTGGGGAGTCTTAGCAGGTCAAGGGAGTGACCGGATGCTAAGCATGATGTACCAACAGGTCAAGGTTGACTAGATGGTGTGGGAAACTTGGGACTTGTTATTGGGGAAAACCAAGCTCTGGATCGATCTGGGGACCGATCCAGTGATACGGCTGATCGGTCTGGTGACCGATCAGTAACCAAACAGAATGCTTCTGTGGATTATTTGATCGGTCTGGAGACCGATCAGGAAGCAAACAGAAGAGAAGAAGGAGAAAGGCTGATCGGTCTTGGGGACCGATCAGACTCGTCCTGGACCGATCAGGACATAGCTTGATCGGTCCAAGCTTAGCCTGATCGGTCCCCAAGACCGATCAGGGACAGTGTGGACCGATCAGGTTGGAGCCTGATCGATCCAGACCTAGCCGTTGTGAGTGACAACGGCTAGATCTCGGTCTTCTGTGTCTTCTTCTGTCTTCACAGGTTTGCAGGTTTAGCTATATAAAGAGTCGAGCGACTCTACAGGACTTTCTTCTTGCTTCTGCAAGTTCTTCCAGGTTTCTTCTGCGAGCTTTGCTGAGCTCATACTTCTTGAAGCTTCGCGTGAGCTTCCCTGCTGCTGGCATCCGTGAAGCTGCTGCTTCATCAACGGACTCCAGACGAGAAGGCAAGCTTGTTTGTTTTACATTCATATTGTCTTGTGCTTCTTTGTAATTCTAATATTGTTTTTTAAATATTATCATTGTATGGTTATGACCGGATAGGGCACCTTTTATAGCCCTATCCGGTCACCTGGATTGGCATAAGGTGCCGCCAGGCTCCAGCAACATCTATCCGATCCTACTTCGATGTTGATTCGGTTAATACAAGCACCTAGATCCCTTCCAGGTGCCTAACCAGCCAATGTGGTAACACCTGATTGAAGCTCTATTCGACCTCTTCCTTTGAAGCTTTATCCATTCCCGGGCACCTCAATCCCTCCTAGGCGCCTGGAAGCTGACGTGCGCCAACCAACCAGGGCGTGCCACCTTATCTAGTTGCGAATTGAGTTTCAAACTATTCAGGCGATTGGAACCGTTCAAGGCGCCAGGGCCTCCGGGTACCCGGAGTCCCTTTTTCGGTCAGCTCCTTTTTTACTTTCTACATCATAGTGTTAGCATAAATATAATATTAATTATGATTGACAACTCTCCGAGCTTTCCGATCTCAACTTCAAGTCTCCCATGAAATCTTAGGTTGAACTAACGCCTACTGCTATCTTTCCGATAGCACGTCCTCACCACTCCACTCGGGAAAGTTTACCTAGTGTCAAACCTTTGTCCACTCAACATATTTGGATTTTTGCTCTAATATTGACCCTTGGGACTTTCCACTAGACCTCTGATCCTTGACCCATCTAAACTCCCACTTGGTGTTCTCGACCTCCAGGGCTTCCTGCTCGATGCCCTCAATCTGCCAAAACTTCCTGCCTAGTCTTACCGACCAGAACTTCCTTGCCTAGTTTCATAGACCAGGACTTCTTTACTTAGTCTCAACTAGAACTTCCCTACACATTTGATAAGCACATCAAAACCTCAAACATGTTTAACTTTTAACTCTCTGTCAATATCAAAACTTAGGTTTGATCATATAGTGCATCTCACACTAATAATTTTTTTCATTAAGTTTGGATGAATACAACAACAACTACTACTAAGCCTTATCTCATTAGGTGGGATTGACTATATAGATTATTTTATGTCATTGGGCTCTATCCTCTATTATATCATCATCTATATTTAAATAAATTTTATCTTATTTTATTATTGCTAACTAAATTTTTTTTTATCTTCCACTTCCTCGTTTGATGTGTGTATTTGTCATAGTTTCACATCACACCTAACTTAAACATTTATTGGTCATTTAAGCACATGTCCATACTATTTTAAATGTGTCTATCGAGATTTTCCTTCAATAAATGCAACTCCGACTTTCTCTCTAATAGTCTTATTTCTTATTTTGTCCATCCCCTTAATATCATCATCTCTACATCTCTCATCTTTTGCTCATATGCTTGAGTCATAGCCCAACAATAAATACCATATAATATAGTAGATTTAACCATTGTTTTGTAGAACTTTCCTTTAAATTTTAGAGGTACTTTACGATCACATAAAATATCCAACTATCTTACTTGTATTCTATATAAGATATCTCTCTCAATCCCTCAATTATTTTACAAAAATGATCATAAATACTTAAAGCTCTTAGTCCCAGATAACTCATCATTTCCTATCTTAATAATTATCTCATTATGTCTAATATTGCTAAATTTAAATTTTATATAGTCTAACTTTACTTTATTAAGCCTAAAACCTTTCACTTCTAGTATTTTCCGCCAAGATTCTAGTTTAGCATTTACTCCTTCATGTGTCTTATCTATCAAAATAATATCATATGCAAACAATATGCACTACGGTACTGTATCTTGAATGTATCAAGTGAGTTTGTCTATAATTAGTATAAAAATATAGGGATTTAGAGTTGATCCTTAATGTAATTCTATTTTTATTGGAAATTGTTTAATTATTCGCCTAAAGTTTGTTGGTCCCTTGCGGCCGGAAAAAGGGAGTGAATTTCCCTACACAATAAAAAATAATGAATACCTTTCTCAAATAATCGAGCTTGACATAATTACACACTTAATTAAAAAAGAATAATATAATTAAAATAAGTACAAGACAAACAAATTTTTACTTGGTTGGCAATCAGAGAATTGCTACTCCAAGAAGATAAGCTCACTATGAAGATCTCCTTCTTGAACAAAACGTCGGAGGCAGAGAAACCTCATACACAAAATGCAGCCCATAAATGAAAAGTAGGAAGAAGTTAGAAGTAGAAAGTGTGTTGTTCGAAAAGGAGAAGACCAGGGCTCTATTTATAGCCCACTGGTCGAAATTGACCGTTTACTGATGTGGCACAGTCCGGATGCTCGGACCCTCTCCAGGACGCCCCCAGCATGGTAAATCTTATCCTCTAGCAAACAGCTATGCAACGGCAAAAGGATAAAATTTTATCCTACTCCAAGCGCCCAAACCCACTCCTAGCACCTAGACCATCACAGACGCTAATCGGGCGCTAGGTAAAAATGGTCCCGAAGCCCAGAGTAGCTCCAAGCACCTGGACTCTGGGCACCCGGACATCAGTCAACTCAGAGTTGAATTTTTATCCGAGAAATTCGCTCCGACTTCGCTCACTTGGATGATCTCGACCATCCGAAATAGGGCTCACCTGAACCCATTTTCTTGCTTTCCCGAGAAATCTTTTACTCCGGCTTATTGTCCCTCGGAAATGTCGTGTGCTTCCTTCTCGTCCGCCGGCGTACTCTTTCGCAAAACCTCGTCTCTCAGACCCACCGAGCCCGTCGACTCCTTTCTATGCTATCCTTCTCGCTAGCTGCATCTCGCTCGACTTCTTGTGCTTCTAAGTTCCTGCATACTTAGGCACAAGGATCAAACCACAACAGGACCTAATTTGACTTGGTTGATCACATCAAAACTACCACGGGGTACTTACAATCTCTTCCTTTTTGATGTGAGCAACCTAAGTTAAGTTAAGGTAAAATAAAAATAAATAACAGTGAATTGCAAGTATATAATTTGCAATTAATAACATTTAATGTAGAAAAAATATACCCTCCCCTAGACTTATGGTATGTTTACTTCAAAGGGTGCATAGAGAAAGGAAAGGATTCTTTGCGGAAGCGGGGTCCTTTGCGCGAAAGAAGAGAAAGGATAGAGAAGAGAAATTAATCCTGGTAGAAAAGGAGGGAAAAGAGAGAAACTCACGGAGGAAAAAGAAAAGAAAAAACAAAAAACAATGTTAGTGCAGGACCTCCCTTCCTTAATTTCCTGAGCTGTTGTACACATGGGCGGAGCTAGCACAGGCCCAGTGTGGGCAGCTGCCCACACTGAGCTAGGACCCACTTAAAAAATATTATTAACACAACCTAGAAAAAAAAAATAGATGATGCAGATGACACAAAAAAAGAATAAGCGCTTGTTCATTTTGTCTTATTACAACAATATTTGATACATGTTAATAACATTTTTTGTAATCCCAAATTCTTTATAAAATTTCATTGCACTTCAAATACATTATTGAACAAAAACATTAATTTTTTACATTTTTTTTTCTGTTGCTGGACCTAGGCACCGAAACCACCCTTAATTTTTTGATTCTCTCATCTAGTATTTGTTTTTTCCTAACTAAACGGCATAACAAGCATATGTAGTATGCCGAAAGCAAGATACATGTTGATACACTTCTTTTCTTGTTGTGTTTTCCATACAAGTATAAGAAAAAAATTAGGCAGATGATGCCAAAAAAAAAAATTAGGCAAATGATGCAAAAAATTTTTAGCAAGATACACGACAACATGACTTGTAATGCGGAGAGCTTTAGTTGCTTCACTACTGTTGGGTTGCTGTCGGAACTGGACGAGGCACCCTTCGCAACATGCCCGTCAACGGTAGCTGCAATTGCCTACACTAAACCAATATCCTAGCTCCGCCCCTGGTTGTGCAAAGCCTCCTTTGCGAGCAGCCAATGACCACAAGTGGTCACTTTTCCTCCCTCTTTTAGAACTCGCAGCCCTGCCCAAACAGTCTCCTATGGCTGATTTTCCTTTTCCGTCTTCATCCTTCTCTGGCGACGACGATGAAATGAATTCTACCAGAAAAGGACGAGTGAAAAGAGAGAAACTCATGGAAGAAAAAAAGAAAAAAACAGCGTTAGCACAGGACCTCCCTCCTCTTCGCGAGCTGCCATGCAAGGCCTTCCTTCACGAGCGACCGGCAACAACAAGCGGCTACTTTCCCTCCCTCTTTTAGAACTCACAACTCTACTTAAGTAGTCGCCCGTGGCTGCTTTTGCTTTTCCCTCTTCATCCTCCTCCGACGACGACGGTGATGCTTTTCCCGTTGTTGGGGAGGCAAGAAATGGCGTTCCCCTCTTTCTTTTCCCTCTTCATCCTCCTCCTTTGTTGACCGTTTCTGATACCTCAAAGATGGCAACGACGGTGGTGGATGAGGGTTCTTCCATAGCTTTTCATTTATTGCAAAACTTGTCTGTTTCTTCTTCATCTACTTCAGCTCCATCTTCCTCTCATCCTTTATCCAATTGGGCTTGGACGGATTACCAGCTATTTCCTCCAGCAAAATTACTCTCTTCTTTTTTGCTTTCTTGTCATGATTATCGTTGTTCGAACATACCAAGGTCGGCGTCCGCACAATGCAGCCAGAGCGCGTGGTTGAGGCAGCTACATGACGAGGAAGGAAAGAGGCTTTTTGCCCGATTTTTAGTGGATAAAATTTTATTCACAAATGAATAAGCTAATAGATTTATAAATCTATCCATCCATTATTTTAGATCAAGTAAATAATAGAAAGGATATCAAATCTATCCTTTTATGTGAAATAAACGGAGGAAGGTTTTTCGCATGGAGAACTTTCCTTAGTTTATGAATTCATCCTCCCAAGTCAACAGAGTATTAATCTTTCATTCTCTCTTTTATCACATTAAAAATAGGAGAAATATTAGAAAATAACTTGGAAATAAATCTGAACTAATCTTAAAGGAAAAAAAAATGACTAACGTTCAGAAAAATTAAAATGTGTAAATTTTGAAAATTTGAATTTTTGTGATTTATAAAGTAGTTCTTGGATAAATATTTTTTAAAATTATTATTAATTACTAAAAAAAATTTAAAAATTTTATATCAGTTAAACAGACATATCTAAACCAAAAATAAAATTATCATGAAAATTTAAAATAATTTAAGCAACAAAAAATTATTTTCGATAGCAAGATGTAGTTTCTTTAAAAAATGCTTAAAAATAGTTTCTAAACTCCAAAAATCTTAAAAACTTTTCTAAAAATATAATAAAGCAAGTATTTTTTTCTATAAAAAATAAATTTTTAAATATTGAACCTTCGAGAATTTTGAATATTAAAAATTTAAATTTTTATAAAAAAATTCACAGAAAATTTAATAATGGTAAAAAAATTTGAAAATATTTTCTTGATAGAGAACATAATAAATTTTCATAAAAAATAGATTTTACAAAAAAAAACTCTATAAAATATTTTTAAATCAAAAAAATATAATTTTTGTTAAAAAAATTCATAAAAAATAATTCAACTGTCAAAAGATTTTGAATTTTTTTCTACTGATAAGTAATGAACTCCTCTTACTCAAAAAAAAATTAAGATCAAATTAGTTTCTAACAGAAATTATACAAAACAATTTATTCAGACAATTCTAAGCTAAAAAAATGAATATTAAATCAATTTAAAAGTAAGACAGGTATAAAAATTTAATATTTTGAAATTCAATATAGGTTCCTACCTACTGGATTAATTATAATTTTTTTTAAAAAAAAAATATTTTGGTGATAATTTTTTGATTTAGCCCTTATGATATCTAAAATATAAATTAAGCCCTTGATAATTTCTAAAATTTGAAGTAATAAAATTCGAACATGCAGAATACTTCAAATTTTTTATTTGTTATTTTAATTTTTTTATTTTCTATTTTAATTTTATCGAAATCTTCTAGTAGATAAGATTTTGCTAAAGTTTCTTTTAGCTCTTTATTTTCCACTACTAATTTTTTATTCATTCTCTAATTGACAAGATTTTTTTGATAATATTTTAATAAATTTAAATAATTAGTCAGGAGATAGAGACGGTACCTAACTTACCTTGTCGATCTCATTATCTGAAGCCCCCCCTGTAATGCTGCTTCCTTCTGACGTTGCTCCTCTTTCATCGATGCTCTTGGTGCTCATCTCGGATGTGCTTGCTTCATCATCTTCTTCGTAACTTGCTATCAGCGCAAGTCTGGCGTAGGCTTCAATCTCCAATTCTGGTGACATTTCATCTCATGTTACTTTTAGATTCTTGTGTTTTTCTAGGTCAGTCTTTGTTCTTGTCCTTGTCCTTGTTCTTCAATTTTGGACAGTTGCCTTTGATATAGCCTTCTTCATTGAAATAATAGCACTTCACTTTCCTTTTTCTTCTTTTGGCCTAAACTTGATTAAACTTATTAGCTTTAAAAAATCTTTTAAACTTTCTTACCATGAATGTCGTTTAGTCATCATCGAGAAATATTTCAGAATCTGGTTCGTCCATTTTCGCCTTTAATGAAATATTTTACTTCAGCTCCTTCTTTAGATCTGCACATTTAGAGTCATGAATTTCAAATGTAGAAAATAGTTCTTCTAAATTACTTACCTCTAAGTCTCTATAGATGTAATATGAATCTACTAGAGTTGACCATTCATGTAAAATAACGAACAAAATGATAATAAAATAGTAAAGTTTTATAGACGAATTTTTTTGGAATTTTTTTTGGGAATTTTTCGGGGGCTCGTATGATGTAGGTTAAGGGGATCAACTATTTGACTATGAGGAAGTATATTTTGATGTCCCAATTTAGTTGGGAGTTGATTGAGAAAATTAACCTAGATATATAATTAAAACCCTAGTTTAATTTTTCTTATTTTTTTCTTTTTCTTCTCCTCCGCCCGAACCCCTCTCCTTCCCGTGCGATTTGCGCCCGACGCCACACCTCTTCTCCGTGCATCGCTCCACACCAGATGCTGACTGCCCCTTCCTTCTCATCTCTTCTCCTTGATTTCCAGCTGCCGAACCTTTCCTTCTCCTCTTCACACCGTCGGTCGTCTTCTCCTTTTCTCTCCCGAGCCGTAACGCCGAAACTCTCCTCTTCCGTCTTTGCCCATTCTTCACCTATGTCAACAATCGGTTTCTATTGGGTCTCCGGCAGAGATAAAGAGGCCGACGCAAGCTTAGGCAACAACTCCATCTTCGTTTCTGGCAGTAACTTGCTCCGGAAGAAAGAAAACAACTAGCAAGGTGAGCATCTCCATCCCTAGTCCTGTTTCTGTGTGATTGTCGACCACGGTACTCACATGAATTTCATTTGGTTATAGAACTGATTTGTAGAACTATAATCCTATTGAATTCCAGCTAACAAGTGTTGATCGGGAATAATTAACAGCAGCAACTTCATCTTGCTTCGACTTTAGTTTCCAGCAGCAGTATCTCCGACTATGATCCAATAGAGAAGGATTAATTTGGGTGAGTTGTTGAATTTGGATTCCTATTTTAGCTTGATCCGAATTAAGCTAGGAAGATTAGGGATAATTGGTCCAAGAGGTTGTTCAAAAATGATTGAGATTAAATGTTGAATTTCATCTATGTTTCGAGTTAGATCCGACTTATCGAGCCAACCGATATTAAATGATGGATAAGGGTTTCTTGGGTTAATAGGAATTTGGATTTAGTTAATTGGTGTACTTGGAATTAGCTAAAATTATATGCTTATTATTACATGACTTTGATTCGAGACGGCGTCCCAACATGGGATTGATTTGATACGATCTTCTTTTGAGATGGGTATCTCTTGACTTATCTTTTATGATATTGTCACTTTGATATGCATAGTAATGTATAGATACTAGCAATGATCATACTTAGATTTGCCCTTGGTATGTCACTATTTGATACCTATAGTATGTTATGTTTGTTGCCTGTTATGTATCTATGTTCATATCTTTTGATTATTGCGATGTGTATCTTAGTTCCTAGAGGAAGTGACATACTAGGCTTCACTGAGTATAGGACTAGTTTTCTGGATTTTATTATCTGACATATGTACTTAGATTTGTGATACTTAGGTCATTGTATGATTTAATTTCCTGTTTGCTACATATTATGTGGAGGTGATTATGGATAGGATTTGCATGCTTAGTGTCATGCACCATCTTGCATGATTGCATGTTATTGTTGGTTGCTACTGGGAATATCGTGTCGGTTCCCCTGTACAAAAATTATGTACAAGTCCTGAACCATTCCTAACAACCTATTGTATTCTTTAGAAATTAAATTTGGAATCGCAAACGGAACTTAACATTATTGATTCCAAATTCAACTTATCTATTCTTAGTGGTTTAGACTTGGATCACAAACGATGCTTAACATTATTGATCCAAATCCACCCATATTACAAATTCAATTAAATATTAATTTTAGAGATCGACTTCTAGGTTAAACATGGCGAAGCACTAGACCTTCGTGGGTATGGGAGCATCCACCACTTCCTAGACAAAGCCTTTCAATAAAATTTAATATTTAATTTCCTTATAGTAACCCTAGGTTTAACCAAAAAGAACAATCGAATCACAAATTCGAAAAACAAAAGAAACACAAAATCGAAAACATAAATTTGATTACCTAGATTGATTAGCCTCTTGTGTTTGGTATTTCAAAATCCATACAAAGAAAACTAGTATGATGCGGAATAAGACAACTAGTTATACCTTTCTTTATAGCTTATAGACCTCACGATCTTCTATTGTATTCCTCTTCTTATCTTGGGCGTCGTGTGGGTAACGATCTACCAAGATGAGAATCCACCCAAGCCTTCTTCTTCCTTCCAAGTTTCGGCCACCAACAATCTCCTAGAGATGAAGAACTTCGGCAACCAACTAAACTCTAAGGGATGCTAAAAAAACAATGCCTCCTTCTTCTATCCTTCTTCCTCTAACAAGATCCGACCATCAAAAGCTCCAAGAGATGTGATGTTGTCGACCTCCAAGGAAGAAAAGAAGAGGATGAGCAAGAGAAGAGGGCTGGCCACCACCAAGGAAAAGAGAGGAGAGGAATAATAGATACATTGTTCTAAGGTGAGACACCTCTACCCTCTCTTTTATATTCCTTGGCCTTGGCAAATAAGGAAAGTTTTAATTAACACTTCCTTATTTTCCTTGCCAATAAAAGTAAATTTAATTAAAATTTCCTTTTAATCTTGCTATGGTCGGCCACCTCATTAAGCTCCAAACAAGGAAAGTTTTAAACACAAAATTAAAACTTCCTTATTTGTTTCCGGAAATTTTAAAAATAAAAATTTCTCTTTTAAATTCCCTTCATGGTTGGTTATAAAAGGAAACTTTTATAAATTAAAATCTCTCTTTTAAAACATGTGGATGGTTACAAGGAAAGTTTTCTCCAAAATTAAAATCTTCCTTTTCAACTACAAATAAGGAAAGATATCAAATCTTTCTTTTAATCTTTTGTAGAAAGCTATAAAAGGAAAGATTTATAATTTTAAAACTCTCTTTTAAAACCATGAGGATGGTTACAAAAGGAAAGTTTTATCAAAAATTAAAATTTTCCTTTTAACTACAAATAAGGAAAGATATCAAATCTTTCTCTTAATCTTTTGTAGAAAGCTATAAAAAGGAAAGATTTATAATTTTAAAGCTCTCTTTTAAAACCATGAAGATGGTTACAAAAAGGAAAGTTTTATCAAAAATTAAAATCTTCCTTTTAACTATAAATAAGGAAAGATATCAAATCTTTCTCTTAATCTTTTGTAGAAAGTTATAAAAGGAAAGACTTGAATTTTAAACTTTCTTTTAAAACCATGGCTTCCATATAAGAAAAGATTTTTTAAAAAATAAAACTCCTTTTAATCTAATATGGTCGGCCACCCTACTTGGACTCCAAGCTAGGGCTGGCCACCACTTGAACCCATCTAGTCTTGGTTTGGCCGGCCCTAGCTTGGGCTCCAAGCTAGGTTTGGCCAGCCACCTTAAGGTGGGTAAGAAGTTGGATTTAGGTGGGTATAAGACTTTATAATTAAGATGCTACAATAAGGACCGAGATGAGGAAATGGTTTTTGTCTCCCGATGAACTTGAGCTTCCCGTGTTCGCCTCGAACACCCAACTCCAGTTCATCAATAATAATTCATACCACTAAAGAGTTATTATTGAACTACGACACCAATCCCATATTACTATATGAGCTCTTTTTATCATGAGTGTGTTAGTCTCTCTGTGTTTAAGATATCGAATGCCCATTAATTAAATGAGTTACTGATAATTCACTTAATTAATATCTAGCTCCAAGAGTAGTACCACTCAACTTCATTGTCATGCCGGACTAGGTCCACCTGCAAGGTTTACATGACAATCCTTATGAGCTCATCAAGGGGACATCATCAACCTAGATTACTAGGACACAGTTTCATTCTATAATCAACAACACACCATATAAATAATATCATTTCCCAACTTATCGAGTCTATTGATTTAACGAGCTAAATCGCACCCTTTGATAAATCAAAGAAATAACTATTAAGTATATATGCTTATTATTATATCATGATTAAGAGCACGCACTTCCATAATAACAGAGGTATTTTCTTTTATATAGTCAGTATAAAAAGATACTACCTCAAATGGTTCTGTTCAATACACTCATAGTGTACTAGTGTAATTTATTATTCAAGATAAACTAATACTTAATTACACTACAACCACTCCAATGGTTTGTCTCATTCCATCTTGGTTGTGAACAACTGTTTATAATTTATAAGGAACTGATAACATGAACTTCTGTGTGTCTCCTCACATCATATTATCTTCAATATAAATTAAATGGACAACTACACTTAGAATAAATGTAGGCATTTGACCAATGTGATTCTTAAATATTTATACAAAAAGCTAGACCTTTAGTATACACTCTAACAATCTCCCACTTATACTAAAAGACTATGCTGCCATATACCCTGCCATACATCTAATTCCTAACCCCTCAACATGCCTATCAAAAGCTCTTGCCTAAAGGGCCTTAGTGAAAGGATCTTCCAGGTTATCATCTGATGCAATCTAGGCGACAACAACTTTTCCTCGTTATACAATGTCTCGTATTGGGTGGTACTTGCGCTCTATGTGTTTACTTACCATATGGGCTCGTGGTTCCTTCGAGTTTGCTACTGCACCACTTATTATCACAATACACTGTAATAATTTTTGGGCAAACCAGGAATTACATCTAAGTCCATCATGAAATTTCTGAGCCATACAGCTTCTATGGCTGCCACATACTCAGCTTCCATGGTGGAGTCCGAAAAGCATCTATGCTTATCACTCCTCTATTGTTATAGCTTTACCTCATAAAGTAAACACAAAACCCCGAGGTTAACTTACTATTGTCCCTGTCAGATTGGAAGTCTGAATCCGTGTAACTCACAGGGAGCAAATCATCTGCCTTTGTAAACTAGCATATAATCTCTAGTCCTTCTCAGGTACTTTAATATATGCTTTACGACAGTCCAATGTCCCTATTCTAGATTACTTTGATATATGCTAACCATGCCTTCGGCAAAATAGATATCTAGTCTCGTGCATCATATAACATACATTAGGCTTCCTATAGCATAAGGAACTGTCTTCATTTCTTCTATCTCTTTTGATGTCTTCAGAGACATCTCTTTAGATAAAGATACTCCATGTCTAAAAGATAAAAAACCTTTCTTGGAGTCTTGTATGCTAAAACGAGCTAGGATAGTATCGATATATAAAGCTTGGGATAAGCACAACATTTTTTTCTTGTGACCCTTTAACGCTTTGGTCCTAAGAATATGTGCGCATTCACCCAAGTCCTTCATATCGAATTGCTTGGACAACCATGCTCTTACTTCCGACAACACTTTGATATTGTTTCCAACTATTAAAAATGTCATCTACGTATAGTACAAGAGATATCACCACGTTTCCATCACACTTCTTGTATACACCAGACTCATCCGGATACTGAATAAATCTATACAACTGGATTACTTCATTAAACCAGATGTTCCAAGACCTTGAAGCTTGCTTCAGACCATAAATAGACCGATTGAGCTTACACACTAGATGTTTTTTGCCTTTTGCAATGAACCCCTCTGGTTGCTTCATATGGATGTTTTCTTCAAGACTTCTGTTAAGGAAAGTTGTCTTGACATCCATTTTCCAAATCTCATAATCCATATGAGCAGCAAAAGATAAAAGAATTCAAATAGGCTTAAGCATGGCTACCGGTAAAAAGGTTTCCTTATAATTGATACCCTTTTTCAACAAACCTCGCTTTGAAAGTTTCCACCTTCCCGTCTGTCCCTATTTTTCTATTGTACACCCAATGACTTTTACACCATTTGATGGTTCTACAAGCTCCCAGACTTTATTAGAATACATAGATTTTACTTCTGTATTCATTGTTCTTTGTCAAGATGTTGCATCTTTATCTTAGAGTGCTTCGTCATATGTCCGGGGATCAGGTTCACGTTCTCCAGGGATCAAGTCCAAAGACTCTCCCAAAACATGAATCTTTCAGGTTGCCTAACAACCCTCCCACTATGACAAGGCACTGTCTGCAATTGTGCCTCATTTGTGACACGTGTTGCAGTTTCTTGTGGTATCTCATCTTGTACAGTTGGTACTAGTTTAAACGTGTCTTCTCTAATTTCCTTAAGAACAATTTTACTCATGGGCTTGTGGTTCATAACATAATCTTCCTCTAAAAATCGAGCATTGGTGCTAACAATGATCTTCTGATTTTTAGGATTATAAAACAAACCACCTTTCATTCCCTTAGGTTATCCTACAAACAGACAAACTCCTGTACGTGATTCCAACTTGTCAGTATCTCCCTTCAGCACATATGTTGGACTACCCCATATCCGAATATGACTCAGACTAGGCTTACGCTCATTCCACAATTCCATGGGAGTAGAGGGTACTGATTTAGAAGATACCATATTCAGAATGTACACTGTTGTTTCCAGAGCATATCTCCAAAATGAATCTGGTGATTCTGAATAACTCATCATCGATCTAACCATTTCCATAAGAGTTATATTCCTTCGTTCTGCCACACCATTCTGTTGGGGAGTACCAGGTGTAGACAATTGGGATTGAATCCCGACTTCTAATAAGTGACTCCTGAACTCTCCTAAGAGGTACTCGTCACTACGATCTCACCGTAGTATCTTGATACTTTTACCATGACGTTTCTCCACATTAGCCTTGTACTCTTTAAACTTATCAAATCACTCAGACTTGCAGCACATCAAGTAAATGTACCCGTATCTCGAATAGTCGTCTATCAAAGAGACGAAATATTTGAAACCACCTCTTACCTGGATAGTCATAGCTCCATACAAATCAGAATAATCCCAACACATCTTTGGCTCTATACCCCTTAGTCTTAAAAAGCCTCTTGGTCATTTTTCCTTCCAAGTAAGACTCGCAGGTTGGAAAGTTTTCCACCACCAATGAACCCAAAAGTTCATCGGCTATTATCCTTTGAATCTTACTCAAGTTAATATGACCTAGCCTTAGATGTCATAGATATGATTGATTCATTTCCGAAGGTTGCTTTCTCTTATTAGAGTTAGAAGATGTGTTATTAATTTCCGTTTGTTGCATCATGGGAGTTTTTGGATTTAGAATATATAAATTGTCAGCCAACATACCAGAACAGATAACTTCCATATTTTTCTTGATAACAACTTTATTATCAAAATAGACAGAATATCAAGTTCTTTGAATAGTTTTAGAAATTGAAATCAAGTTCTTTCTAAAACTTGGTATGTAAAGACAATTTCTCAAAATCCATGTTTTATTCCTGTCAGAGGATAAACATCTCTCACTGCAACAGCTGCTACTTTTGCAGCAGTGCCCATGTAGATGGTGATTTCTCCTTCATATAGTTGTCGGGTTTCCTGGAACCCCTGCAATGAATTGCAGACATGATCAGTGGCTCCCGTATCTACACACTAGGTACCGATAGATAACACCACTAAACATGTTTCAACAACTAATGAATAAAATACACATTTATTGTTCTTAGTTCTGAGAGGACAACCCACCTTATTGTCCAAGTTTTCTAATCATTATAATTGAGACTACTAAGTCTATTATATAGTATAACAGCTAAGGGATTGAAAAACATTTGAAATCCTAAGAATCACAAAAATATTTGGTCAAGACCAACATCTCAAAATCCCCGTGAATTTTTTATGTCACGTTAGTGTGGACGTATACAAATTCAAAGAAGAGATTTTATCCATTAATTTTATTATCTTGTCAACCTATCTTTATGACAAATAAAATTAATAGTTGGTCTGTCTTAGATCAAATATTTGGTCAAAACTTTAGAATTTTAAATAATATTGATTCCTCAAAACAATATCATTTAAATTCACCAACACCTCAAACACCGTGAATTTTGCATGCCACGTTAGTGTGTACGTATACAAAATCAAACATTTGTAAGAGGAGGTTTTACCCATTAATTTTATTCTTGTCATCCTAACTTTATGACAAATAAAATTAATAGTTGGTATTCCTTTGGTCACACAAATAATAGCAGTGACTCCGTTGGGGAGGATACTATTAAATGTGCCTAAGTGTGTACCATTACTTGATAGTTAGTTCATTAAATAGGATTGTACCCCTTCAGTTAGAGAAGATCACATGCTCCTAGATAATTTTCTATAACTATCCATAGAGGAAGTTTGATCTAGTGATCCGCAAACAAACTCATCCGTTGTGGAGAGAGGCACTCAGAGCCAACACGCAAGTTTATTGCATCACTTACAAACTAGTAATGGAGACCGTGGAATTTATTTACTAATCCCTTTCCCACTTAGTTATTTAAGGTGAGGAATTTTAACCATGCAAGCACACATCACACACATCACAGTAAATAAAAGTAATAAATATGAAAATTAATTTTCTAACTATTATGGCTTCTTCCATCACTGTCCTCCGTGTGCTGCCAATCCTAGCTGTTGTCATCTTTAGCCACCTCCATCGGGTCTAGTCGTCGCATCTATCTTGCTTTTTATTCCGCTGCGCCTCTGGTCCTCAAATAGTACCACGTCTCGCAAGGATACGATCTGCGATAAAAATAGAATTTTACATTTATCGATCCTATATTCCACAAGAGAATGTACATGTAATCTAGATCGAAATAAAAATGTAAAATCCTAAAACTAATACAGCTCATGCTAGATTTAATACATACAATCATGCACACACATAAATACCCTCGACATGTACGAGGGTCCAATCACACACAATCACAAAAAGTCATAATAGTTGGAGCCTGCAACTACAGAGTTAGCATATCCTACTATTATCATGCCTAAATTATGTATGACATGTACATAATTAAACTGAAAACCAAACACACAGAGGCAAATCCTAGCTCTGATACCAATTGTTGGTTGCTACTGGAAATATCGTACCGATTCCCCTGTACAAAAATTTTGTACAAGTCCTGAACCATTCCTAACAACTTATTGTGTTCTTTAAAAATTAAATTTGGAATCGCAAACGGAACTTAACATTATTGATTCCAAATTCAACTTATCTGTTCTTAGTGGTTTAGACTTGAATCGCAAACGATGCTTAACATTATTGATCCAAATCCACCCATGCTACAAATTTAATTAAATATTAATTTCAGAGATCGACTTCTAGGTTAAACATGGCGAAGCACTAGACCTTCGTGGGTATGGAGCATCCACCACTTCCTAGACAAAGCCTTTCAATAAAATTTAATATTTAATTTCCTTATAGTAACCCTAGGTTTAACCAAAAAGAACAATCGAATCACAAATTCGAAAAACAAAAGAAACACAAAATCGAAAACATAAATTTGATTACCTAGATTGATTAGCCTCTTGTGTTTGGTATTTCAAAATCCATACAAAGAAAACTAGTATGATGCGGAATAAGACAACTAGTTATACCTTTCTTTGTAGCTTATAGACCTCACGATCTTCTATTGTATTCCTCTTCTTATCTTGGACGTCGTGTGGGCAACGATCTACCAAGATGAGAATCCACCCAAGCCTTCTTCTTCCTTCCAAGTTTCGGCCACCAATAATCTCCTAGAGATGAAGAACTTCGGCAACCAACTAAACTCTAAGGGATGCTAAAAAATAATGTCTCCTTCTTCTATCCTTCTTCCTCTAACAAGATCCGGCCATCAAAAGCTCCAAGAGATGTGATGTTGTCGGCCTCCAAGGAAGAAAAGAAGAGGATGAGCAAGAGAAGAGGGCTGGCCACCACCAAGGAAAAGAGAGGAGAGGAATAATAGATACATTGTTCTAAGGTGAGACACCTCTACCCTCTCTTTTATATTCCTTGGCCTTGGCAAATAAGGAAAGTTTTAATTAAAACTTCCTTATTTTCCTTGCCAATAAAAGAAAATTTAATTAAAATTTCCTTTTAATCTTGCTATGGCCGGCCACCTCATTAAGCTCCAAACAAGGAAAGTTTTAAACACAAAATTAAAACTTCCTTATTTGTTTCCGGAAATTTTAAAAATAAAAATTTCTCTTTTAAATTCCCTTCATGGTTGGTTATAAAAGGAAACTTTTATAAATTAAAATCTCTCTTTTAAAACATGTGGATGGTTACAAGGAAAGTTTTCTCCAAAATTAAAATCTTCCTTTTCAACTACAAATAAGGAAAGATATCAAATCTTTCTTTTAATCTTTTGTAGAAAGCTATAAAAGGAAAGATTTATAATTTTAAAATTCTCTTTTAAAACCATGAGGATGGTTACAAAAGGAAAGTTTTATCAAAAATTAAAATTTTCCTTTTAACTACAAATAAGGAAAGATATCAAATCTTTCTCTTAATCTTTTGTAGAAAGCTATAAAAGGAAAGATTTATAATTTTAAAGCTCTCTTTTAAAACCATGAAGATGGTTACAAAAAGGAAAGTTTTATCAAAAATTAAAATCTTCTTTTTAACTATAAATAAGGAAAGATATCAAATCTTTTTCTTAATCTTTTGTAGAAAGTTATAAAAGGAAAAACTTGAATTTTAAACTTTCTTTTAAAACCATGGCTTCCACATAAGAAAAGATTTTTTAAAAAATAAAACTCCTTTTAATCTAATATGGTCGGCCACCCTACTTGGACTCCAAGCTAGGGCTGGCCACCACTTGAACCCATCTAGTCTTGGTTTGGCTGGCCCTAGCTTGGGCTCCAAGCTAGGTTTGGCCAGCCACCTTAAGGTGGGTAAGAAGTTGGGTTTAGGTGGGTATAAGACTTTATAATTAAGATGCTACAATAAGGACCGAGATGAGGAATTGGTTTTTGTCTCCCGATGAACTTGAGCTTCCCGTGTTCGCCCCGAACACCCAACTCGAGTTCATCAATAATAATTCATACCACTAAAGAGTTATTATTGAACTACGGCACCAATCCCATATTACTATATGAGCTCTTTTTATCATGAGTGTGTTAGTCTCCCTTTGTTTAAGATATCGAATGTCCATTAATTAAATGAGTTACTGATAATTCACTTAATTAATATCTAGCTCCAAGAGTAGTACCACTCAACTTCATTGTCATGCCGGACTAGGTCCACCTGCAGGGCTTACATGACAATCCTTATGAGCTCCTCAAGGGGACATCATCAACCTAGATTACTAGGACACAGTTTCATTCTATAATCAACAACACACCATATAAATAATATCATTTCCCAACTTATCGAGTCTATTGATTTAACGAGCTAAATCGCACCCTTTGATAAATCAAAGAAATAACTATTAAGTATATGTGCTTATTATTATATCATGATTAAGAGCACGTACTTCTATAATAACAGAGGTATTTTCTTTTATATAATCAGTATAAAAAGATACTACCTCAAATGGTCCTGCTCAATACACTCATAGTGTACTAGTATAATTTATTAGTCAAGATAAACTAATACTTAATTACACTACAATCACTCCAATGGTTTGTCCCATTCCATCTTGGTTGTGAACAACTGTTTATAATTTATAAGGAATTGATAACATGAACTTCTGTGTGTCTCCTCTCACCATGTTATCTTCAATATAAATTAAATGGACAACTACACTTAGCATAAATGTAGGCATTTGACCAATGTGATTTTTAAATATTTATACAAAAAACTAGACTTTTAGTATACACTCTAACAACGTGATTGTCAGCTCCATTATTGTTGAGCACATCGCCAGTTACATGGATCTGCATACACAACCACTCATGGGTTAGGGGTATATCAGGCAGGGTGTGTGGCAGTTTTTCTCTATTAGGCTCCGCTAATTTGCTCATACGTAGTGGTGACGCAACGTGGTAGTCGGCAGGGATTTCTCCTCTGGACTGGCTCAGGGAGATGAGAGTATTGTGCTCTCCCACTCTGTTTGGGGTAGGAGGATAGGTGTACTCCGACATCATCCTATTTACTCGGTCACTCAAGAGCAGTGATGGCACAATGCACAGTTGTCATAGCTCTACCCACTCGGTCTCACCATCGCGTGTGAGATAGTTGACTAGCGTCAAGGGTGACATATGTCATTTTGCATCATATTGCATGATTGCATTTATTGCTTGTGATTGTTGCATATTGGTTGCTGTATTTTGGTATTTGCATATGATTGGCATACATACAGGAGACATGAGGTATTTGGTCTGACGATCGTATGTTTCAGATAGGAGACCCTGGTGTGTACAGTTTCTTTAGCCTTTTCAGTCTATATTTCCTACTTTTGTTCAAGAAAACTGTACTCCATGATTATTTCTATTAGTTATATCTTATTAGGCATGTCAGCTTAATATCTGCTGAGTTCTTTGAACTCACACCGTTGAGCTATTTCTATTTCAGGTAGCAGGTAGATTTTGGAGTCGCTTGGAGTATCTTGTCTGTCGGTTCCCACGTCACATCCAAAGACCTATTTTCTGGTTTCTTAAGTACGTTATTTGGTTTATGTATTCGATGTACTTTGCTTTGTATATTCTGGATTTGTTTATGGATTGTTGTGATGTGGTGTCTTGAATTGTTTTGTTGTGTGGTGTAAGCATAGCCGGCTAGCAGTCTTATTTTTTGTTTGTAATGGTTTCTATCATTTTCCGCCGTGCTTTTGGTTTTTATATAGCCTAGTGGGTTGTTTAATATATATATATAACTTTGTGGTTGTGTATGTTTTGTTTGAGCCGAGTGGGCTGAGTATAAACTGCGTGGTTATGTATATATTCCAGTCATGTGTGGTTGATATATATTTTTGTATGTAGAAATGCTTTAGATTATCACGTGTACAGGGGAGATATTGCCGGATTTTTCCTCTGACTGGGACTCCCCCGAGGCGTGACAATTCAGGTGTTCTAGGAAAAGCGTTAAGCGCATACCTTAGCTAATCTCAGTTGGTTACTTTTTCTCCAAAATTCGTGAGTTCGGTGACCAACTCCTTTAGCTTAACGTGCAGATGAGGAACCATTTCACCTTCCTTTAGTCGTAGATTCGTCAGTTGATTCCGAAGAAGATCTCTTCTTACAAACTTGGCTTCGGAGGATCCTTCGTGAAACTCTAAGAATTTTTTCCAAAGGTCTTTTGTAAACTTGTAGACTTTGATTCTATTTACCTCTTGTGGTGGCAGTGCACTTAGCATATGGAATTCTATTTTTCCATTGGCCACAAATTCAGCTTGTTCCTTCTTTGTTCAACTTTCTTCTTTCTTTAACTCACCGTTGCTGTAAGTAGGTACTACAAACCATTTTTTAAGATAAGAAATATATCAAAATTAGTTTTGAAATAAACCTCCATTTTCTTCTTCCAGTATACGAAGTCTCCATCAAATTTTGGCGAGTGGATGTTTGTTCTAGCCATCGTCTTTTGTTCTTCGGTTGGCAGTTAGTCTTTCTGAAAAGGTTGAGCTCTGATACCAATTGTTGGTCCCTTGCGGCCACCTGCACAATAAAAATAACGAATACCTTTCTCAAACAATCAGGCTTAACATAATTACACACTTCATTAAAAAAAGAATAATATATTAAAATAAGTACAAGATAAATAGATTTTTACTTGGTTGGCAATCAGAGAATTGCTACTCCAAGGAAGATAAGCTCACTATGAAGATCTCCTTCTCGAACAAAATGTCGGAGGCGGAGAAGCCTCATACACTAAAATGAAGCTCGTAAATGAAAAGTAGGAAGAAGTTTGAAGTACATAGTGTGCTGTTCAAAAAGGAGAAGACTAAGGCTCTATTTATAGCCCACTAGTTGAAATTGACCGATTACTGATGTGGCACAGTCCGGGTGCCCCGACCCTCTCTGGGTGCCCCCAGCGAGACAAATCTTATCTTCTTGTAAACAGCTACGCAATGGCAAAATAATAAAATTTTATTTTGCTCCGGGTGTTCGGACTGTCGTAGACGCTAATCCACAGCGTCGAGGCTGCGAGGTGCCCTGGTTGGGTAAAAATGGTCCGGGTGCCCGGACACTAGTCAACTCAAAGTTGACTTTTTGTCCAAGAATTCCACTCCAGATTCGCTCGCCTAGTGATCTTGAACATCTAGAATAGAGCTCACCTGAACCCATTTCAGGTCTTCTCGAGCAATATTTTGCTCCGGCTTCTTGTCCCTTGGAAACGTCGTGTGCTTCCTTCTCGCCCGCAAGCATACTCTTCCACGACACCTCGTCTCTCGGACGCACCGATCCTGTCGACTCCTTCCCATGCCATCCTTTTCGTTAGCTGCATCTCTCACTCGACTTCTTGTGCTTCTAAGTTCCTGCACACTTAGACACAATGATCAAACCACTTGGTTGATCACATTGAAACTACCACAGGATACTTACAAAATCTTTACTTTAGTGATTACATCATCATATATATCCTTAATTAGTTCAATATATAGTATGCTAACATCTCTTTTTTTTAGAATTCTCCATATAATTTCTCTTGGAACTCTATCATAAAATTTTTCTAAGTCAATAAAAATCATGTGTAGATCATGTTTTTACTTTCGATACTTTTCAATTAGTTACCTGAGAAGATGTATAGCTTCTATTTTTAACCTTCCAAGTATGAATTCAAATTAATTTTTAGTCACCGTGATCTCCTTAATCATTTTTGTATTGCTCTTTTTCAAAGTTTCATAGTATGACTCCCTTATTCTTATATAAGGGAACTAGAGTATTTATCCGCCATTGATCATGTTTTTTTTTATCATTTTCAATATCATGTTAAATAATTTTATAAGTCATTCAATACTTTGTTTCTTTAGGCACTTTCATACCTCTATCAGAATATCTTCTAATCCAATGACTTTCCCATTGTGCATCACATTTAAAGTTTATTTTACTTTTGAAATTTGAATTCTACGATAAAATTTAAATTTCTAGACTTATTTCACCTACTTAAATTACCTAAGTTAAATTGGTTATATAAACCTTCATTAAAAAGTTGATGAAAATATTCTTTCCGCCGCTTATTTAGTTTTCCATCGTTTACTAGTATCCAATTGTGTTCATTTTTAATATATGTTATTTGGATAAGATCTCTTGTTTTCCAATATATCACTTTAGTTATTCTATAAATATCTTTTCCTCCTTTTTGTTATCCAATTTTTTATATAACCATTCAAAAATTTCAATCTTTGCTTCATTACTATGTTCTTAGCATCTTTTTTGGTTATTGTATATTTTTTAAATTTTTCTAATTTTTAAAAATATATAATTTCTTATAAACTATTTATTTTTCCTTCACTTTCTCTTGTACTTTATTATTCCGCCACTAAGATTTCTTACTTGGTGCATGGTACATATCCCTTTGACTCACCGAGTACATTATTTTTAACTTTGATATTATCTTATTTCATGTCATATTAGACTCATCATATATTTTACCTAATACTTGTACTCCTTTCTTCTTCTTAAATATATTTTATTTTTCATTATTTAACTTCCACCACTTAATTGTAGGAGTTGTATATATTTTCCTTTTATTGATTCTATGTTTGAGGTGTATTTCCAACACTACTAACTTATGTTATGTAGTTAAGCTTTCTCTAAGGATGACCTTATAATTTTTACAAATCTTTCTATCGCTCTTTCTAACTATGAGAAAGTTAATTTGTGGTTTATTAATCTCACTTTTAAACATGACCAAGTGTTCTTCTCTTTTCTTAAAAATATATTAACTAATATAAGGTCATATGTTATCGTAAAATCTAATATAGCTTTTCCTTCTTCATTTCTCGTTCCAAACTCTTAACCCCATGGATGGATATGATTAAAAAAATTATAGGGGAGTGTATTATGTTGGGTCATCTTCATTAAAAGTTCATAAACATGCTAGTACTTTAGTTTGTAAGAGCAATTTTTACATTGTGTCTTCTTTCACATAGCATCATATGATGATGTCGACAATCAAGACCGAGCTAAATAAGTGGTGTCGGGATCTGAGATTGAGCCAGATGGTGTCGACGACTGAGGCCGAGATATAGGCATTATCGACAACTAAGGTCGAGACAAGTAGATAATACCAGGATCTAAGACTGAACCGAAAGCGGTATTCGAGGATGTCTAGATTTGAAGCCGAGACTAGATGCATCAAGGCTGGGTAAGCTAGGAATTGGAGGATGTTTGAGTCAAAAGTCGAGACATGAGCGTTATCGATGACTAAGATCAAAATGCGTGTCAAGATCAAGAGTTGAGATAGAAGTCATTGTAGTTGACTTGCACTTAACCAAACTTAAATCTCGATGAGTTTACTAAGCCAGTTTAATCAAATCCGAGTCTCTTTTGAAAAGAGTCTAAATTTTTTTTTAGGTCATATTTGACTCATCTTAACTTTGACTAGCAAATCATCATATCTTGTGCCCTCCGGAACATGTGGGTTTAAATAAAACTACCACATCAATAGTGATGCTCCAAGTTACTTGATGTTATTGATGAGGACAAAGTATTATTATTTGGTTGTTTTGGATGATGAACGTAGAGATTGTTATAAATGGTAGAGACACAAAAAAACAATTTAAATATAGTAACTTCAATGTTGTGTAAATATTTTTTTTTAACATTATCAAGGTTTATATTCTTATATAGATTGTCTCTACAACTATTATTTATTCCTTTATTCTATCTCTTTTACTAGTGTTTTTTTCCAATTATAAACTTCTTTCTATCATCACAAAGCATCTCAAGTTTTTACTGTATACAGAAACTCCTTGTATTTCCATCCTCGATTTGCATATGTGAGAAGGAGATCGATTCGTGCTAGAGCAACTAGTTATGAATCAAGTTGGCATGCACACACGTTACAAGCTTGTTTCTGGGTTCAAGTTGGAATCGCCAAAGGATTCCTTGACATGTTCAATATAAAAAAACTGACAGCTTAATTATTCAATTCAGCCCATTTTGATTTATTATGTTCGGTTCTTTAACTGTTTAACGTGTTTTTCTATGATGTCTGTTAATAGTCTTCGATTTTGTGCATCTTTATGCATCTGTCGCATCTGTCAATTATGGGCGAATGCACTTGAAGAAAATTTTATGGAGTAAAACCAAGGCAATTCCCTGGTGGTCTTGGAGGAATCTGAGGAACCGGGACAAGTTCACTGATATGGCGTATAATGGGGCCCTGAAAATATTGGAAGGTCAATAGTTAAGGTGAGAGGATGGTCAAAAATAAAAGAGAGATGACAGTTAAAATCAGGAAGTTCTTGGACTGGTCCAAAATGGAGAGCAACGATCAAGGTCAGGAAATTCCTTTGGTACTTGGCTCTCCCGCCTCATAAGAATGGCTCTCGATATACTATACTCCTGATCGGCTTCTTAGCTGGTCGGACACTAAGGCTTAATCCCTTCATTTCTCCTGGACACAGTCTTAATCTACTCCCGGTCAGCTTCTTAGCTAGTCGGATCCCGAGCTTAGTCCCCTCATTTCTCTTAGGTACCGTTCCAGTCTACTCCCGGTTTGCTTCTTAGCTAGTCAAACCCAGGGCTCAGTCCCTTCATTTCTCTTAGGTACCATCCCAGTCTACTCCCAATCGACTTCTTAGTTGGTCGGACCCCAGGACTTAGTCCCCACTTCTCATGAGCATGGTTCCAGTATACTCCCAGACGACCCCAGAGTCGCTCGAACTATTGTCAGGAGACAAACACTGTCATTACAACTACTTGTCAGAGAATAATGACTATTCGTCAAGGAATATTCTAATACTCTGCCACATGCATATTGCGAAACCTTCCTCTACCCAATGGGAGTCCACCACACTTCATCTACCACCCGACATATCATGACACCTGGCATTCTCTGATATCTCGTAATTACGAAGGTTACAAGAGACAATATAAAAATGAAGGTACTCTCCGTTAGTCAGGTATACACATATACACATCTACTATAGTACTACTATTCATTTTCTTTCCTTTTCGCTTTATGCTGCTCCTGACTTGAGCGTCGGAGAGCCTCCGCTAGAGACCTCGTCCTTGATTCTCGCTCTAACACTCGCGTGTGCTTGGTATGTGTGTGTGTAGGCCGGTGGGTACCCTCTCCAGTCGTCTCCCTCTACCCCGAGGGAAGGTGAAAAGCCTGCAATGCTTCTGCAAAACCTAGATCTCAGTCCTCTCTGTGTCAACGTTTCTGCCCTCGTCGTCAACCCCAGTCTAACTCAGCTTCCAAACAAGATCATTCACCATGATCAACAACCCGTCTGGGACATTTTATGCAGTAAGACCGACAAAACATAATTGAAGATCCTATCTTATATTTCTGGTGAATCGAGATTAATAAATGGTGCAAGATAGAGCTTATTCCCAGTTGAGTTGATGATAATTGTTAGAATTAACAAGACTTTTGAAGATTATTTTTGGTAGACTTACTAACATAGGAATTAAGTCTAGTAAAAAGTTGGTCTTAAAATTAGACATCAGTGAATGTTAATTTGATTGATACCAAAGGTAGAAGTCTTTCTCTTATTGCTTGTACCAAAGGTTATAAGAAGCTTGAGTTCGATCAATGCGCCCCCAGGGGCTGGATCAGTTGGTAAGTTGATGGTATGTTTGCAGCATGGAGCGACGGTTCGAATGTCGCCAGTTGCAATGTGGGATAATATCCCCGTCTGCTGGCTTAAAGCCTCGAACAACCATCAACTTGTCAATCCAGCATTCACCCTGATTTACCTTCCTCCTACAATACCATGGGGCAGGCGTAGGGGGCCGCTGGGCGACGGAACCCGCCTTTTTGCAGCTTGAGTTCGATCAATGCTCAAAGTTAGCCTCGTACATTGGCACTAAGGTAAAAGAGTGGTAATGAAGTTGTGCACTCCTTTTTTTTATAAGCCAAGAGAAATGAAATCATACGTTCATATTTGAAATGCATTGTAGCAGACCTTGATTTCATTTATAGAAAATTTGAGATACGAAGTACATTTGATTTATTTTTAATAATTTAGCTAAAGAAATTACTTTTATATATAAACATGTAAAAGTTGAATTAATTTACTAGTGTTAAAATTGTGGCTGAAAGCTTTCGAGCAGCTGGCTGCGAAGTTGTGGTTTGGCTCTAAATACATTCAACCATACTCATTTACAGTATTTCTATCAAAAATTTTAATATACCATATTTTACTATAAACGATATAAAATTTAACTATACTAAAAATTCAATATATTAAATATTAAATATATCAAAATTCTAACCTTATAAATTTTAATATACCACCCCAAGCTGAAACATCAAAAGCCTAAATTTTGATATACCACCCCTTGCTGCAACATCACAAGCCACCACGAGGACTATAGAGCCAAGCGACTGCCAAATTGCAGCTGTGTTTTTCACGGTTACAGTTTTTTCTGGCAAGGATTCAATTCGATTTCTAATCATCGATGCGATAGATAAAAGAATATTTTTGAAAATAAGTTATTGATTGATCGATCAAATTTAAATGTGTTTACATTTCAGAATTCAGATCAATCAATCGATATGTTATTTGGTAAAAAAAACAATTTAGATATGCATTTTAAATATTTTCTTTTAAAACAAACTGAGTCTAATATGAACCCATTATCAAAATTTTGAACTGTCATCAGGGACTCTCATAGGAGAAATTAGCGCAGCATTAGGAGATACACTACGACATTGTGCACGGATGTTTGCGTGTACATCCACACCAAGCAATACAAAATTAATACATCTTTACTCAGAAATAAATACTAAAACAAGATTCCCATAAAGAAATGTTTTAGATTGAAAACAGAAGAAGCAAACTGTACAAAACGAATTTTAACTAATGATTGCTAATACTATAATCATATCGTTAATTTACAAGATAGTTATTCCGGAACCAGACCTGAGAAAAGAGTAAAACCCTTCAACTTGCTGAATACAAATTGACAACTTATTAATGTGTAAATAGAATACGTCATTTGTCAGACACCAGAAATAGCATGATTCATATCTTACCGAGAATCTACCATTCAACTAGAATCATTAAACTCATGGTTCATTTATGGTGTGCTCGGTTACAAAACTAATTTAAGGAATGAAATTGACAAGGAATAAATAGGAATACCTATTCTTTAATTTTGGTCATGGAGTGAAATAAACATCATACCCAAGTAGAAAATAGTCATTCAGCGAGAAAGGAAAAACAAATAATCCGATGCACAAAGAAACACAAGGGCTTTCCAACAGGAAATATGGAGCAGAATATAGGGGAGTATAAGCGTACAAAAATGAATCTATAAGTATAATTATTGCAGATTGGATGGGAACTATGGAGTAGAATTGAAGGCTTATATGTGTACAAGAAAGAATCTATAAGCATAATTCTTGCAGATCGCATGGGAATTATGGAGTAGACTTGAAGGTTTATAAGTGTACAGGAATGAGTCGATATGCATAATTCTTTCAGATTGCAAACTCAAGAATGACTGGAATTAACATGGGGGGTAGGGGGTGGGGGATACCTGGCAGCAAGGTTAACTTTGATACAGGCCCACAAAAGCTGGGAAAACCCACCATGGAGAATAATTAACGCCAGTATTGGGCCCATCGATGGATGGTTTCAACCATTTGAGGGAACAGGGCACTAACACTCTCAGTAATGAGATCCTGGAAGAAGTGTATGGCATCTTCATCATCCAGATCCAAACGGAACTTTTCTTGAACCTAAACACAGATGATCAGATAGTGAACTTGTATATTATTTGATATTCTTATCTGAAATACAAACCATGAAATGAACCATAAGCGCACCTTCAGAATGCCTTTTTCAGGATCAGAAGCAATGTCAGGGATGTTAGAACCAGCTATCAGATGAAAAAGGTTCAATATAAGGTTGCTGGATTTCCGCAAAATGTTGTACGCTTCACAACAATAAGATTTAAATCTTGTGTAATATTGGCTGCAACAGAAGAACAAACCAAATTATGACATCTATAATGGTTTTTTAAAGGTCTAGCATCTAAACTTAGAGGTCAATCCAACATGCACATGCACACATTAAACAATAGACAATTTCCAAGAGAAACATTCAAAAGATTTTGAAGATTAACCTTCATCATATATCAGTGAATTTATATAGCTCACAGAAGATTAACCTCGATCATAAGGACTCGGAGTAGACAACTGGTGAGTATGCCTCAACAATTTTTATTTACATATTCTATTGAAGATCTCAAAGCTACTCTTCAGCCTACTTGATATAAGATAGCGAGGTTACAAGGTTATTCTATTCAAGATCACAACACTACTCTTCAGCCTATTTATCGATATAAGATAGATAGGTTAGAAAGACAAAAACCTTCTCCCATAATACCCATCCAGCATTAAAGTTGTCCTTTCTTCCTCAATTTAACCTTCATAATGGTTCTATTTGTAGTAAATACAAACCATAATGTTTTTCTGTAAGATAGGTCACATTGCCATTACATCCAGAAATCTAATCATAATTAAACATCCTAACATAAAGGCAACTGATACTTCAACTGTCATGGATATTCGATCAACAATAGGTTGCATCTTAACAAATTTCCTTTTGAGGATGATTAGATGTATAGACAAAATTTCCAAATATGCAATCTTAAAACTATTGTATTACTGACCATAAAACATGCCCATCAGTTGACACATCAGATTTAGAAAAGATGAATGTAGAGATGGTAAAGCTGCCCTAAGGACAAACTACTATGAAATCTGGAACCCATGTAACTTACACTTTAATTAACAACACCTCTTCAGTGAATGATATTTTCTCTTAAATAAGTGGTGCAACATTAGATTCCAACCACAAATCTAGTGTGTCTACCAGTGTTCAAAATTTCGTTCTATGATGGATGGAACAGGCGAAACTTACTGTTCTGCCAGCACACCGAAACCGGCACCGGACAAGCAATGATTTCGTCGTGCGTCATCGGGAGTGTCACGCGACAGAAGGAATCGCATGCTCGTCATTCCAAATGCCTCGCACGTCTAGGGAGCATTGCACACATAGGACGCCTCGTAGGCAAAGTCGCGAGACTCCTCCAGCGGTGCCGGAGGAGGCGCGGGACTCATCTGGTGACGCCGAAGGAGGCACAGGACTCCTCCGGCTTAAAAAAAAAAAAATAATAATAAATCAGATTAATAATCTGATTTTTTTTATTTTTTTTACTATAAATATATTTAAAATTTTAAAAATAATACTAAATTTTATTAATTAATATTTTAAAAATTAATTTTACTAATTTAAATTTTATTTAAAAATTCTCAAAAAAAATAAAAAAGTCTAATATATCAGATTAATAATCTGATTTTTTAAATTATTTTATATTTTTTCACTGTAAATATATTTAAAATTTTAAAAAAATAAATTTTATAAATTAATATTTTGAAAATTAATTTTACTGATTTAAATTTTATTTAAAAATTCTAAAAAAAATAAAAACAATTCTAATAAATCAAATTAAAATCAATATATAACTTATTTTTAACTAATACACAATAAACATATTTATCTAATAATTACTATATATAAATAAAAAAAAAATACTAAAATCATATCGGCACGGCACAATACGATACCGAAACTGCATCGTTCCAGTTTATGACTAAAATCTCGACACGAGATTTTAAACTTAGTGTCTACTCTAGGGATTCTATTCCATTTTTGAACCCTAGGAAAGGATATATCACTGGAAAAATCATTTAAATATCTACTAATTATGCTAAATATAATTTTCTCAAGTCATGTTAGTATCTAACAGTAAATAAGTGTAACTATAAAATGATAAAATGAGAGAAAAGAATGTTAAGATGATATGGCTCTTCCAAAAACACAGAAGTTAAAATGGATCAGAATTGAAGGTGTGAAAAATAGAGGGAAAGAAATGATATTCTTAAGGAAAATTCTTAAGGATAGACACATAAATGATGGGATCCACAAAAAAATGAAATGGTGGGTCTCATCATTTATGTGTCTATCCTTAAGAATTTTTCTTATGAGTATCATAGCTCATAAAAAAAAACTATGTTTTAATGTAATAAGTGATCTAAAAGATCTAAATATTACTAAAAATATAACCTTAAATATAGTTCAATGCCAGAATAAGACACATGTAGCAAACCCCAAATAGTTAAACGCCTAACTTGTTATTTGTTTGTTTGCAATTTCCACTCATCTTTCCTTATCCTCACTCTTCCAAGTCATCTTAATATCTCATTTTCTTTAAGGATGTCTATACCATTTTAACCTATTTTCTCTCTTGTGAATATTTCTAATTTATTTTTTTACTATTAATTTCACACATCCATCTAAGTATTCTCAACATTTATACACAAACTTTTTACATGTATTATTTCCGAAGTACCCCAAACACTACCATGTAAAACACGACTAGCTATACCATAGTATTACATTAATCTAAGAAAAGAATTAAAGACAAAATATATGATCTTTTTGTCCAAACTTTATAATGAAAATATCCTTCTCCCAAAAACTACATGTATTTTTCAATTAAAAACAATTGGTCCTAATAAATTCCAAGTATGAAAGTTCAAAATCAAATTAAGTACTACGGTTTGAAGGGATTCAAAGAATCCATTCTTTTTACTAGGAACAAAGAATCGTTGTCTTGGCAAAATCAATAGCTAGCTTGTTTTTAGGCCACCCAATACTAGCATTATAAACCAAGAACTGCAATTTCATGCAGTGACGTGCTGAAGTTTTGAAGGGTTAGTTACAGATTGATTGTTATGAAATTGAATAAATTAGGACACAGTTTGTTAAAGTAAAAAAATCAGAATAGACAAGATATTTTTAGCCATTAATCGGTTTTAAAAAATTGTGGTGAGCTGTTAGTTGAAAGGCCATTTAGCACACTGGAACTTTAATCTAGCAATGTGCACATAATTCAAGTATGAGATCATGATACGTGTTGTTGCCTAGTATTGCATTAAATAGTTGTGTGCCATTTGGCATTGCAGCCGTTAGTAAGGCCTGTGACTCAACCATCTACTTCTAAGGAAGCATGTTAAGGTAATTTTCTAGCCAAACCAATATTCAACAAGAAACAAAGAAGCTATCAGTCTGCTATTACTGTCTCTAATGTCATGATTTGCCAAACATTTCACGAATCAATAGAAAGATTAATCATATTTATGTTGATTTAGCAAAGCTATCATCAGATTCTATACAAGTGGTTACTATCTTTTGCTCCATAAATGTTTGTAGTACATAATTTGGTCAAACATGAATTCTAATAAATGACCCAAGCCAGTGAAATGGTGATTCAAATGCCAACAAAACCTAAGAGTGACAAGATAACCATGGAAAATTACAGAAACATAGAATCATATGCATCATTTCAAAGCTGGACATTTTGTTGTGTCTATATTACATTAGCAGGCATTTCCCAAATATAAAGAATACATACTATCTTAGATGTCTCAATATACCTTTCAGCTCCACCCATGGCCTCAACCATTTCCTTGCAGAGTTTCATGGGTGGTGGAAATGGCTTGGGATCTCTACCTAATATATAGCCAAAGTCCACATGAAAGAGGCGACCATCATCTCGGAGGAGGAGGTTGTCCAAATGCCTGAAAGTCACATTAGAAAAATGAAAAGTAGGAAAATTGAAAAGTATACAATAAAAATCAGTATATTTACATTCTTCTAGAAATCAAAGAAAGAATTGATCAAATAGTTGAAACAAAGTGCTAAGGTCATGTAAAATGTTTAGCGATAAGGTTGATCCTCATTTCAACTCAAAGAAAGCACAAGACACATTGAGGGATGTTCATCCTATTCTATTGAGCTTGTAGCAAAATATATAGCAGGAAAATTACTCAAATGAAACATGTGGGCAACAAAGTCACTATATTATGCAGTCAAATGCAAATTTCTCATAATATGCATTTTGAAATAATTAATTACAACAAAGAAAAAAGTAGACAGACCTGTCTCCTATCCCCAGTATGTATGTAATAACTGAGTAGCCAGCGCAACTCTTGATAAATGTTTCAAGACATTGAGCTGTTATGCCAAATGGTCCATCTTCATCAGGGTGAAACCGTTGTAAATAACTCACAATACTACGGTCTTCTGATAGAATCTAAGATGATACTATAATATCAGTATTTTCATAATATGTAAAGATACAATGAACCATCAACAAGAAACAATTACTATATTCTTAAGGGCTAAACATTTTCAAGTATAAAACCTGCTCCTTGAGAAACAAATAAAAGCATAATCTAAGCAATGTTTACTCAGTTAAAGGACAAGTGTTAAGTGTAAACTTAATCATCTCCGCATCACTACAACTCTAAACTCAGTCCGTACTGGTCCAAGTAAAATATCTCTCATATTTGGTTATAAAGTAATTGAAGAAGCAATGTTGATTCATGTACATTAAGCAGTTACTGAATGTACCCTAATTTGGTAATATACTAACTAATCAAGGTTCTAGATACTAGATAACTAAATGATCCTAACTGATTCATTAACTTATAAATTTGCTTTAGTTGATTGTTTCTTCTAACCCAACTTAATGATAGTCTTTATACATGACCTAGTGTAATAATATAAAAGTGTAAAACAAGTCTAAAAAACAAATTATGTTGGCTAGAGAAAGATCAAAAAAGATCACGGATAACCCCTCTTTTGAGATATTAATTTTTCATGTTCTCTATTATCTATCTTTAACTATTAATGCAAAAAAAATTAAAAAATCACCCTTCAACTACCTACACAGCTCACTATATTTAGATTATTTTCTAGTATTAACAACATTAAATGAAGCTCAGGACCTCATAAGATGTATCATTACCTTATTTCATGTATTTTCTTCTGAAATATAAAGATTCCGTTAATTGTAGCCATGTGTTATCCGGCTAATATTGATGTATCAACCAATTATAATCTATAATAATTATTTTGATCATGACACATTTGAAGACGGGGACAATTATCGAGTTATTCCAACTATAGGTAACCCTCTCTACTTATATGTATATTATTTTATTATTATTTCACACGAAACCCTTGTGAATTTATAAGATCTCAATCAGCTTCTCAAGGCCTTGTACTTTACACAAGACATTATGACACAAAATTTCCAATCATGTGAGTGGAACACAAAACTAATATGTTCAAGAAAACAAGTACTGATCATAGCATGAAAACATGCCAGCAAAATAGTAGTGCACATTTATTTATTCACAAGTGACTAATTCAGTATTGTCAGAACATCAAGATACCTGTGCAAGAGAGCTGGATGGGACAAATTCTAGCATCCCTTCATCTTGCCCAGTTGCAAGAACTCTATATGGAGTTAACTGCAAGTCCAGATTCTCCAATTTTAGCAATCGATCCATTAGAGACACCATTTGGATAACCTGTGTTTAACACAACCCATCAAACTCTTTAAGCCATTAGAGATACACTAAGCTGGCACCATGAACATACACGAAGCAAAAACAGGAAACAAATGAATATAATTTTTCAATAACAAATATTCACCATTGAGAATAATATATTTACACGTTTACTGTGTTCCTTGAACCTTTTTTCCTAGCCCTACCTGTTTGTCTTGGACACCAGACATCAGGATTGACTCTCATAGTCACATTAACCACATGTAAAAAAATTTTAGAAAATGAATTCCCATACATCTAAATTCATATCCATGTGAAAACTCGTCACAAGTGAGTCCAATTAGCGTAGCTTATTTAACAGTTTTATGATTTAGAAGAAGTCTCGAATCTTCAATTTACTAACCAGCAACCAAGAACGAACATCGGATGAAACCTCCTAGTTACATTGATCACATGTAAGAGTTGTTAGAATATGAAACGATGCACACCAAAATGGATATGCACGTTTGAATGATTTGGGCAATTCATTCAGAAAAACCTCCTAGTTCAGAAGAACGCTTGTCTGAATGAGTCCAATAATTAGCATAGCCTATTGAACAATTCAATGATTTGGGCAAAGTCTATCCCACATCTTCCATTTACCAACAATATGATCTCTAAAAAGAAAAACTTATGTTTACATAACTAAGCAGACTGGGCTCAATTATTCCATAAGAGAGATTTGTAGAACATAAATTATTGCTTAGAATGTCAAAACTTTATTGTGACTAAAGGTTGAAATTCTCACATGATTTACTTTAGCAAAATAGGAACGAGGGCATGATCAGAAAATTTTGTATCCAAATCTAGTGGATACATGATATAACTATCTTTTGTTATATGTTTGCTAGGTTATTGCATCTAAAACAACATACATCGGATTGCCAAAGGAGGATAAGAATAATGTCATAGAAAACTAATCAATAAGAGATACAAAATTCAAATTTAATAGAACCAAAAAAAGGAAACCAACCAGCTGATCTTGACGAAGATCATCCCCCTTTTTAAAGATCACCTTGCAAGTTTCACCACTAAGGGTACTAAATGTAAGACGTAAAGGATGCAGTGCACTTTTGAAAATAGACGACTCTGCTGGGACAATTCCAGTTATCAATGTCCCAGGAGCCAGAGGTGATCGAATGGGCTAACACAAGACAAATAAGAAAAGCATGTGTTAGACATAAAGACACCATAGATATGCAGCTAACCAAATTCAGCTAATGGTAATAATACCTCGTCAAAATAGGTAAGCTCACTAAGAATTCCAGTAAGAAGATGTCGTAACTTCTCTATTTTCTTTTGAGTTCCACCACGTACATTTCTAACGTCCTTTGTAATTGAACACAGCTGAGCTATTAGGTCTGTTTGGCGAACCAAACTCTGCCATAACTTGTATCCATTTTCTTCTCGACTTGTACCAACTTGCAACTGCTCACAACAAAAGAAAGTGTGAGCATTGAGATTCAGAAGCAAGAGAAGATAATTAAATTTTAAAAATTTCAAATCTTTCTTGAACTTTCCAAAACTAAATAAAATTCTAAGATGGCTTGGTGGATGATCCATCACTATGTAGTCCACAGATAATCAATGTTTGATCATTTCTTTTTTAAATTTTCAACAATAACCTAATAATCTCTCAGGTATCTTAGGTGATAATCCTTGAGGGAAAGTAAAAGTGACAACTAGAAGCAAATAACCCTGGTTTTAATCTTGTTCAGATAGAGGTACAGAATTTACTTTATAATTAATTAGCATAAACCCTAATAGAATTGTGCATGTTAAACACAAAAGGTCATGTACTTGTGTCGTTCCCAGCATAGATATTCTAGTATAGCTTCATGAGGTTCTGCACTCATTCCACAACAGATGCATAATCAAATTTAAGCATTACAAATGTACCTAGGAATTGAGACCACCACTGTAGTTGTTGACCTGTATGATGCAATTAAAGCTCAAACAACGAGACCAACGAAAAAAATAAAGGCGAGATTTCTGATTATAACCTAATCGCATTCCGCTGCATCCATTTGTTCTTATTAAAGATAAATGCCGTCAAAGAAGTGACAAGTCTCTGGCACAAATCAGAACATTATCTACCCACCACCCTATAGGTAAAAAAAAAAAGGCAGCCCGGTGCACGAAGCTCCCGCCATGCGGGGTCCCAGGGAAGGATCCATTGTACGCAGTCTTACCCTGCTTTTTGCAAGAGGTTGTTTCTAGACCACCCTATAGGTAAAGAAATAACTAAATTAAAACTTCATAGAACTCTTCCACAATGTGTGACTATTTAACAACTAACCACTGGTGATTTAATCTGTGCAATATCTGGCATGTTGTTCCTCATTTGGCATGCATAACGTTACTATCTACCTGGACAAGGTTCTTGTCATCAAGTACCAAAGGGGAAAACATTTTAAAGCATACTTTTCTCTCTTTTAACAAAAGAAGCAGACCATCTAGAAATACATAGTTGCAAATCTGGAACCATATTAGGAACATGTCACTGGAAAAACTCAAGGTAGAGCAACAATCACAGATAAAGAATAGCCCAGTGCATGAAGCTCCTGCCAGTGCAGGGTCCAGGAAAGGGTCAGACCATATTAGGTCTATTGTATACAACCTTACCTTGCATTGCAATAGACTGTTTCCGCGACTCAAACCCGTGACATCTAAGTCACATTGCAGATTCAACAATCAAATGACATGAGATTGACAGATGTTGCACGAGGCTGTTTCAACAATCACAGATGTTGAAAAAAATATACAGATTCATAGCCTTATACAAGATTGGGATGAAAAATCAATGACAATAATTCATTGCTCCCTGAATATGCAACTGGTGGCATTCCTTCTATTGGATACCAAATAATTATGTGATCTCAACCTACAGAATGACATAAGACAACCTATACGATCTAAAAATTGCAGTACATAAACAAAGAAGTAACTTCTGGCAATTAAGGAATAACAATGAAATGAAATTTAAAATCTGACCTTCATCATGTTGTCCTCCAGCATATCATAAGTACAGTAATAGCGCTTAGCATAGGCAGGATCATGAAGCTCAACTGCTACATACCAACGAAGGAAGCTAGCTAGCTCAATATTTGATAAAGCTGCAATGTTTTAAATGGAAAAGTTTTAAAAGTAAAGACAGAAAAAATCATAGTGAACTGAATAGTATGAAAATCTTGATAGATGAAATTTGAAACTTCAAGATAATATAACTACCATGAAAATGGGATCTGACCTAACAAAAAAAAAGTTGCATTATCATCAAGTCCATAGACAAGTAACAATATTCATTTACTAGCAACAGTTGCAGAAAAGAATGCCAATAGTCATTCAGCAAGCACAATAAATTGATGGCTGTTGAGCAAAGGGTATCTTAGTCAAGGTTTGAAATATCAATCTGTACTAAAGTTTTGATCTTTGACTGAAATGGTACCATTTTAGCAATGTGCCGAGCATTAGTATACTTCAATGTGTCAAGATCAACTCATGAGTTTTAAGCATATAATATTCTTTTACTGACTTTGTCTAGTTCCAAATACAAATCTATAGTATTAGAAAGTTAATTGAGATTAAAATTTTAAAGCACTAAGAGATAGAATATAACTAAGCATTAAAATGAGGGTCATGCATAAGATAATGATATTGATTTTTGTAGCATCCTAGTGAGATTGTACTTATAGTTTTTAATGTAGATTAAATAAAGCTTATAGGACATTTGGCACTGGAGCTAACTTATCCACGTTGATAAATATATCTCAGTTAACAACAATTGGAATTGGAGATGACATAAGTGTAATATATGGATAGTTTCTTTGACTCTGGCATGCCCTCCCTTTACTATTGTTGTACTTTCTCTCCCCATTCTTTTTTTTGAGTTTTTCGTCTCCTTGCCGTCAACAAAGAAAATTGAAAGATAAATGATGGAAAGAAATTCTTCCTTTCTCAGTAGACTCTAAGCGGTATCAATTAAGGTAAGTCCTGTAAGATGTAAACACAAGTGATACAATATCATTCAACAATCTGACATAATATCACTATCAGTCAATGATTAGAGCAATACATTTCTACTCTGCCTACTGTGCTGACAATACCCTTTGGCACTTGAAACCAAAGGTAAGAATAAGTAATAATAATGTAATCATGTCTAATGATTCCATGGATGTATTCTCATTGTTTAGAGAAGTTATAGGTAGTAAAGAAACATGGTTTCAAATTGAATTTCTCACAACTAACAAGAAATCAAACCTCCAAGAATTTTAACAATATGTGCATCAGGAATCAGTAGGCATCTTAATGCTATTACTGAAAAATATCTCCTGGGAATGAAAGGACTGATTATCTAAAATTTTAATTCTATGCAGGTCGCCATTGGTTTTTCGATATATGTGCAGTCCTGAAGAAAAAGCTAAAAGACAATATTGGAGGACTACACAATGTTTTAGTGCGATGGACAAAAGTGTCATTCTCTATTCTTGGTGAGATGCAACAGAAAAATTTTGTTTGCCAAGCAGGGTTACAGAATTACTATACCTACACAATTATATGTTGTAACACGCAATTTACACTTTAAGATAAATGTAGCTCAATATTAACACAGGATGGTAAGAAACAACAATAAAAAATAAAATAAAAATAACAAACTGTAGCTTAACAAGGAGAATATATTCCATCTACATTATAGATATATATCTACATTCCCAAATCTATTACTTTGAATGCTGACTTCATTTGTCAATTGACCAATTCATCGTCAACACAAACAATTTGCCAGCAATTGATACATGTCAAGCACAATAAATACCAGAACCAATATGCCCAACCCCCTATTTAAAACTCCGACTAAAATGCCCCAACAGTCAAAAAAGCTAGTTTGAGGAATTTAAGTCAAGTGCTTGCTGCTTCTTTACTAAAAAAGTGGTTGTTATTTGTGTTGTTCTTTGGGATAAGGATCAGTTCACGTGAGTCTGTGCTTGCTCTCGACCACAAATTTGAGGTTGCTTAGGGCTTCAACATGAGCTTGGATTTGATGACAATAAGAATTCCAAGTTCTACATATGCAACCATTGTTGATCAAGGATATAAACTTGACATGCACACATAGTCTAATCACATTGGGTATGTTATATTCTTCAATGAAGGATTTGATGAGAACTTCATTCTATCATCCCTTTTTCTTTTATTTAATTGGCATCTTTGTGATACTATAATGTTAAGATATGTTAAAATTAAATCATCACTTCTCTAATCATGTTTTCAATTAATGGCTAGTAGCGATCCGTGATTTACCTCCTTTGTATTGGCCTAGGGACGGGTTGGCGGGGGCGCTGAGGCGAGCACCTTCTGCCACATGCCACATGTTTTCAATTAATATAGGTGACAGACTTGTTACAATGGAACAAGGGGTCAATTCCAGATAGGCACATGCCCTCGGGGAAAAAAAACCTTCCCACCCCCTAGCCAACTTGGCAGTTGGCTATAAGCTGACCCCGTGATTTATCTCCCTTCACATAACCTGCGGATGGGCTGTGAGGAGCGCCTGGGGTGAGCGTAATCACCTTTTGCTACCATGTTTTTAATTAATAGAAGTTTGAGAAATAAATATGGATAAAACTTTACAAGGGTTCTAGACTAAATATTGATTTTATTCCACCTCAAGTATAAATCCAAATTGAAATATAAATCATATTTTGGAAGTTGTCTCGTTATTGATTTTACTTCACTTAAATTGCACTTATTCTTTTAAAAAGAAAAATAATTATTTTCAATTTAATATTATTTACCTTTTGATATTTTTTTATTCATATATTCAATCAAGTGTACGTGATCCGACCCTTCCCCGATACCCGCACTAGCAAGACCTTTATGCACCGGACTGTCCGTTTATATTCAATCAAGTGTATTAAATGTGTACTCAATTGCACAACATGTAGGCATACAAACTAGGGATGACAATGGATAGGATTTAGGTCGGATTTCAAATCCTCCATACCCATCCCCATTTATTAAATCTATCCTCATACCCAACTCCATATCCATCGGGTATTTAACTTTCATCTCCAACCTCATACCCGTCGAAAGATCGGGTAATCATATCCTACCCATCATCCTATTACTACTTACAATTCTTTTTTAAAAAAAAATATTTCAATGAACCTATAAATATTTATTAAATTCTTAAATTCTTGTACTCCACGCCAACGTTTAAAATCTCAACCTGTGTCGAGGTTTCGATCCCAGACCGGAACGATACGGTTTCGGCATTTTTTTATTTAAACTTGAAATAATCTTCTAATAATAATAATTCAACTATCTTAATTTAGAATGATCCAAGGTTTATAAGATTATAAGTATTGTATTAGAAATCATAAACTTGACAGACCTTTATCAAAATTTCTTAAATAAAGGATATATAATATTTTCTAAGCAGATTAGTAGAGACATTCTAAGATAAAAATATATGTTTCATATGTCAGAAAATAAGAATTCTAAAAGTAAAAAAGCTAAATGTCTTAATATTCATGGATCTAAATTTTAAATTAATTCTATATTTTTTCTATAATAAGTATATAAATTAATTAAAAAATGCTACGTTATATATAATAATTATATTAATTAACTATTTATTTATTTAAATTAATTATTATTTTAAATAATATATATTTAAAATGATAAAAAAACAGAATATTAATTAAATAGTAAACCAGAAAAAAATATAAAATAATTAAAAAATATCAGAATATTAATCTTATTTATTAGAATTCTTTAAATTTTTCAATTTTTTAGAATTTTTAAATAAAATTTAAATTAGTAAAATTAATTTTCAAAATATTAATTAATAAAATTTATTATTTTTTAAAAAAATTTAAATATATTTATATTTTATTGGGATAATTTAATTAGGCTTTATAAAAGCCTCTTCGAAATATCACACTTAAGTTAGCAAATGTTTGAATTAATTAAATCAAAATATTTAATTTTTAATAGTAAAACCTCGAATTCCCGATCTTCTCTTGTCGCGGCGCCGAAGAGTCGCGGGATACGCCTCTGGCGCCACCAGAGGAGTCGCAGGACTCCTCCAGTGCCGCTAGAGGAGTCCTACGACTCCTCCAGTGCTATTGGAGGAGTCCTGCAACTCCTCCAGCCGCAATTACGATGGAATCGCGACACGCCTTCCGTCGCGTGAAAACGAGCGCGTGCGATTGTCACGTGCTCAATTCCTCTGTCGCGTGCACAAAATTGTTGCTAAATTGGTGTCGGTTTCGGTGTGCGGGTGGAACGGTAAGTTTCGCCCGTTCCGCTCGGCACATAACAAAATTTTCAACCATGCTCCTCGCACTCCTTGATCGGATGAGGAGTTCTCTTGGAAAAAAGATAAGATATGGGTTGATAATCGAGTAAAGAGACAAACTATGTTTTTTTTTTCGAGCGGAAAGTGGACTATATATATATATATATATATATATATATATATATATATCGGGTAGGGTATTGGTAGGATTTTACCACATCCGCCTTCATACCCGAACCAAAAAATACTCATACTCGAAGACTCGATTATTTAATAGAATCTAAAAATTCCCTCCTCCATTCGGGTCAGATATCGAATTCCCCTTCGGATTCGGAGAACCTATCATCTCTATACAAACTATGTTCAGTAAATCTAATTGGGCAATAATGAACATCTCTAGAAATTCCAATTTGATATTCAAAGGAAGCATAGTCCCAAAATCAAAAAATATAAAATATCCTAAACAAGGACTATTTAGCAAAAATGAAGGCAAAGCAAAACTGTTGATCCAATAATGACAATTAAAAGTTGAAATGAAGAAAAGACATACAACGTTGCACAAGAAATTGTGCCAAGCGAGACTTATCACTTCTCTCAAAGCGAAGAGCCTGGACCAACTGAAGTAAATAACATTTGAGTTCCTCATCATCAGCCCTCTCAAGGACACTAACTGCATAAGCGCGAACCTGTATGGATATTTTGCAAGAAAATTTATCTAAATTTATCATCAATTGAAGTGTCATATCACAAGGAAATGCATGAAATTACTCAATATTAAGTTTTTTTAAAGAAAAAACCCAGCTATTTCTTGTAGTTACTCTTTTCAGAGGCACAACATTGATTACTTGAAACAAAGGATAAACTCTAAACACAATAATAATAGGAACATCGTCAGTTCTGTCACCAACATCAGTGCTGCGTATTTAATATTCCATTGAATCTTTACCAGTCACTTAGATAAAGTAAAGCTGGTTGCTTTCAGTTAACAACTAGTCCTATCATAAATCTGAACACAGAGGACATGTCGCCACATAGGAATGCACTAGTTGGATAGTCATTTAAGCACACATCTCGAATAAGGCAACAATGTTATACATCCATAAGACCTTTTTCAGTTATAGGAGGCCCAGCAAGAAAGAAATAATGTCGAGACAAGGGACGCATACTGACTAGCAGATTTTTTAAGAACACATGTGATACCAAGGTTAAACTAATTATCATTAATTTAGACTTCTAGTCCCCCAAACTAATATGGGTTAGTTTTACATTGGCATTTCAACAGTGAGTTGGCAGTATATTGGACACATTGAACATGCAGAAAACCAACATCTTGAATACTCACTTCTTCACTTTCAAAAACAGGAGACAGAAGCTCCAATGCATCAGTAACATCAATGCTTTCCCACCTTCCCATCAAATCAATTGCTTGTTTTGCTTCCTGTTGAACATATTCACATCAAATGGCAGGCAAGTAAATAATTGTAGAATTTATATATCAGAAACATTTAAATGGTATCTTAGTGTAAAATATATAAACTGATATTGTTTGATAAGTGAGTAGATAAACAGGATTTTTAATTGTGCCCTCCTCCCCCTAAAATGAACCCATTACCTCCATCCTTGGAAATAAAAAGGAATTGAATCTGATTTAGATTTCAGGGCTGGGGTTTTGCTTCATGAGAAACAACAAAATTCCAATGGTCCAAGGGAGATATCAGGTTTAAAAAAAAAGGCATAACTTCCAAAGTACTTCAAATTCTAGTTAAGGAAGTAATTACTATCAGATGTGTAAATGTGTAAGGATAGAATGCTCAAAATCTAGATGCTAGATCAATTCACAAGATAATAACCTGAATATCACTCCATTCAACACAACGTAGAAATTTAGTAAGAGCTCTCTTCTCCAACATCAAAGAGAAACGAAATTTCCATAACAATTGTCTTTCATCACCCGTCAGTGTGCGTGTTGGAGGATACTTCAAGATTCCCTGTATCAGCCTACACGCCAAATTGCACAATTATTAGTTAAAAAATGGTAGTATCAGGTTCAGCGAATAGAATGCTTTCATAGAGAAGTAGCAAGGCATTGTTGTCAACAAATGTTGCACATAAAACAATATATGTTCTTTTTTTGAATTGCTGGAAGACCAACAAATTGTTAAAGAAACTTTATTAACCAGAGTACATTCAGTGATGTGTATGTATGTGCACAGGAAGAAGGATAAAAGAAAGGCGACCATAAGTTATCTAAGGTTCTTAGCAACACGAATTGCATCCTCAAAGACTATATCATATCATTAGCAAGGTATTAATTTCGTTCCATGTTGGTATGGGTAAAACTTATTGTTTCACCTGCCACTCAGATCATGAAACTTACTCAATATTCAAGATGATGCAAGTGAATTGAGTTGAGGACCAATGATTGGCAATAGGGCTTCTATGAGAAGCTTTTGTGAATTGTGATGAGCTGACTTACAAGATGCAGAGCTTCTTCAGCAATAGTTTCCGGCCTCCTCAAACCAAAACCAGTTTGAGCCACAACAGGATGTGAGGGCTAAGCTTACACGATGGGATGACTCATGAGGTGAACACGAGGGTTTGTGCTAACTGCACCACTGTTCTACAACCCAAGCCATTACCTCCTGCTCTTCTTCTTATTCATCTGTTATCTACATAAGTTTGAACTTGATTCTACATCACATCTCCTTCCTCTTTTTCTTCAATGCCTTTGGCACGTGTGTCAACAAGCCCAGCACAGCACCAACACCAGGACCATCTCACTTCAACTAAGGTCGGAAACCCCAACTTGGAACAATATTTCAAACATTGATCACTGGTGCCATTTATAAATATGAATAATCTTTTTATGAAATTACCATCTTGATCTTTTTTTCTCAGGGATAATTAGTAATTGAGGGTATATTACGGCTTCAGCCAAATGATCTAAAGCAGAAGCAGGATGTCTAAAGGGGGATTTACAGGAATTTGGTCTGATATGAGTTCAATTTGTGTTTATTTTGGCTGATTGAGGCTAAGAGAAGGTGGGAATCATCTTGAATTCGCTTTTGGGCTTGAATCAGGCTTAAATTAGGTTTGGATTGGACATTTTAGAGTTATGAAATGGTAAAGTTGTTGCCGTGTGACCTAATGATGGTCACGGGTTCGAGCTGTAAAAATGTAGAGTCAGGTTACGTACAATAGACCCTTCCCCGAACCCATATTGGCAGGAGCTTCATGCCATGGGCTCCCCTTTTTTGTTGGACATTTTAGATCTGAACCAATGTTGAACTAGTTAAACTGGTCTGTCTCAGATTGGATAAATTTGCAAGTTAGGTTTGTACTATCGATCACTTTTTCCCAACTCTTGTACAACCCTCTCCCTCTCCACTCATGGTACCAATCCAAAGTCCAAACCCTCCACTTCTCTCACAATCTCACACATATATCTGCCATCGATAGTCAACTGAGCCTCGCTGCACGCAATGCACTCTCCACTAGCTTCATTGTCTCACAGCCCATCATCACTTGCTGTCTTTTGTTGCAACAGCCTGATGTCGTCACCTAGCAGCTGAGATCCTTTTTTTATTCTGCTGCTTAAGCAGAAGCCCTAGCCAATCCCCTTTTCAAGGTGCACCAAGCAGTGACCCTACTGCCCCCTTGCACCTCGTGCCTTTTTCTTTGATGTTTATCTTTGTTCATAATTGTTGTTGACTTTTTTCTATAATTTTCCTATATGTGAGATCTTATAATGTATGTTCATAGTTTCATATAGCTGTGTAGTGACAAGTGACAACATGGTGTTATATGTTATATCATGCTAGACTATTACTTGCATAACTATTCATGTAAGTTATTATGCAATATATATATATATATATATATGAAGTTTTATATGATTGCATGATATTAATAAATGTGGTCTAGCAAGCGGTAATGTAAAATGTTATTTTGGAATGAATAGTATTTATTCTTGCTAGTGTTGGTATACATTTATGATGGTAAGTAGTTAGACTGAGACACATTATAGTAGGTTAGGATATGATAGTCATGTGACAAAACCTAATACAACAATAGAAAATTTACTTATGGATGAGAGTTTATGGGTGAATTGCAAATGAGACATGATGCTCTATTGGCAAAAAATCACACATGCTTCGAGAAGGGTGTCCCTATTTCAAACATCCTCTCTTATCCTATCGGTAATATCTTCACCAATATCTTCATATTGAATAAAAGATGCAAGATATCAAAAACTTACTTAAAGCTTAAAAAAATTATATAATATGTTTAATTACTATGGTATATTTATGAAAAAAAAAACACATTCCGAAGCACTTTGAGTCAAGAACTCATCAAATTAGAACATGGAAGTATTTTCAGATGATCGAGGATGATCTTTTGACTAATGGTTTCCATGACCTAGCTTAGAAAAGAGTGTTTTGTGATAATGGTACGTGAAAAAAAATGCATTTCCAATAAATTGAAATTAACTCAGGCAGGAAGAGTGCATCCATCATAACAAAAGAAATAAAGATTAGTATGATAAATGCCATATAGAAATTGCAGTATTCTCCAGGAATCTAGTGGGCAGAGGCAGACCCATGATAAAAGATTAAAAGTAATGAATTTGAATGCAACTGGCAACTGCCCCAGCTGTCAGCTGTGGTCACCACCCCCTAGAGCTGCTAATGAAGACAGGATGATGAGAAACTTAGAAGGCTAGAAACAATATAGAGTCCAATTATCTCCCTAATATGATACTGATTTCTATTATTCAAGTAGCAAACACAAATATTCCTTGGCAAACTACATGCTCCCTGGGACACAATGTCGGTATACTTAATCCAAAGTTCAATGTTCCAACCATCAGGTTCAAATTACCATGAAAATGCAATTGTTGACTAAACTTTGTGGGCCTATTTTTAATCAAGAAATCTAGAATGACTTAAAGAAAGTTAAGCTTTGTTAAATAATGGACAATGATAAACAATTAAACATAGAAAAAGCATGGAAAAGCAGAAAATTGCAGCTATAAGAATGAATTTACTTTCTCTCGTTAGAGCTTGGTTTGAGATCCCTATCTATAATCCCACGTGTCAAGCTTCTAGCAAGTTTTAATTGCTTGTGCTCAGAAGGATTTGTCCTTCCAACTTCAGGATCCCATACAGTAACAAGCTCATTTGTGGATGATACAGGGGATGGTGCAAAAAAGTTTGCCCCAGATTCCTGCACGTCAAGTATGAGAAATAAGATCAACATTATTGACAGAGTTATTCTTTGTTTTGAGTTGGTCATGACAGATAGAAAGATTTCACAATAAAACCAAATGCATACTAAAACTTTGTACCGAAAGGATAATCTAATAGCAAATTTAAATCTTGTGTGGTCCAAGTGAAATTCCACAAAGGTTGAAAAGGCAACAAAGTCAAGTTTCAGTTGTAGCCAGTAGCTTAGAGAAACACTATGCAACCAGCCTGAAGTTGCTCCTCACCGCCCAATATAATGGATTGAAAGATGTACAAACATAGATGAATTCTACACATTTGATCTCATAAATTATGTAATCTAAGCGTCTAAGTTATCCATGAGTCCATGACTAAGATCTCTAACGACAAAGCATGGAAAAAAAGTCAATGCTCCTCTCTATAAAACTCAGTTAATATCATTAACCATCACCAAAATAATTTGAGATTTTACTTTGGCAATCTTCCTGTTACATGAAAAATGGTTCTCGAGGTAATACTCATTTCCAAAATTACTGAAAAGGTAATTGTGTAATAATCAAATGATGATAACTTAGGACCTCAACTGTCACAGAATTACAGTTCTAGCAGCCAACCCTTTTTTAACCAATTAGCAATGACATAACAAAATCAATGAAAGTGTTTTATATGTGGCTACTATATATGTATGAGATTGGAAGCATGAAGAGTCCACATTTTAGCAAACAAAAAGATGCCATGAAATCATGAAAGCCTTGTGAAGGTACAGCTAACCTGGAAAGCAACTCTGTGTTCAAAAGTGCAGAAGCTGACAACCACGCTAAGGTGAGAATTGTCACTATTAAGGTTTTCTCTGTCCTTAATTTTATCCATAGCTTTAAAAGTAAGACGATCCAGCCAATCAATTTGTTGTATTTGGCCCCTTTCATACTTGTTTACAAGCCTCTCCAGACGTTCTATCTCCCCACGCTCATGTTTAGCAACCTGCTAATTTGTAGGCATTTAAAAAGGTGGATGACTATTGATGCAAAGTCTATGTGAATAAAAAAAAATATCCAACTTATAACCTAATAATAACCTTTCCTGGTGTAGAAGTCGGAATTGCTCCATCTGCTTCTTTTCCAGGCCAAAGTCGAAGCTTTTGCCTCCCTGATTTTAGTTGTTTTTTATTATTAAACAGATAAATTGTTGCTCCACCAACTAAACCATTATCATTACCACATGAGACATCCCAAACCTACAGGGAAATTAAACACAGAAACATATCTTAAAACAACAAGGCACTGATGAATATGCACAGAAAGATAACGGAGGTACTATATATTGAAACAAAAACAGATCCACGAGATACAAGAAAACAAAAGCAATTTATACAGATAAAACAAACATCTATAAATTGTTGTATGTTTAAACTTGGTATTCCTTGTTGTTGATCTGATATTCCAGATCCAACTAAATTACTAGGAAAGATTACTTCAACACATGTGGGGAAAAAAGTATATGTGTCTACTACCATTGAAGAAGATTATAAGAATTGAAGCACAACCAGCTCTCTTAATTTTCTCAATAGATTCTTATCATCTTATCTTATGAAGATATCTGTCAATGTTTTGTCATAATTTTGTGGGATATAAAAATAATAATATCTTCTCTGAGTGTACAGTACCATTCTGGTCTCAGTTCCCTAGGTATCTCATAAGCATAACAAACATGATTATAAGTTAAATGTTATAGCACAAATCATTACCCTACTTAAAAAATAAGTTGCAGATATCGTCCAAATATGAAATCTAAAAATGCTCTCTCACCAGCCCTACTTACTGCACCTCATCCATAGATGCACGACATAGATAATTATGATACATGTAACATCAGCAGAGGCCATAGAGACAGCAACAAATCTTTTCATACTTATAACTGATATGTTAAGTTTAATAGCAACATATAGTGATTGTTATAAAGCCATATATATGTTAATTCTGAGCTAATAATAAACAGACAAGAACTAGGAGTTTTAGCATAATACTTCATAGAAAGGAATCTAATTCAGAAATTAGAATCATGTTCAAATGGAAATAAAGAACATAAATCACATCTATCAGCAAGACAATTAAACAAATTTTTACAAATTAGCATAGCGTTAGGCCATTTTATGTCAATCTATAAGAATCAAGGAGAAAAAAAAATCATGGCTATTGCTAGAGTCAGAGTATGTGCAAACTTACAGTAAAACCAAGTATACTTCATAGAAAGGAATCAAATTCAGCAATTAGAATCATGTTCAAATGGAAATAAAGAGCATAAATTGCATTTATCAGCAAGACAATTACGCAATTTTTTACAAGGTAATATATCTTAAAGCCATTTTATGTCAATGTATATGAAGCATGGAAAGAAGAAAAAGATCTATTGCTAGAGACGCAATATGTGTAGACTTACAGTAAAACCAAGCTGAGCCCGTGAAGTTAAGTCCCGGTACTTTGTGCTCAATGTGATGAGCTCATTCCAGCAATATGGATGTCCTGATGATTCTAGCCTGGGCATATGAAACTTTTTCACTTAGATAATATACAAATAAATAAAAGGTTAAAAGGTATAAAAATAGAAGGAACTCAGAGCTCTATATAGCTTTAATGGTTACAAATAGAGTTGAAATAAGCATATGCAGGGTGAAAAGAATAGAGAAAACCTTGTCCTTGTGGGCAGCCCAAAGGGGACACCATCAATATACAAGGTACACTCAACAAACAGTTCTGCATTTTTGTTCCCACTTGATGAATTGCTTTCTGAACAAGATTAAAAAAAACAATGGAATATAGTATCTAACAACACAATGATAGTAAAGAAAAATGTAGACAACAGTCAGTATTATAATTAGTATACAAAGTCTAAAAAGAAAGCCCAAAATTTTGTGCTAATGTAGGCATTACATATATTCTTATAATCTTGATATGGCTTTTACCATTCTAGTAAAAAAAATCATTGTAAAATAAAATTTCCAAATACTTTGTTCACAGGACTGACTCCGAACTAAAATCACTTACAATAACCCAAAATACAACTAAAACTAAATATAGCTATCTATTCTTTTTTTATTACTGATGTGGAGCTTGTCACAGGTCACGAACATATTAAGCAATACGCAACTGAACGAAGTACAATTGAT